>NC_059139.1:62344098-62657848 GCF_020740605.2 Lemur catta | reverse complement strand
CAGCAATATGTATATCATCATAAGTACTCATGTACTTACACAGTAGAATAGAGTGACTATCTTCCTGTATTGGTGTTCTCATGCTTTTTCCTTAGAATCTCACAATTCCAAATGTATCATAATAATTTTATTGTATTTTCCAGTGGGCAAAAGTGTCCACTTCTGTGTGTGTGTGTGCGCATGCATATACTTGCTTCTAATTTTTTTTTTGAAAGGAAAAATTTTTCTTTATCTCTGCATGTACATTTCTAGGATATGTTCCTGTTTTAGATTTTTAGCACAACTCTACTAAAACCATAAAAGGTCACTTTTGAGTTAAGTGTCAAAAATCATGTTAAAACTACCTCTATCTATTTGCATTATAGAGGAAACACTGACGGTTTCAAAGCAATTTTTAATGCTGGAATGTCAGGAAAGTAAATGGATGCTGGCAGTCAGATAGGATTCCATAAGAACAGCCCCTTGAGCCTATTTGGTAAAACATTAGAGCTGCAAAGGATGATGGGCTTTGCAAGCAGTATCTGCAGAGTGAGCTACAGCCCTTGAAACACAAAAGAAGAAAAACAAATAGAATCCAGTAACATTTTTATGGAGAATAGACCTCAACACTACTCTGAAAGAACTTACCTTTTTTTCTTTTTAAATGGGTGACACACTCATCAGGCATATTCCTCCTTGTTCAAAAAGGTTATTCACATTGACGATGCTCCGTTTTCTTTTTCATGGCACATTTACCCTCAGATCCCAAAACAACACTTGTGCATACTTATAAAACCAATGGCAACTATAGCATACAATTTTTGAAATGACACTGGTGATGATTTTAAAACATTCAGAATAAAATGATCACATAGAAATTTATTTAACTTAACTTATTGATATCCCTGGGTACATTTATGGCCGTGAGGCATACTTTAGGAGCCAAGTGATTTGATTTTTTGATTGCACATGGTAGCCTTGCCAAAAAAACTCATCATGGGCTAACCCACATAGGCCTTTTAGGGATCTTGTGACACTGACCTGCCTGTAAATAAGTTGATTTATTTTTTTCCTCTTTGTCTCTTTTTTTTTATTTCGTTAAAATAATTTTAATTGACACATTGTAATTGCACATATTTATGGGGTAAATTTGATGTTTCAATACATATCTATGTTGTGTAATGATCAAATCAGGGTACTTAGGGTACCCATCACCTGCATTTATCATTTCTTTGTGGTGAGAATATTCAAAAGCTTCTCTTCTAGCTGTTTTGTAATATAGAATACTTCGCTGTTAACCATAGCCACCCTACTGTGCAGTAAGACACCAGAACTTATTCTTCTGCTCTAATTATAATTTGTACCCATTGACCAACCTCTTCCCATTCTCCCCTCTCCTGATGCCTCCCCAGTCTCTAATAACCACCGTTCTATTCTCTGCTTCTGATAGTAATTTTTTGTGTTTTTGGATTCCACGTATGAGTGAGATCATATAGTATTTGTCTTTCAGTGTCTGGCTTATTTCACTCCAGGTTTATCCGCATTGTCACAAATGACAGCATTTCATTCTTTTTTATGGCTGACTAGTATTCCATTGTATATATATACCACATTTTCTTTATCCATTCATCCTTTATTGGACACTTAGTTTGATTCCATATCTTGGCTATTGTATATACATAGTCCTGCAATAAACATGGGAGTGCAGATATCTCTTGAACATACTGATTTAATTTCTTTTGGATATACAGTAAGTTCTCACTTACCTTTGTCAATAGGTTCTTGGAAACTGTGACTTTAAGTGAAATGATGTATAATGAAACCAATTTTACCATGGACTAATTGATATAAACAAGAATTAAATTCTTACAGCATATTTCTGGTCACAAAAACATCATCAAAATTCTAAATAAAGACCCTAAACACTTCCTATATTAAACATTGAAATAAATATGAGCTAAATATACATTTAAGAAAGATTAATAAAAACAAGATAATTATTCATCCAATTTTTGGCGAATCAGTAAGTGATGGGAGTTGTAGTAGTGTCAGGTTAAGTCAAGGAATAAATATTTGCAAAGCAAAAATTGCAGAGAGCACCTCCTGCCATTGCACAGTTTAAAAACAAACAATAAAAAATATGACAAATTAAAAAAAACACAAATATGGCCAGCTCACTGAGTGCTTTTATACAGTTTTGTTTATTACCATGCCTTTGTATGATTATCATATACCTTATGAATTTTTATTTTATAATAATTTGTATTCATTCATTTTCCAACCCATTTATGCCAGTTCAGGGTTGTAGGTAGCTAGAACCAGTTCCCGCAGCTCAGGGCACAAGGTGGGAACCAGCCCTGGACAGGATGCCATTCTATTGCAGGACACACTCACACCCACACCCACATCTCACTCAGACTGGGACAATGAAAACATGCCAATTAACCTAATGTGTACATCTCTGGGATGTGGGAGGAAACCAGAGTACCCAGAGAAAGCCCATGCAGACATGGGTAAATGTGCAAACTCCAGACAGACAGTGGCCTTGGCCAAGAATCAATTTTTTTTCTCATCAAAGTTACATTGAAAGGACATTGAATGAAATGATGTTATTGGAGTGCCTGCTGTATACCCAGTAGTGGGATCACTGGGTCATATGATAGTTCTTTTTTAAGGAACCTTCATACTGTTTTCCATAATGGCTATACTAATTTACAATCCCACTAACTGTGTGTAAGTGTTTCTTTTTCTCCACATCCTTACCAGTACTTGTTTTCTTTTGTCTTTTTGATAATAGTCATCTTAACTGTAGTGAGGTGGTATCTCATTATGGTTTTGATTTGCATTTCCCTGGTGATTAGTGAGTGATGTTGACTTTTTAAAAAATATACCTGTTGGCTGTTTGTATGTCATCTTTTGAGAAATGTCTATTAAGGCCCTTTGCCCATTTTTAAATTGAGTTATTTGGTTTTTTGCTGTTAAGTTCCTTATATATTCTGGATATTAACCCCTTTTTGGATGTATAGTTTACAAATATTTTCTCCCATTCTGTAGGTCGTCTCTTCACTCTGTTAATTGTTTCCCTCATTGTGCAAAAGCTTTTTAGTTTGATGTAATACCATTTGTGTATTTTTGCTTATGTTCATTTGAGGTCTTATTTAAAAAAATCCTTTTTCAGCCAAATGTCACAAAGCATTTCCCCTATATTTTCTTCTACTGATTTCATAGTTTCATGTTTTACAATTAAGTCTTGAATCCATTTTGAGTTGATTTTTGTATATAGGTGAGAGGTAAGAATTCTCATTCTGCACATGCATATCCAGTTTTCCCAGCATCATTTATTGAAGAGACTGTATTTTTCCTGACATGTGTTCTTGGCATTTTTGTTGAAAATCAGTTGACTATAGGTGTGTAAATTTATTTCTGGACTTTCTATTCTGTTCCATTGTTGATCTATGTGTTGATTTTATGCTAGTATCATGCTGTTTTGGTTACTATAGCTTTGTAATATATTTTGAAGTCAGGTAGTGTGATGCCTCCCGCTTTGTTCTTTTTGTTCAGGGTTGCTTTGGTTATTTTAGATCTTTTGTGGTTCCATATGAATTTTAGGATTGTTTTTTCTATTTTTGTGTAGAATGTCATTGGTATTTTGATAGGGATTGCATTAAATCTGTAGATTGCTTTGGGTGATATGCCATTTGAACAATATTAAGTCTTCCAATTCATGAACATGGGATATCTTTCCATTTATTTGTGTCCTCTTTAGTTTCTTTCATCAATATTTTATAGTTTTCAGTATAGAGATCTTTCAACTCCTTGATTTAGTTTATTCCTAGGTATCTTATTTTTCTTGTAGCTATTGTAAATGGAATTGTTTTCTTGATTTCTTTTTCAGATAGTTCATTATTAGCATATAGAAATGCTACTCACTTTTGTATGTTGATTTTATAACCTGAAACTTTATTGAATTTGTCTGTTAGTTTAGTTTTGTTTTGTTTTGTTTTGCAAGCAAGCAAAGTGCCAAAGTTTATTAAAACATAGTTCATTCTGGAGAAGGAACAGGTCTATCTCCATGAGTGGAGGAGACCCGCCTGTTAGTTTTAACAGGTTTTTGGTGGAGTCTTTAGGGTTTTTTACATATAAGATCATGTCTTCTGCAAATAGGGACAAATAGGGTCTTCCTTTCAGTTTGGATGCCTTTTATTTCTTTCTCTTGTCTAATTTCTCTGGCTCGGACTTCCAGCACTATGTTGAATAGAAATGGTGAAAGTGGGCATCCTTTTCTTGTTCCTTATCTTAGAACAAAGGCTTTCAGCTTTTCCTTGTTCAGTGTGATATTAGCTATGGTTTGTCATATGTGGCCTTTATTGTGTTGAGGTACATACCTTCTATACCTAATTTGTTGAGAGTTTTTATTATGGAGGGATATTGAATTTTGTCATGCTTTTCTGCATATGTTGAAAAGATCAGATGGTTTTTGCCATTTTTTTGTTAACATGGTATATCACATTTATTGTTTTGCATATGTTGAACCATCTTTGCATCCCTGGGATGAATTCTGCTTGATCATAGTGAGTAATCTTTTTAATATACTGTTGAATTTGGTTTGCTAGTATCTTGCTGAGAATTTTTGCATCTATGTTCATCAGGGATATTGGTCTGTGTTTTTGTTGTTGTTGTTATTGTTGCTGTTGTGTTCTCTGTCTCTTTTTATTCCTTGCTTCCTATAGACTTATTCCATTGTAAATATCAGCATGTTAACACTGCTTCAAAGTTTCACGTTGTCATGTTGTATGCTGATTGTTTAAAAATTTCCTCTTTATTATAGAAGGAAAATTTCTCTCCAAGGATTTCTGTTTCTATTTTAGTTTTCCTTTAATTTTTTTACAATTAATTTTAGAGAACAAATATTTGAACATTTTTCCAATATATTTATTTTCACATTATTTATTTTTCTCCTCTCTCTCATATATATTTTTTTTACTTATTTTTTTTATAATGGTTACAGTTATGTCACAGACATGGCCAAAGAGAGTGTCTCTACCACAGATGAGCAAAGGTAGGGCTTTATTTCTTTAATTTTTTTCTAATGGGTCTCTCAGTCAGTTTAACAATGGCTTTTTAAAATCCTTTGCTCTAGTAACACATGAGTTAACTTTCCTTAACATACTTTCTGCTTTGTAGATATCATATTTAGTCTTTTGGAAAAGAAATTGCTTCCTAAAATTGCATGCCATCTAACTCCTATGGGTGCCTGTTTTAAAATCTGTGTTTTCTGAAACAGACAGTTTTTGGCTTTTGGAAAAACATTAACAAAAGAGAATAGAGAGTTAGGGGCATTCCACTTGGGAAATGATCTTCCATGTAATATGCCTAGCCTAATCCTGCTGATAATTCAGGTGGTGGTGAACCCCCTTAAAAATGCTCATAGGAGGTGTGGACCCATAGAAATTCTTAGGTCAAACTCTTGGTATAGCTTTTATACCAGCTGGATCCTAATTTAGTTATTTCCTGGATGATCCACTTCTCTGCCTGGCAGGATCATAGGAGAATCCTTCTTGTATAAAGCTCTTCTAGCTCTTTTTCTTCATTATTTGAATTAAGAATGTATTTATGGACACTAAGTGAGGAAAATGACAATCTTTAAAATCATGCTAGGAATTATATGATTTTAAAATATGGAAAATAAGATTTATTTTCACTAAACTGTTTCACTATAATATTGTTTTCTTTTAAGGTTAAATTAGGGAAGCCTTTATTTTATTTTTTATATTATTCTTATTGGAAATTCATCATTTGAATTGTTGAGTGAATAATATTCCATCTTAGAAAAGATTCGAGTATGAAATAAGGAGACTGATTATAGGAGGCAAAACATAAGGTGTGGTATTAGAACACCTGGATTGGCATCTTCACTACATTATTTGCTAACCAGGTAACCTTGGATAAGTCAGTTAACCTTTCTTAGCTTTAGCTTCTTCATCTTTAAAATTGGAATGATAATATTAGCTCACAGGGTCATTGTGATACTCAAATGACATAATATTTGTGAAGATGCTTTATAAATTGTAAAGCAGTATATAGTATTATAATTCTAAGTAATGACATGTTATTTTACTCATATATTAATATTTGGTGAGTTGTTTTGTAAAGGCTATGTTTTGAGAGGGAGTAAAGTTAAGTCGCATTGCTTAAGGTCAAATTCCAAGTCTTCTTTTTACTAGAGAGATGTGACCTAACCTCTCTTAGTCTCACTTTCTTCTTCTGTAAAATGAGAAAGATAATATCTATCTTGTAGGGTAGTTATGAAGGTTAAATCAGCTAATCCATGTAAAGTACTTCTAAACAGTGCCAAGTATATTCAATAAATGTTACATATCATCATCATCATCATGCTTAGATTAAAAAAGGGAACTCCTTGCCTAAATCAAAATCCACATCTACCATTTATCAAGTAGCTGCTCTGCTGTGAAGTATCAAAGCAATTAATTTAATTTTTCCTTAGTGGTGAATATGTATGTCAATACACTGATAATAGTTTTCTCAGCTAAAAAATCTCACTTATGTTGTACTTGGCAAAGAGTAGATATTCCTGATAAGTTGTGTGCATACAGAATTTTGGTAAGTTTAATTATGTTTTGAGTATAGTAAGGAAATTCAGGAAATACCTCCTGAAAATAAATCCACTGAATAACAAATGACCCTTTGAAATGTGATCACTCACTAATTTATTCATTCTTAAAATCAGTTTAAAAAAGAAATCTGGCTACATTTGTACTCATTAATAATTTGTGAGAATTAATTAATTAATCTATTTTAAAGGAATCACCAGAATGATCAAAGCATCAGCCTTGAGGGATTAGTTCAAACATGCTGGAGATAATGCATTTAGTCAAGTAATGTCTTCAGGTAAATGCCTAATGTAAGGTAAAGTCTGACTACAACCAAGACTAGAGTTTTGAAAACACATGAATAATTACAAGATTGTGTGATTTTTGTTGTGTACTGATAAACTTAGCAAGATCTAGGTCAGTGTAATAGTTGAGGTTAACTTGTAATATTCAGTTTAAAAATTTATGCTTTTTCTCTCTTCCATGTTATACCACTTGTAGTTTAAATATGATTGTTTTCACATTTTGTGTGTTAATACTTTGGTGAAGTGCACACATAAAAGTGAATTAAATGATTGATGATTGCTACATAATCCAACACTGCCTTCAACCAGTCAAAATGTTGCAGTTTTGGCTTAGCAACAAGAAGAGTCTGAGGCTCATGGTTTCTGTGACAACCAAGGGTCAGGTGACCTGGATATGTCCTGCCAAGCTGTTCCCGTGGAATAAATAGGCTGTTTGTAAACAGGATGGCTAAGCATTCTCTCACAAGATTTCAAGTTCACAAAGTTTGAGGCAGCTGGGTAAAGGGTCAAAGGTGAAAGGTAATAAGTCATTTTGGGCCTGTTCTTTTGTGGAGCCTTTGGCTGCCTTTCAGACTGAGGTCTTGGAAATAGTTCACACGCAGGCCTTCTGCCAACAGACTACTGAGAGTTGGCTCAGGCAGGATTCTATTGCAAAATCCTTTCCCTCTCTTTCTTTCTCTCTGTGTCTTGGTGTCTGAAACTTATAAAAATGCAAGGAATTTTATAAAAACCAAGTATATAAATGAAGCAACCAAATACATTCATGTTTTATATAAAATAAATTTAGAACAACTTTTCTTTTTAGGGACAGAAGTTCAAAAATTGAATTTATGATGATGAATTCTTACAAAATTGATTGCAAAGTACATTTTAGAAAAAGAGTAAGTATATTAAAATAATGAAGATTAAAAATATTTTCAGAAAAAGGTGGGTCAATTGTAGGCTTTTTAAAGAGGCAGTATATCTCTGTTCCATCTAAGCTACCAGAAGCAACCTTTAAAACAATCTAGTGAAGTATTTTAATTAATGAGCTCATCTACTAGTGTAAGTTATGATATTGAGTGTTAGGATTTGCTGTATCTTATTATGAAGAAAAAAGGGATATTTAGGCTTCCTCAAAATTTCTGGTCTTCCTTTAGATTTATTGCTATTGTTATTTTTGCTTAAAGCAGGAATTCATTCTAAGAATAGAAAAGACAAAATAAATATTAGATTTACCTTCTCTGACTTTAGACTTTGGCTTGAAGGGCCTTCTTTAGTTCCTTGCCTATTATATTTGTCTGCCTTAGTGGTTTGTTTTCTTTCTTCTGTTTGTATACTACTACAGAGTTACAACTCCTATCTTGGTCAATTTCGTTATATATTTCATCCATGGATTTGTAATTCTTTGTTGATAAAGATGTGGCGCACTGGAAATTCTAAAGTAGAAAAAGGTAAGTTGAGGGAAAATGAAAAGATGGTAATAGAACCATTCCCAAACACAAAGTATAAGTCATTAGTTACTTTCATTGTAAATATGTTTCTTTGGGATGGTAGCAGTTACAAAGAAATCATCCAGTTCAATGGGAAAATAAAAGCATTTCATTAGAAAATTTAGTCTACTTCCTAGTGGAAAGCAAGGCATGCAGTTTGGATCATAAGTGGGGAGACCTTGGCTTATTTTATCTGTACTAATGGGGATAGGCGTGGGAAGGATGGGACTTTCCAGTGTGTTTCATAAAGTCTGATTTCTTCATCCGTTGTATAACAATCAAACAAACCCATTTTGTCTTTTAAACAGAATTTTCTGAGAATATCTTAATTCACAGGTGGTCTTGTCTTCATCTAATTTATTCAGTAAACCCTAACAAACAAATTTCCCTGGAGTTTGGGCAGTCATTTGTGTTATTTTCCTTTCCTTGAATTTCTTGTTATTATGAATGGTGTTGCAGTATGAGGTATTATATATATTGGTAAACAGGGTTCTCTTCTATGTTTGCTTTTTATTAAACAGAATAAGAAGTTCCTTTTCCATTATTTAGTGACTTCCAATCAGACCATGTTGGAAAAATTGAAAAATGCCAATTTTTAAAATAATGTATTTAAAAAGTTTGGGCAGATCTTCACTTTTTTTTTTTCCCGTGCAAAAGTTATCAAAGGAAAACTTGAAAAATACTTATTCTTTTTTAAAAAAATTAAACTTAAGAAACATAACCTTGGACAAGTCACTGAGCCTCTCTGAGTCCATTTTCTTATGTATTAAATGAAAGACAGAACTTGATCTTCAGGGTTTGTCCCAGCTTCAAACTATCATGTGTCTGACCAAATATGGCTTCTAGGACTAAAGAACTCTTTGCCTTGCTATGAAATTTGGTATTTCTGTCATTCTTCTTAGTGAATGAAATGTTAGAAAGTTAGTCAGAACCTTGAGGTATGAAATATACCATGAATCTGTTTTTAGAAGGGGCAATTAGCACAGTATCCTCTTGTTTGCCCATTTCCCTTTGCCTCTCTAACTGCTAGTGAGGTTATTGCCATTGGTTCTGCTGCTGGTGCTGCTTTGAATGGGAGGCAAAGACTAGGCTGATGAGGGCAGCAAGGGCGACCTGTCTAGGGCACAAAGCTGAGGAGCCAGATGATCTTTGGTGGAACCAGAGATTCCTATTGCTGGCACAGAAATCTCTTCTTAAGAGCCCTGACTAGATGTAAGTTTAAAAATCCTTAAATTGTACGTGAG
Source organism: Lemur catta (assembly GCF_020740605.2). NCBI lineage: Eukaryota > Metazoa > Chordata > Mammalia > Primates > Lemuridae > Lemur > Lemur catta. The sequence goes on along the minus strand of NC_059139.1, from coordinate 62,648,237 downwards.
AGGCAGGCCTATTAATTTAAATTGAAAGTACAGATATTAGAGTCTGAGTTTGAGTCTGTCAGCTATGACTTTTGTGATTTATTTTTGGACAAGTTATTTAACATATTTGAGCCATAGTTTTTAATTTGTAAAATTGGATATAGTGCTGATGTAAGGGTACAATGAATCATTTATGTGAAAGAACTTTGTCAACTTTAAAGCTTATCACATAGATTACCTATTGTTTTTGCCAAGTGTAAAATGTTGTGACTATTTGTACAAAATAGTCAAAGAAAATAACTTTTCCCTTTTTTCTACAATACAGCAATTTATTATTTATATTTTATATTAACAACTACATGAGTAAAAGTGAGGTTAGAGTTTTAGTATAATATCATATTGGTTTTATTTTTATTTTTATCTTTTGAGACAGAGTCTCGCTCTGTTGCCCCAGCTAGAGTGCAGTGGCATCATCATAGCTCACTGCAACCTCAAACTCCTAGGCTCAAGCGATCCTCCTGCCTAATCCTCCTGAGTAGCTGGGACTACAGGTGCATGCCACCACGCCTGGCTATTTTTCTACTTTTTGTAGAGACAAGGTGTCACTCTTACTCAGGCTGGTCTTGAACTCCTGACCTCAGATGATCCTCCTGCCTTAGCCTCCCAGAGTGCCAGGTTTACAGGCGTGAGCCTCTGTGCCTGGCCCGTCATATTGGTTTTAAATTGGAAGCTAGGAAACCTGCATCCACAACATCTCTTTGATATGAATTTCTGTTAATTGAAAATGAGGCACCATGTGATTAAATAATTCACTTACAGTCACTTTGGCCTTGACTCCTCAGAAAAAGAAAATTAGAGAATTGTAGGTATTTTCAAGCAAATTAACTATTCTCAGGGTGAGGGGAGGGAAGGATTTTTATTTAGTCCAATCTCTGCTTCAATTAAGATAATTGCCAAATTTTTCACTATTTCTATAATCTAAGTGTTACTAAGACAGTGGTAGGTCCTAATATATTTGAAACTTCTTGACTCCTTTATCTTTCTTCTAGTGTATATAAGTTGGCATCTAGCCCATTTCAGTGTCAGTACAGTCACTGGTAATTTTGGTGAGCCCTATACCTTTAACATAGGGCTGTTTCAGGAAATTTTATTGCCTTCTTATTTCTCCGACAGCAATAACAGCAGCTTTAGCAATTGTCATTTGCATCATGTGAGAAATAAATAATCTTTAGCATCAATAATCAAGGCAAGCTAGTATATGTTTACGAAGACTACACGTGTATTCGCTCTCTTCCTCACTCTCCCTCTTTCTGTTTCTTCTTCATTACTCACATCCTATTTTGAATTGTGTTAAGACAGATATATGAATTGGTTATCATGCTGTTCATTTTTATTAATTTTTTAAGAGAATGAATTGTTATATCCTCACTTTTTAAATTCATAACAATATGTAATGCAAATTTATACTATTGACTTATTCCTCTCAATGGGTGTTTAGAGAATACAAAATGTAAAACATTTATAGGTGTTATCATCTCATCTATTTATTGATGAAGCATTTCCAAATCCTTGATTTTGTGATTTCCATTTGTATTTTGGTCAAAGAAATATAAAATACACAGATTTTTTTTTGACTTGAAATATGTAGAAACTTTATCGTATGCTGCTATAGAAGGGGAGTACTATATTATTCTGATGTTTAAACTATGACCATCATCTATCTTTTGGTGATTTAAGCAATTTATTTGTTTTTGATGGAAGATGAGAATTTATTTGGATTCACTGGAGTCTCCAAGACATCTGGTACAAATCTACTTAAGAATAGGCTATGCTACTCTTGAAAATTTTCTTAGGATTTATAGGATGAGAATCTGGTCCTAGATTAAATGCTATCTAATTCAGATAAAGGCATTCTTCATTCATTAGACCTACATATTTCTTCTTGTTGAATGAAAAAGGATAATATTTAAATAAAATTAATATGATAAAATTTTTTTGTTTGGTCTTTATTAACATTTCAATGATTAGTCTACTTTTTAAGGAACTTTCCTTTGGATAATTGAGTGTTGTCAATATGTGAAAATGGAACTGTGGATTTGACAGCATTTCCAAGTGGATTTGTCATTCTTACTGCAAAAAGAGCAGAATGTAGAAGTGTTCATTAACAAAAAAGTAGAGAGTAACTAAAAAAAAAAATCTATTCCTAAGCTTAAAAGATGGAAAAGTAAACGACTAAATGTGACTATTAAAAACTAAAATTTTTAGCCTGAACAAGACAGAGATCCTATCTCTACAAAAAAAAGAGGAAAAAGGCCATGTGTGGTGGCATGCGCCTGTAGTCCCAGCTACTCAGGAGGCTGAGTCTGAGCTCAGGAGTTTGAGGTTGCAGTGACCTATGATGATGCCACTGCACTCTAGCCCAGGCAACAGAACAAGACCCTGTCTCAAACCCACACACACAAAAACTAAAATTTTAAGTAACCTTTAGTTTTGATCATGTAGAAATTACCATAATATGTATATATAGATTTCATTTTTTTAATGGGTAGATCACATTTTTTCTTTTTGAGTTATGTGATTTACATAGAGTTTAATAGGATCTACATATTAGTATAAATAATAGTGAATGTGAATTTGCCTTTTTAAAGCCCCAAGATTCTTAACATTGAGACCTTAGATACAGTAATGTTCAATTTGTCTTTCCATAAATAGAAAGGATTTTTTAAAACCTCTGCTAGGAGAAATGTCAGTTTGTACTGAGTCATCATAGATGAGTAATATTCTAGAAATTCTTTCTCTTAGTTTAGACTTCTTAAATGTTATTTTGTCTAATTTTTCAAACACAGTATATTGTATTTTAAGTGTTATGTTGAACAAAATATGTAGTAGCAGTTGTTGCAGACTCCTCTTCTATAAAATGTCACACATTTCTTGGAATCAAGTTGGATATTTTCCTTTTTGTTAAACGTTAAGAATTACTGGGCAATAGCAACAGACATAGGCTTCTAACATGCATTTCTAAATAGAAATAATTGTTTTAGAGGTCCTTTGGAAATTTCTCTTGGGAATTTTAATATATATTTATGTATACTTTCATTGACAATTAAGTTATTACAAAAATATACAGCATAGAAATAGAAATTAAGGGTCCTCTCAGCAGCATGCAGTGTGGGCAGTTTTTTGACTATATACTTCCACACGTGTAAATATCAGTGTGGACATATATCTTCATGTTTTCTATTTTAGTGATTTACACAATGGAGTCACATCATACATTTGCTTTACTTAAATACATATATGTATGAAGATTTGGCCAAAAAGAAAGAGAGAGAAATTAAAATATTCTACTCAATGAATGTGTGCCCTGGAATGAATGTGAGACGTAAATCTGCTGATTCTGTCAGTCTCAGTTCCTTTATGTGTGCTGGGCCGAGTGTGTTTCTTGAGTTTTAAAGACATGGATTCTTTTTATATACAATATGAAATACAAGCCAACTAATTCATCTGGTACTCAACCAAAGTAAAAAGATAACTGACTATGAGAGAAATTATGTTGGTCTTCAGCATGCCATTGCTTTAAGGGATTTTGATCATATGCAAATTTTCTTTATGTGCTGACTTTAGATCCTGATCTCTGAGAAAGAGGCCATTTAACTAGTGATTTTTTTTTCTTAACTAAAAAAGTTTAATAGTCTGGTAGACTATGATAATCTATTTTATTTTTAATTAATTAATTATTTATTTTTATTTCAGTTGACTTAGGGGTACAAATGGTTTTTGGTTATGTGGATGCATTGTGTAGTAGCGAAGTTTGGGCTTTTAGTGTACCTAGGGCCTGAATAGTATACACTGTACCCAATAGGTAATTTTTCATCCCTCTCCCCCTTTCTGAGTCTCCAGCATCCATTGTACCACTTTGTATGATCATGCATGCCCATAGTTTAGCTCCCACTTATAAATGAGAACATATGGTATTTGGTTTTCTATTCCTGAGTTACTTCACTTAGAATAATGGCCTCTAGTTCTATCCAAGTTGCTGCAGAAGACATTCTTTTTTATGGCTAAGTAGTATTCTGTGGTACGTGTGTGTGTGTGTGTGTATGTGTGTGTGTGTATACATATATATACATTACATTTTCTCTATCCACTCATCAGTTATGAGCACATAAGTTGATTCTATATCTCTGCAATTGTGAGTTGTGTTGCAATAAACATGAGTGAAGATATCTTTTTGATATAATGACTTCATTTCCTTTGGGTAGATACCCACTACTGGGATTGCTGGATCAAATGGTAGATCTACTTTTAGTTCTTTGAGGAATTTCCATACTTTTTCTGTAGAGGTTGTACTAATTTACATTCCCACCAACAGTGTATAAGTGTTCCCTTTTCACCACATCTGTGCCAACATCTATTGTGTTTTGACTTTTTAATAATGGCCATTCTGATTGGGGTAAGATGGTATCTCATTGTGCGTTTTTTTTTTTTTTTTGGTCATTCTGGTTTTAATTTGCATTTGCTTGATAATTAGTGATGTTGAGGATCTTTATATTTGTTGGCCATTTATATATCATTTTAAATTTACTGTAATAAACTCCTGTGCCAGCCTATACCATGATGATCTCTCAAATGTATATCTTATGGAGCCTGAAGAAGGATAATACTGTGGGCAAAATTATCAGCTTTGATATCAATCCTCTTTAAGCCCAGACCAATTTCTTTACTGCTATCACCCTATATTCATGTGTGTATGTTTAGTTTTTCTTTTTGTATACTGCCCAAAACACTTTCAAAATGCATAGCATTTAATCTTGCCCATCATATAATTGATACTCATTAAATAGTTGAGGATTAAGTGAACACCTGTGTCACATGGACATAATTGTTCCCATTTTAAAGAAACTGAAGTACAGATGAAGGCAAATGTATTGTCTTGGAATTTAAAAATCTGAGTTAATCTCCCATTTCTAAAATTGTATGATCTTTGGAAAATCCCTTGATCCTGAGCTTCTGCTTTCTCATCTGTAAAATGGGGTTCTTATCCCACCAAAGGGATGTTGGAAGGATTGAATGAAATCATCTAAGTGAAAATGCTTTGAAACTGTAAGGTTCCATACCAATGTAAAGCCAGGATTACAGTATTCCAGTACACTACCAATTGTAACATCATTGATTTAATAATATTAGAAAGGAACAACTGAGTGTTCTTTCTACTGTTTCTATACAGCCTCAGGTCTAGAGACAGTAGGTTTACTTACCATTAGGTCTGTATCACATTACTAATGTTTATCATAAAAGCAATTTTGAAAAACTCTTGTTCTCATAAGCCCAAAAGTCATCTTAGGTCTATCATAAATTGTGGAAGTCCTTTGAATAATAATTTTAAAAATCCCTGATTAGCTGGGTTTGGTGGCAAACCCCCATAGTCTTAGCTCCCTCAGAAAGCTGAGGTGAGAGGACTGCTTGAGCCCAGGAGTTCCAGGCCAGCCTGGGCAACATAGCATGACCCTTTCTCTCTTAAAAAAAAATTCTAGATAAGGAATGTTTATTTTTTTTCTTCCAATTAAAACTTATTCAAGTTTGTAAACTACCAAAAGCAATATGGAATAGGTCACCCACATAGTCTCATTCTTCCTGCCTTTTCCCAGAATGTAAGATAAAAGTTTTGTTGGCAAATTTGTTTATTTCACTTATTTCTTCTGAAAAGAAGAATATAAATAAACTTGATTAGTTTAAGTTTAAGTTTTATGGCATGAACATGTGACTGATAATAAGTTACCTGATTATTATTGCCCAGTAACATTCTAAATCTGTAAGAAAAATACCTACTTTGTCCTTTTCAAATTTGCTTCCCTTTCTGATGAGAATCTTGAGGATATTTTGCAATTATATAGTTGATCTTTTTTGTCTTAAATGCCTAATACGATGTATGTTGAAGTAATGGGATTACACTCTGAAACCTACAACAAACAATAAGCTAACAAAAATTAAACCATCACAGGAGAATATGTGAAATTGATTAGATTTGTAGAGAACTAACAGAGGATAACACCAATGTGTTTCTTACTTGGTAGTGGTTTTCTTGCAGGAAAAGTCTTATCAGTTGTTGGGAGTTGTTGTTTTCTTTGAACTAAGCTCTGGTTTCTCTGAAATCAGATTTTGTATTCCCAAGACTCCACTCTGCAATGCCAGCACAAACATACATCAGCAGCTGTATCATACTTTAAAGACTTAGCAAGAAGGTATCAGGCAATTACTTATTCTGTGTAGAACCCCAACCATGATTGTTAAAAAACTTTTAAAGTTTAGGCAAAAGAAAAATAAGACAGAGCAAATATATTTTATGAAAAGTATATGTAAAACAATAATGTGAATTAATTGAAAAGATTGCATTTTATCAGTGAGAGGTTCAGGAAAATATCCTGAGTATATTATTCTATAAACAAACTATGTAATGGTTTGTATTAATTGTATAATTGAGTGAATCTGCTGTCAGGGTTATTTTCTAGTATGGTAGGTAGGTGCCATTTTAGTGAATCTAGTGTTGACTAGTGCATTGCTCAGGGAAAGAAGAAATGTAATAACTCTAAATAAAGTATATCTCTTTTTTGATAATATGAAAGATTCAGATTATTCTGTCCTAGTTTCTAAACTCAGGAGGTATACTGCTGGTTTAATACTTAGTATTGCTTCTGTGCATTTTAAGTACCTCTAACGTTACATTAATGTTTGTGGTACAATGAAAAGATGAAGAGTCAGAACATCTGGGTTACAGTCTTGGCTTTTCTGCTTATTAGTTTTGTGTCTTTGACAATTCACTTAACTTCTTTTGCCCTTAGTGTTCTCACTGGTAAAATAGGGCTAATAATACTTACTCATATAACTCATAGGGTTGCTGTGTAGCTTAAATGAGAATTTATGTGAAAATGCCTTGTAAATTGTAAAGTATTATTTAATATACTACCTAAAATACTTTCCTTAGAATGAGAAGGGTTATAAAGAGAAAAAGTACAAATGTAAGTTATTTCTCTTTATTAACATTCATATGAGAGATACCAACCATAATCTATTAGATAGAGTGGGAATACTCCAGAAAGGTCAACTGCTTTGTCTGTCGTCAGTAGAGAATTAGAGCAAAGTTTAATATGGGGCATAGATTTCAGGTCATGTATGTCCTTATATTTAAACATTTTTCAGCTTTAGAATCTTGTAATCTTATTTTTTGACCTTGTTGTTTACTTCCTATGATAATATTCTATGTGAGTGTGTGCGTTTTTGTGTAGTATATATACATTTAAGTCTGGGTGTAGAAAAATACTGCAGTAGGCATAGTAAGAGATAGTTCCTTTTGAGGAGAAAACTTCATTCATTCATTCATTCATATTTTTTGCAGTTATTTGTGCCAGGCACAAGTTAATTGTCTTTGCTCAAGTGTTTGACCACATTAAGTATGAAAACTTGGCCATAAGTTTGTTGGTTACATTATATGATTATTAATTTCTGTTCATTATGTACCTTTTCAGCAGATAATCATGTCTTCATTGGATATAGATATTGATAAGGGATGCATTCTGTTTTCAGTTTATTACCTTAAATTTAACCATACATTAAAGAAGTAAAAATGGTATAAAAAAGAGACAAAAGTGGTGTATTTCCTGGATGCACGGCTGCATGTTGAGGAAGGTTTTCTGGTGTTATTTCCATTCTATCAACTATTGAGGCCCAATTTATATAAAGCAGACAAGAGAGATTTTCTAAAATAAGGGAAACAATTAGTATTTGTTGTTAATATCTTTCATTGATTAGTACATATTTATTTGATTATCTAAACCAGACACTATGCTAGATGTTGAGGATAAAATAAGAGTAAAAAGAGACATGGTTTCTGTCCTTGCTTATAGTCTAGAAGAGATAGACATTAATCAAATAATTTCATAATTTAGTTTAGAATTAAAGCAGTCATAAATAGTAAGAAGAGGTACATGGTCTTATGAGAACACACAGCATTTGAGAGAAATAGAAAAAGTAATAGGTACATATCTGAATGAGAAAAAGAAGTGGGAAACCACTGTTCGTAATCAATAACAATATTATTATATGTATCTTATATGTCACGGAGTTCTAGTGGTAAGAGTTTTGATAAAATTATGAGTGGGAATAATTTTCCATTGGCTAGATGAACTTAAACAATTTTGATGTACTAAAAAATTATTTGAAATAGATTATAAAAATAATGTTAAATATAAAAACTGAACCATTAGAGGAAAAAACCCACAGTTTTTTTTTATATGTTTGGGATCAGTGGAATAAGTCCAATTGCTAAATTATCTCTTTACACACATCACTTTCTTATTCATGGTGTTTCTTTGCCTTGAAAAGTAGGAAAATATGACTTTGGGAACTGTGAAGCTGGCTGAAATAAAATTCTTCTCCGGAGACACTAATGGAAGCATAAAAATTTATATTATTTTTTATTTTTTAATATATTTTTATTGAGGTTTTACTTTTGCTAAAATTTAACTTTATAAAGGGAACTCATTAATTTCAATTTAAATTTTTCGATTTTGCTTTGTTACATGAACTATTTATGTAGTTGTTTGAATTGGAGAACTTACAAGAAATTTTAAAAATTAAAAAAATAATTTTTAGTTTCATGAAATAACATTTCCCTTCTCTTCATTATTTTCATAAGCAAAGCCTAAATATAAGCTTAAAGTTATTTAAAATTAATTGGTTAGCATTTTTGATTTCTAATTGTATTGATGTATAATGTTAGATCTCCTTCCTTAAGTATTTAATTCAATGCATCAGCAAGAATTGACCCAACTAAAATGTTTCTCTTGCTTAAGAATAAAAGAGATATGTTAATAATATTTAAGTTCTTATTGATTGTTGAATGGCAAGTAATTCACAAATAATGTCAAAGCTTATACACTATCAGCCTTTTTTCTAGGTTTGCAGAGGAAACAGGCCAGACATTATGACAGCTATTTTCACTTCATCACTCATAGAGCTTCCTAAATGAATTTCATTTTTTAATGGGTGCTGGAGGTAAAAATCCTTTGGTAGGTTGGAAGTTGGAGAAAGAAAAATGTATGCCTTTGAGTTTTATGCCTTAATCATGAGGGTATTGCAGCTTATATTCATTTTTCCTTTTTGTTTGGCTATTTTCAATTTAGATTTAGCAAAGAGTAATAATTTGTTGCATGTTTAGTATTCCGGGTGGCATATTCAATACTGGGGGTTACTAGAATTACCAGTTGACAATATTTTTTCCTCTTTTCCCTCTTGATCTTTGGATTTAAAGCAAGCATTCCTTTAAGTAGCCCTGTATTTAACATCCAACAGTATCATGCTGACTTTGATGAAAAATAACATGTTTCAAACTGCATTGTAATTATATACTGAAATACACTGAAATTCTATCTATCAACTCCTGGTTTATGGTGGTCTCCATGAGGGTCGACTATTGTAATTAGGATTAATGAAGCATAAAATACTTTTTTCTTTTTGGGATGGGGGAATTCTGTTCCTTTGTACTTTTCAAGCTTGAATTTCCCCCATGCTAAAAATAGTACTTAAGTTCAGTAAAAATATTGACCCATCAAAGTTGGGGAGTTAATTAATCATAGGAGACATTTATTAACTATATTGCTGAAGATTCTTCACAGAAACAGAACCAATAGAACATACAGTCATACATTGCTTAATGATAGGGATACTTTCTGAGAAATGTGTCATTAGGCAATTTTGTTGTGCAAACATCATAGTGCACTTACACAGACTTGGATGGTATAGCCTACTATACACCTAGACTATTAATATATTGTATAACCTGTTGCTCCTAGGCTGCAAACCTGTATAGCATGTTACTATACTCGATACTGTAGGCAATTATAACACAATGGTAATTATTTGTATATCTAAACATATCTAAATATAGAAAAGGTACAGTAAAGATGTAAGAAAATAAAAAATGGTACACCTGTATAGGGCACTTATCACGAATGAAGTTTGCAGGACTGGAAGTTGCTCTGGGTGAGTCATTGAGTGAGTGATGAGTATATGTGAAGGCTAGGACGTTACTGTATGCTACTGTAGACTTTATAAACCATGTACACTTAGGCTATACTAAATTTATAAAAAGATTTTTCTTTCTTTAGTAATAAATTAATCACTGTAACTTTATAAGCTTCTTAATTCTTAAAAACTTTTTGACACTTAGCTTAAAACACAACACATTGTATAGCTGCACAAAAGTATTCTTTCTTTATATCTTTATAAGCTTTTTTCTATTTTTTTTTTTTTTGAGACAGTCTCACTCTGTTGCCTGGGCTAGAGTGCCGTGGCATCAGCCTAGCTCACACCAACCTCAAACTCCTGGGGTCAAGCAATCCTTCTGCCTCAGCCTCCCGTGTAGCTGGGACTACAGGCATGCGCCACTATGCCCGGCTAATTTTTCTATATATATTTTAGCTGTCCATATAATTTCTTTCTATTTTTAATAGAGACGAGGTCTCGCTCTTGCTCAGGCTGGTCTCGAACTCCTGAGCTCAAACAATCCACCTGCCTCGGCCTCCCAGAGTGCTAGGATTACAGGCGTGAGCCACCTCGCCCAGCTATAAGCTTTTTTCTATTTTTAAGATGTTTAATTTTTGGGGGGGGGGTTAAACTTTTTTGTGAAAAACTAAAGATGCAAACATACACATTCATCCAGGTCTAGGCAGGGTCAGATCATCAATATCATTGTCTTCCACCTGCATATCTTGTTCCACTGGGATGTCTTCTGGGGCAATAACACACATGGAGCTGTCGTCTCGTATGATAACAATACCTTCTTCTGGAATGGCTCCTGCAGGAGCTGCCTGAGGCTGTTTTACAGTTAACTTTTTTTTTATAAGTAGAAGGAGCACACTCTAACCATAAAAAGTATAGTATAGTAAGTACATAAATCAGTAACATAGTCATTTATTTTCATTACCAAGTATTATGTACTATATACAATTATATGTGCTATACTTCTATATGACTGGCAGTACAGTAGGTTTGTTTACATCAGTGTCACCACAAATATTTCTAACACATTGTGCTACAATGTTACAGTGACTACAGTGTCACTAGGCAATTGGAATTTTTCAGCTCCATTATAATCTTACGGGACCACTATCATATATGAGGTTCATCACTGACCAAAACAGTGTTATGTGGGCCTGATTGTAAGGAAGAGATTTATTTTGGGGAAATGGCTGAGAAGTCCCATGATCTGCTGCCTGCAAACTGGAGACCTAGGAAAGCTGGTGGTGTAATTCCACTCTGAGTTTGAAGGACTGAGAACCAGATGAGCTGATGGTGTAAATCCCAGTCTCAACTGCAGAAGACCCATGTCCCAGCCCAAACAGATGGTTGGGAAGCAAAAAGCAGCAAATTTCTCCTTCCTCTTCCTTTTGTTTCATTCAGGCCTTCAACCAATGAATTGGGTGGTGAACCACATTGGGGAGGGCAATGTGATTTGCTGAGTCTACTGATTCAAATGCTAATTTCATCCAGAAATACACTCACAGACACACTCAGAAAATATGTTTAATCTCAGTACCCTGTGGCCCACTCAAATTGACACATAAAATTAAACATCTCATTAATTTAAGTTGTATGTATATTTTGTGAAAGGTGTTAAGAGGTGAGGAACGTCTCAATAATTCTGCCACAAAATAAATTAAAAAGTAGGAGATAATTAGTGTCATTTCCTGCCATTGGTACCACCATCCCAAATAATTTAACCCAAAGCCTCACCATTTAATAACAGTCAGAACAGATCATAAACAAACTTCTCTCCTCTGATCAGGACATTTTTGTCACACACTGAATGATGTAACTAAAAGTTGTGTGCATGAATAGCACAGAAAGACCCAATTCTTTCACATTCTTTGGCTGCACGATAACTTGGGGAGAACATTGAATGAATTAAGATCTCTGGCTAATGTTATACATGTGAATAGTTGTATTTGCCTTTCTTATTAAGATCTTCAATATTTTTATAAAGTAATACAATCAAAACTATGTATAAGTTTTAGATTTTTGTGAGTTAAAAACATTCATATGAGCAAAGATGCAACTACATATGGAATCATTTTTCTGCTCAGGGTCTTCAGATATCCACAAGAATATAGCGTGGAGATTTTATGTGTTGATTATAAGACCCATTAAAAGTCATATCAGTAGAAAAGCTTCCATCTTTGAAAAATGAGGTCCTTTGAGAGTCATGGATCATTGACTATATGATCATGTATTTATTCTCTTCTTTTTTCTATCCTATGGACAGCTAGAGGTGAAGTCAGACAACAATAAGGGAATTTGGATTTCAGGCGTGAGAACTTTGACAGTTTGACACAAAGGAATGACTGTTTAAATAACTTATTAAGAATACATTTGAAAGGAGAAATAAAATTTGATTAACAGTTCCAAACTTAAAAAAATTGACGGTGAACTCAGAGACTCTCTTATTCAGCCTGTACAGATGAGGAAACTTAAATAAATGGAACACAGAAAGTTCATGTAAACTGGTACTCGAAAGTTGATAAAAACTGTCCTGACCTCTGGTCCAGGGCTATTTTCATTATTTTAGTTAATATATTTATAATAGTTCTAACTAATCAATAAGATCAGTTAGCTCATGGTTGTCTCCATTTGTTATATTTAGAATTTAAGTAAAATAACATTTTTGAATTATCTTTGTTGGACCTTTGAAAATCAATTGTAAAAAATCACATGAGTTAGGAACTCTACAAGCATATTGTGTCACATTTTTTGCTCTGCTCTCTGCTTTTCAATGTTTTATGTATTCATCCAGACAATATATATGATAGTTGGTCCCTTGGGTTTAGCATTACAGGTATGATAAAGATTCAAATACTGTTTGCTTTCAAAAAGTTATTTAAAAATTTAAATAAAGAAATACTTCAAAGAAACTAAAATGAAACATTTAAAGTCAGAAATATTAGAAAAATTAAGTAGGAAAAATTTTAAACACACTGAAAAACCAGACTAATCAATTTTAACAATATTAATATTTTGACATATTTGCTTTATAGATATTTTTGCTGTTGCAAAGAAATAAAAGTTCACGGAGACTGTTGAGCCCCTTCACATTCCATTCTGTCCTATTTCACTTCTCCAGAGATAACCACTGTCCTGAAGTTGGTATGTCTTCTTCTCCGTGTTTTTATATTTATATGTGTGTATGTATTCATAAATTTTATATACCTGCTCTGCCAATATTTTATATGCTAGCCACATGTGGCTATTTAAATCTAAATTAATTAAAATGAAATAAAGCACATTCAGTTCCTTTGGAGTACTAGCCACATTACTAGTGTTTGGTATTCACATAAGGCTATTGTATAGGACAGTACAGATTATGAACATTTTCATCATTGCAGAAAGTTCTGATATATACCATTGTTTGCATGTTCTTAAACGTCATATAAATTGTGTCGTGCTGTACATATTCTGGAGCTTGCTTTTTTAGTCAGCATTATGTTTTCGAGATTTATTTACAACTGATACATGTAGTATCCTTTCCTTAGTATTTCATTGTATAAATATACTTCAATTTACTTATTTATTTATTCACTGATTTATGGACATTTAGTCTATTTCCAGTTATTAAATGTTAAAATAATGCTGCAGTGAGCATTTTTATGCTTGTTCTTTGCACATATATGTAAACAAAGTTTCTTTAAGATATGTATTTGTTGGTTCCAATCATTATCAACTTTGCATGATGTGGCCAATCATTCCCCAAAACAGTAATACCAATTTATACTTCACTAGCTGGGCAGAAGATTTCCTTTTCCTCATGTACTTGCTGATACTTACAATTATTAGACTATAGTATGAAATGTTATTTTGTTCTAATTTGCATTTCTTTAATAGTTAATGAGGATGAATAAACTTTTATATGTTTATTGGCCATTTGCTGTGAATTGTTTATTTATATTTTATTTTTGGTTTTAACTGTCTTTTTCTTTTTGATTTAGCCCTTTATTATAATTTGTTTTGGTTGTTATGCATTATAAATTTGTCCCATTTTGTGGCTTGTGTTTTTACTTTATTTATGGTGTCTTGATGTATAGAAGTTTTAAAATTTATTTATGTAAATATTTTCAGCTTTTCCCTTTAAGGTCTGTACTTTTTTGGGTCTTAAGAAAGCTCTTCCTATTTTGATGCCGTATAGTTATTTCCACTTTTTTCCCCTAAAAGTGTTATAATTTTGGTTTCTAGATTTAAGTTTTAAAATCCACCTGGGATTTATTTTGCAAGAAAGTCTAATTTTTTCCCATATGTATGACTAATTTTCTTAGCATCATTCTAAAAATAATTTATACTTTCCTCAATGATTTGTTTTGGCAACTTTCTTATATGTAGTACTAAATTGCCATATATATATATGATTCTGTTTTGGGGTTCTCTATTCTATGTGGTTGATTTGTTTATCTCTGTGCCAATATCATGTCATTTAAATTATCAAAGTTTTGTAATAGGATGATGGCTGTTAGGGTAAGTCTTTTCACATTGTTCATTGTCTTCAAAAGTGTCCTAAGATGAAAGTCTGTTCTCTTGCATATGAATTACAGGGTCATATTGTCAAATCTGTTAACAACACTCATGGGATTTTTATTGGAATTGAATTTATAGGATAATTTAGGGAGAATAGACATTTTTATGAATCTGAATTTTCCCATCTACCAACATGGTATATCTTCTCATTCATTTAAGTTTCCATTTATGCCTGACAATAAAGTTTTGTAATTTCCCCCATAGAGGTCTTATTCAGATTTTGTTAGATATATTCTTAGGCACATTATGATTTTGTTTCTATTACTATTACAAATGAGATATTTTAATACATTTCTACTTGGATGTTGCTTATGTATAGGAATGCTAGTAATATTTTTGTATATTGATTTTATATCCAATAACCTTGTTGAATTATCTTATTAGTTTTGACAATGTGTAGGTTCTCTTGGATATTTTGTGTAATCACATTATCTGTAAACAATGACTATTTTTTTCAATCCTTATATTTTTAATACTTTTAAAATTGGTTAGGATTTCCTGTACAGTGTTGAATAAAAGCAGTGATAACAAATATTCTTATCTTATTTCTGACTTTAAACAGAATGCTTTAAAGTTTTACCATTAAATATCAGATTAAGGAAAAAATTTCCTTGTATTCTTAGCTTGCTAAGAGGTACTTAATGAAAGATAATTTATGGGTGTTAAATTTTTCCTGTATCCTTTGAAATGATCTTGTGATTTTTTTCTCCCTTAATATGTTAAAGTGGCAAATTACATTAATAAATTTTTAAATGTTAATCTCTCCTTGAATTTCTGAGATAAACCTTACTTGATTATGATGTAGTTATGTAGATGTAGACAGACATACTTTGCTTAAGTTGATTGCCACTTTATGTAGATTTTTCATCTATGTTAGTAAATGAGACTTCCTATAGTCTTTTCCTATACAGTTTTTGTCATTTTAAGCATGAAGATTATATTAACCTTACAAAATGAGCGGGATAGCTTTCCATATTTTTTACTCTCTGGAATATCTTGCTTAAAATAGAGGTTATCTGTTTCTTTAAGATTTGGTAATACTTGTCTATAAACAACTTTGGCCTGATGATTTCTTACGGGTAGACTTTTGACTGCTGATTTAATTTCTTTGATGATCATGAATATATTCTGGTTTTCTATATTTTTCTTCTGTCAAATTTAGGTTATCTATACAGGGTATCCCAAAAATCTTAGCACAGTTTTAAGCTTAAGTAACCTTAAGAGTATAAATGACAGACTTATACAATTACTTGAAATTTTAATTACTTAAATTTCTTTCAAATTTTGTGGTTTTTGAGTAACAAATTTGTAATTTTTTGTTTCAGTCATATTTATTTCAGTTTGCCATATTTAGTCAGAGGCACTGAAATAAAAAATTAAAATTAAACATTTATTATTAAATTTCTTTATAGGTTTTTCCTCCTTTTTGTCTTGTGCAATTTATGTGTTGAGGAAACCAGCTTATTAGTCTGTAGTTTCCCACTGTGTTAGGAGTTTCTAAGACCAACAGTGATTCACTAGGAGGACTCACAGGACTCAGCATCTAGTTGTACTCATGGCTATGATTTATTATAGCAAAGGATACGAAGCAATACCAGTAAAGGGAAAAGCCAAATGGAACAAAGCCTGGATGAAACCAACCACAAGCCTCTAAGAGTCCTCTCCACACAGAGTCACGCAAGATGAACTAAATTCCCTCAGTAATAAGTTGTGACAACACACGTGAAATGTCTACCAGGGAAGCTCATTAGAGATTTAGTGCCCAGGGTGTTTATTGGAGGCTGGTCACGTAGTGAGGATATCCTCTGTCTGGCATATACAGAATTCCAGACTCTTGGAAGGAAAGCATGTGTTCAGCTTAAACCTCATTGTGCAGTTTAGGCACGGTGAGCACTGTTACCGATTCTGGGAATGGTTGGAACCCTCCTGAAATCCAAGTTCACAGGACCAACCTTGTAAACAAGTTTTTCTTAGGAAATTTTCTAATTCAAATTTGGGATTATGGGAGTTTTACTTAACATTTTTGTTGATGTGTTAGTTTCTTTCCCCCTCTTGTGTTGAAAATGTTGGTTCCTTATTAATTATCCTGGACCTTAATAAAATTATCTAATCTCTATATTAATGCCAGAATAACAGTATCAATGCCATCACTAACAGTATGGTTACTGTTAAATAATTTAAAATTTCTTTACAGTTCTTTTGGTCCTTGTATATCCCATTAAGAATTTACATCAAATTACTCTGTTTGATGCCACTTGAAATATTAATGATTGCTGTGTATTTAAGCCAGCAACTTGATACATAAGTTAATTTATTTCATTTTACTTCCAAATTTTGAGGATAGCTTTTAAAATTCTTGATTTGGTTATATTTTATAATTATGTTAGAAATTTATATAGTTTCAAAGTCATATCTAGAAAATAAGGTAAATTTGGAGAAGTCTAGCTTCTGTCTTTCTCCTGTTGCCCTCCTCTCTCTTTTCCCATAGGTAAACAATTTAATTAGCTTTTGATTTATCTCTCCTTTATATTTGTTTTTTATTTTATTTTTTATTATTTTTTATTTTAGCATATCATGAGGGTACAAATGTTTAGGTTACATATATTGCCTTTGCCCCACCTGAGTCAGAGCTTCAAGTTTGTCCATCCCCCACATGGTGAGCACCACACTCATGAGGTGTGAATACATCCATCCCCTCCCCACCCCGGATCTGCCCAACACCCAATGAATGTTACTACTATATGTGCACATGAGTGTTGATCAGTTAATACCAATTTGATGGTGAGTACATGTCGTGCTTGTTTTTCCATTCTTGGGATACTTCACTTAGTAGAATGGGCTCCAGCTCTATCCAGGATAATACAAGAGGTGCTAGATCACCATTGTTTTTTATGGCTGAGTAGAACTTCATGGTATACATATACCACACTTTATTAATCTAATCATGTATTGATGGGCACTTGGGTTGTTTTCACATCTTTGCAGTTGTGAATTTTGCTGCTATAAACATTCGAGTACAGATGTCTTTTTTGTAGAATGTCTTTTGTTCCTTTGGGTAGATGCCTAGTAATGAGATTGCTGGATCAAATGGTAGTTCTACTTGTAGCTCTTTGAGGTATCTCCATATTACTTTCCACAGAGGTTGTACAGTTCGCAGTCCCACCAGCAACATATGAGTGTTCCTATCTCTCCGCATCCACATCAACATTTATTGTTTTGGGACTTTTTGATAAAGGCCATTCTCACTGGAGTTAAGTGATATCTCATTGCTGTTTTGATTTGCATTTCCCTGATGATAAGAAACGTTGAGTATTTTTTCATGTTTGTTGGCCATTAGTCTATCTTCTTTTGAAAAGTTTCTGTTCATGTCCTTTGCCCACTTTTTGATAGGGTTGTTTGATTTTTTCTTGCTGATGATCCTGAATTCTATATAGATTCTAGTTAATCAGCCCTTTATCAGATGTATAGCATGCAAATATTTTCTCCCATTCTATAGGTTGTCTGATTGCTCTTGTGATAATTTCCTTGGCTGTGCAGAAGCTTTTTAATTTGATCAGGTCTCATTTCTTTATTTTTGTTGTTGCTGTGATTGCCTTTGGGGTCTTCTTCATAAATTCCTTGCCTAAGCCAATGTCTGTAAGAGTTTTTCCAACATTTTCTTCTAGAATTCTTACAGTTTCATGCCTTACATATAAGTCTGTTATCCACTGTGAGTTGATTTTTGTGAGAGGTGAAAGGTGCAGATCCTGTTTCAGTCTTCTACATGTGGCTATCCAATTTTCCCAGCACCATTTATTGAATAAGGATTTTTTCCCCAGTGTATGTTTTTGTCTGCATTGTCAAAGATTAGATGGCTATATGAGGATGGTTTTATATCTAGGTTCTCAGTTCTGTTCCATTGGTCTCTGTCTGTTTTTGTGCCAGTACCATGCTGTTTTAGTTACTATAGCCTTGTAGTATAGCTTGAAGTCTGATAAATTGATCCCTCCCAATTTGTTCTTTTTGATTAAGATTACTTTTGCTATACCTCTGGTTCCATAGAAAGCAAAGAATTATTTTTTCTAGGTCTGTGAAAAATGATGTTGGTATTTTAATAGGAATTGTATTGAATTTGTAGATCACTTTGGGTACTCTAGACATTTTAACAATGTTGATTCTGGCAACCCATGAGCATGGTATGGTTTTCCACCTGTTTACGCCCTCTGCTATTTCCTTCCTCAGTGTTTCATAGTTCTCCCTGTAGAGGTCTCTTAACCACCTTAGTTAAATATATTCCTAGGTATTTTATCTTCTTTATTGCTATTGTGAAGGGCATTGAGTCTTTGATTTGGTTCCCACTTTGACTGTTGTTGTCATATAGGAATGCTACTGATTTCTGGATATTGATTTTGTAATCTGAGACTTTGCTGAATTTGTTTATCAATTCCAGTAGTCTCATGACAGAATCTTTGAAGTGTTCTAGATATAAGATCAAATTGTCAGCAAAGAGTGATAGTTTGACCTCTTCTGCCCCATTTGGATGCCCTTGATGTCCTTCTCTTGTCCGCTTGCTCTGGCTAGGACTTCCAGTACTATGTTGAATAGAAATGGTGATAGACGGTGACCTTGTCTGGTTCCAGTTGGAAGTGAGAATGCTTTCAGTTTTTCTCTGTTCAGTATGATGTTGGCTGTGGGTTTGTCATATATGGCTTTTATCATTTTCAGGTAAGTCCCATCTGTGCCTATTTTGTTAAGTGTTCTCATGATAAAAGGGTGCTGAATTTTGTTGAATGCTTTTTCTACGTCTATTGAGAGGATTTTATGATCTTTGTTTTCGCTTCTATTTATGTGGTGAATTACATGTATAGATTTGCATATGTTGAACCATCTCTGCATCTCTGGAATGAAGCCAACTTGGTTGTGATGGATTATTTTTTTGATAAGCATGTGAATTCATTTTGCTAGGATTTTGTTGAGAATTTTTGCATCAATATTCATAAGGGATATTGGTCTGTAGTTTTCTTTTTTTGCTGTGTCCTCTCCTGGTTTTGGTATCACAATGATTGGCTTCATAAAACATGTTGGGGAGGATCCCTTCCTTCTTGATGTTGTGGAATAATTTCTGCAGGATAGGCACCAGTTTGTGTTTGTAGGTCTGGTAAAATTCAAATGTGAAACCATCTGGTCTGGGACTTTTCTTTTTAGGAAGGTTTTTTATTGCTGTTTCAGTTTTGGTACTTGATATTGGTCCGTTCAGGAATTCTATTTCTTCCTTATTGAGCCTAGGGAGGCTGTATGTTTCTGAGAATTTGTCCATTTCCTCCATGTTTTCAAGTTTATATGCATAGAGGTTTTTATAGTATTCATAGATGATATTTTGTATTTCTGTGGTATCAGTTTTAATTTCTCCTTTTTCATTCCCAATGGAGGTTAGTAGAGTCTGTCCTTTTCTGCTGCTCATTGATCTAGCAAGATATGTGTCAATTTTTTTTCATTTTTTCAAAGAACCAACTTTTTGTTTTATTATTCTTCTGTATAATTTTTTGTTATTGACTTCATTTAGTTCTGCTGACTTTCATTGCATTTCTTCTGCTGAGTTTGGGATTGGTTTCCTCATCCTTTTCTAGTTCTTTGAGATGATTCATTAGATTGTAGATTTGTGATCTTTCTGTCTTTTAGATGTAGACATTTATGGACATAAAGTTTCCTCTCAGGACTGCTATGGCTGTGTCCCACAGATTTCGATAGCTTTTGTCTCCTTTATCATTTAGTTTAAGGAATATTTTGATGTCTATCTTAATTTCCTCCTTAACCCAATAATCATTCAGCAGAAGGTTATTTAATTTCCATGACTTTGTGTAGAGATGAGAGTTTCTGTTAGAGTCGATTTCTAATTTTATTCCACTGTGGTCTGAGAAGATGCATGGTATAATTTCTATTTTTTTAATTTGTTGAGACATGCTTTGTGGCCTAGGATATGGTCAATCTTAGAGAATGAGCTGATGAGAAAAATGTATATTCAGTGGTTTTTGGGTAGTATGTTCCATAAATATCAGTCAGGCCCATTTATTCTAGAGTTCTGTTTAAGTCCATTGTTTCTTTATTTGGTTTCTGTTTGGAGGATCTTATCCTGTTCTGTCAGAGGGGTGTTGAAGTCCTTGGATATTATTGTGTTGGTTTTTGTCATTTTGTTTAGATCAAGTAGGATTTGCTTTATGAATCTGGATGTACATGAGTTAGGTGCATAAATATTTAGAATTCTTATGTCTTCTTGTTGAATTGTACCCTTCACCATTATATAGTGACCATTTTTGTCTTTCATTACTTTTGTTGGTTTGAAGACTAAGTTATCTGAAATTGCAACTGCTACGCCAGCTTCCTTTTGTATTCCATTTGCATGAAATATTATTTTCCATCCCTTCACCTTGAGTCTGAATGCATCCTTCTGGGTTAGGTGTGTTTCTTGAAGATAGAAGATACTTGGTTTGTGTATATTTATCCATTCAGCCAGCCTATGTCTCTTTAGTGGGCAGTTCAAGCCATTCTTATCTATTGAAAGAATTGATAAGTGGGGCAGATTTCTGTTCATCCTGTTGAGTTGAACTTTGTTGCTTTGTTTTCTCTCTTGAGCCATTGTGGTATATGGTCTTTGACCTTTAGCTTTTGAGTGTTTTTACATTGGCGAATGTTTATTGTGCTGATCCATGTGTAACACTGTTCTGAGTGCTTCCTGGAGGGCAGGTCTGGTCTTGATGCATTCTCTCAGTCTTTGCTTTTCTGAGAAGGTCTTTATTTTCCCTTCCCTTCAACTTAGTTTTGCAGGGTACAAGATTCTAGGCTGGGCATTATTCTGTTTGATGTGAGTGAGAATGGGAATCCAGTCTCTTCTGGCTTCTAAGATCTCAGTTGAGAAGGCTGCAGTTAATCTGATGGGTTTTCCTTTGTTGGTTACCTGCCTCTTTCATGTTAGAGCTTGCAGGAGGGTCTCTTTTGTGTTTATTTTGACCAGTCTGATGACTCCGTGTCACAGTGTCTTCCTGTTTGCAATGAATCTCCCAGGAGTCCTTTGAGCTTCTTGTACCTGGATATCTAGATTTTTAGCAAGGCCTGGGAAATTTTCCTACATTATATACTCAAATAGTTGATCCAAGCCTTGTGTATTTTTTTCTTCACCCTCAGGGATGCCTATAATTCTCATGTTAGGCCTCTTCACATAATCCCACATTTCTTGTAGATTTCACTCTTTCTTCTTATTTCTCTGCTTTATCTCTGCAACTGACTTATTTAATTGAAAGGTGTTATCTTCAATCAACTGAGATTCTTCATTCTGTTTGATCTACCCTATTCTTGAGGCTTTCCACTGTGTTATGTAATTCCTTAAATAACTTCTTTATTTCCAGAAGTTCTGTTTGATTTTTCTTTAATATTTCAATTTCTTTAGTGAATTTTTCATCCAAGTCCTGGATTTTTTTTTTTTTTTGTGGTTTCTATGTGTTGGTTATCCATTTTCTGCTGCATATCATTGAGTTTTGTTACAATCTATGTTTGAAATACTTCTTCTGTCATTTTAGTGTTCTGAATTTGGTTGATATCCATTGCTAGAAAGCTGGTGTTCCCCTTTGAGGGTGTGCGTTCAGTTTGATTATTCATACTTCCAGAGTTCTTTTCCTGATTCCTTCCCATCTGGAGCAGCTGTTGCTTCTTACCTTTAGATTTTTGTTTAGATAATGACATGCCCAGTTTAGTCTTTAATCTAGTAGGTGGTGTTTGTGGGTGAGAGTCAACCACACCCTGTATGATGAGTCAGTAAATGCAGTAAAAGGGTGTGCAAATTGACCTCCCTGTCAGTAGGTGGCGCTTGCTGGGAGGAGCAAGCTGCAGTTTTTTGGGGGGTTTTGTAACCAGCTCTAATTCCTCTGGAGAGGGACTCTAGTGCTTCAGGTGGTGGGTAGGGCCCTGGAACTTCCAGGTGTGTCCTTATTCTCTACCTCAGTGGGGACAAGGTGGGGGAGTGAGATTGGGCAGGGCTAGGTTGGGTGAGCCTGCCCTCAAGCTCCACAAATGCTGTTATCAGGAGTCACCAGGCAAGCAGCACCTGGGAGGGCCAGTGGGTCGGGAGCTCACAGTCCGAGTACCCCTCAGTCTGCTGCAGGGCACCAAAAGGAAATGTCCTGTTCCCTGTGTATGCCTCCAGGTGGTGGCTAATTTGTCTTTCTTGGCAGCCATGGGTAGGAAAAGGGAAGGGGAGAATGAAGCAATATGGTGGCTACCAATCAGCTTGGGTCTGTGTGGTGGGAGGTGCCCCAAGGGAGCTGGGAGCCTAGTGCCCTGTCCTCAAGAGGCTTACCACTCACTGGCAGCAATGGTCTCTGGGCAGGTCTCTTCAGCCTTATTTGCAGTTCAGAAGCCCACCAGAAGTCCAAGATGCAAGGGAGGGGAAATTTGACCACTGCACCTACCCTTGTTGCTGGTCTCCAAGCCTCTTGGGCTTTAGACTCTGCCGATACGTTTCTTCTTCCAGTTCTGCTCTGCAGCTTCTTTCCGTGGAGTCTCCTGTAGTTTCAGGTACCCTTCCTTCTGACCCTCACCCAATCTGTGTTTGTCTGCTTGTTTGTTTTTTTCACTTTCATCTAAAATCTGCCTTTCTTGCAGAGACACTCTGGCTGGCGGTTTTTCTCATCCACCATCTTGCCTCTTCCCTTTGTATTTGTTTTTTTTAATGGAATCATATTTGTATTTTTTCCTAGATGAATGCAAGTATTCTATTCACTTGTTTTTTTTTCATTTAATATTTCCTAGAGATCACACTGTAACATTATATAAAAATTCCTTATTAGAATCTGTTTTTATCTGGCATGGGATTACCATGATATCATGCAGATAATATAAATTTGGACCCCAAACCTATCTTTAGGTCTTACTCTTTCACAGGAAATTTTTTTCTATCCAGAGCTTTTGGCAGAGACCCAGCTTCCTTGCTGCTCTCCTGGGCTAGGAAGCGGAGATTTTGTTTTTGTTTTTCTAATATCCCTTTTTTATGGAATAAGCTATCTTTTGATTATCTAAACTTTTTGTTCAGGTACCTTGGTTATCACATTCTAACTCCTGTACTTGTGTAGGCCCCAAACCACATATCCTGTCCTGACATATGGACTTTAAAACCTCAGCTACTGGCCCCCAGTCTCAATTTCTACTTTATACCTCCCTAAGTTGTCATGCTGTCAGCTTATACTTTTGTAACTCTGGCTTTGAGTTCCCTGTTTGTTTGTATACTATCCAGCATTTCTCTGTGTTTGGTGCAAGAGCAATTCACTTTGTCATGTTGCCAGCAGATCAAATGTATTTACAAGCATACCTCAGAGATATTGCAGGTCCAGTTCCAGATCACCACAATAAAGTGACTATCACATTAAAATATGTCACATGAATTTTTTGGTTTCCCAGTGCATATAAAAGTTATGTTTACGCTAGACTTTAGGCTATTAAGTGTGCACTAGAATTATGTCTAAAAAAACAAGGCACATGCCTAATTTATAATAAAAATACTGTATTGCTGAAAAAAAAAAAGCTAACAATCATCTGAGCCTTCACAAGTTGTAATCTTTTTGCTGGTAGAGATTCTTTCCTTAATGTTGATGGCTGCTGACTAATCAGAGTGGTGGCTGCCAAAAGTTGGGAGCCAGAAGTTGCTGTGGCAATTTCTTAACAACATAAGACAACAATGAAGTTCGCTGCATCAATTTACTCTTTCTTTCATGAAAGATTTCTCTGTAGCATGTGATGCTATTTTGATACCATTTTACTAACAGTAGAACTTTTTTTTTTTTTTTTTTTTTTAAGAGACAGGATCTTATTCTGTTGCCCAGGCTGGAGTGCAGTCTCGAACTCCTGGGCTTAAGTGATCCTCTGCCTAGGCTCCCAAGTTGCTAGGATTACAGGTGTGAGCCACTGCCCCAGGCTTATAGTAGACCTTCTTTCAAAACTGGAGCCAATCCTCTCAATCCCTGCTGTTGCTTTATCAACTAAGTTTATGTCTAAATCCTTTGTTGTTCACAACAATGATGCAATGTTCTTAGCTTCTTCACCAGGAGTAGATTCCATCTCAAGAAACCACTTTCTTTGCTTATCCATAATAAGCAACTCCTCATCTGTTTAAGTTTTATCATGAGATTGCAGCAATTCAGTAACATCTTCAGGTTTCATTTATAATTCTAGTTCTCTTGATATTTCCAGCACATCGGCAATTACTTCCTCCACTGAAGTCTTAAACCCTTCAAAGTCATCCCTGAGGGTTAGAATCAACTTCTTACAAACTCCTGTTCATGTTGATATTTTGAACTCCTTCTATGAGTTGTGGATGTTTTTGATGGCATATAGAATTGTGAATCCTTTCCAGGATTTGAGTTTACTTTGCATGGATTCATCAGAGGAATCGCTATGTACAGCAGCTATATAGCCTTATAAAATGTGTCCTAAATAATAAGATGTGAAAGTTGAAATTACTCCTTGATCCCTGAGCTACAGGATGGCTGTTGTGTTAGCAGACATGAAAACACCATGAATCTTGTACATTTCCATCAGAGGACCAGGTGCATTGTCAATGAACGGTAATATTTTGAAAGGAATGTTTTTTTCTGAGCAGTAGATCTCAACAGTAGGCTTAATATAATTTAGTAAACCATGATATAAAAAATATGCTGTCATCCAGGCTTTGTTGCTCCATTTATAGAGCACAGGCAGAATGGATTTAGCATAATTCTTAAGGGCCCTAAGATTTTCAGAATGGTAAATGAGCATTGGCTTCAAAGTCACTAACTACATTAACCCCTAATAAAAGAGTCAGCCTTATTTGAAGCTTTGAAGCCATTGACTTCTCCTTTCCAGCTATGCAAGTACTAGATGGCATCTTTTTTGAAAAGAAGGAGGTTTCATCTACATTGAAAATATGTTGTTTAGTGTAGTCACCTTCATCAATGATCTTAGCAAGATCCTCTGGATAACTGGCACTTACTGCTTCCCCTTGCACTTTTATGTTCTTGAGATGGCTTCTTTCCTAAAACCTCATGAACCTCTGCTAGCTTCCAACTTTTCTTCTGCAGCTTCCTCACCTCTCTCAGCCTTCATAGACTTGGAGAGAGTTGGGTGATTCTTCTGTATTTGGTTTTGGCTTAAGGGAATGTCATGGCTAGTTTGATCTCCTATCCAGACTCTAAAGATTTCTCTATACCAGCAATAAGGTTGTTATGCTTTCTTATCATTCATGTATTCATTGGAGTAGCACTTTTAATTTCCTTCAAGAACTTTTCCTTTGCATTCACAACTTGGCTGTTAGGTGCAAGAGCCCTAGCTTTTGGCCTCTCTTGGCTTTTGACATGACTTCCTCACTAAGCTTAATCATTTCTAGCTTTTGATTTACAGTGAGAGATGCGTGACTCTTCCTTTCACTTAAATACTTAGAGGCCAATGTAGAGTTATTCATTGGCCTAATTTCAATATTGTTGTATCTCAAAGAATGGAGAGGCCTCAAGAGAGGGAGAGAGTTAGGGAACAACTGGTCGTTGGAGCAGTCAGAATGCATACAACATTTATTAAGTTCTCCATCTTTACTGGGCATGGTCCGTGATGCCCCCAAACAATTACAATAGTAACATCAAAGATGACTGATACCAGATCACCATGATAGATACAATAATAATGAAAAAGTTTGAAATGTTGCAAGAATTACCAAAATGTGACATAGAGACATTAAGTGAGCACATGCTGTTGGAAAAATGGTGGTGATCAACTTGCTTGATGCAGGGGTTGGGTTGCCACAAACTTTTAGTCTGTAAAAAAACATAATATCTGTGAAGTGCAATGATACAAGGTATGCTTGTACTTCTATCACCCATGTGCCATCCCTTTTCTGTAATTATTTAATAAAGGGACACACATATTCACATATATGAAACAATTTTATAAGATATATCTTATAACTAAAATTGTACTTTTGCTACCAAACCTTTTCCTTTTTCTTTTACTTGCAAAGATTATTGATGTCTGTAATAGTTATTTTAAGGTATTTTTCAGCATATTTTCATCCTTTTCCTCCTCTCTGCCTTGCTTATTTTTCTCTTTTTTCACCAAATCAAGGAAAAATTTATGTAGGGGTACCTAAGTCAACTAAGCTTAGTGCTTCTTTCATAAAGGCAATAAATATAGTCACAAGGCTTTTAGACATTATAGTGAATATAAATTCTTTTTAATAAAATAGAAAAGATTACCTAAGTATAATTTGTGAACACTAGTGCAGATTCTTAGTTCAGGCTACTTTGTGAGTATTTGAAGAGACTTTATTCGATTACATTTACTCCTGTTTGATTTTATGTTTTTGTTGCACTTCTGCTGTCCTCTAACTTGTCTCTTTCCTGTTACTTTCTTTTATACTCCTCTATCTGCAATATAGATGTTGCATTAAAACTGCATCTGGCATTGTCCTGCCACATATAGGAACTTTTGTATTTCATAAATTTCAACTAGATCTTTTGCTTTGTGAAAGTGTTAAAATAAAAGTAATATTAATATGCAGTAAATAGCTTGGAAGTGTACAAGTCATAGTTAAGTATTCAGATCTCTCAAAGATATCTGTACCTTTCAGAAAAATTCTCCTTTGGGTATGACACATTTACTTGCAACTTTGAGCAGAGGTAAAAATTTTGAAAAAGTATGAGAAAAGTTGTTTTAACTATTTTTGAGCTTCTTAAGTGATAAAAAATAGTAATTTTATTCCTACTTGTTTTGTTAGCTTTTAACTCATACAAAATGTTTTGGCTAGAGGAACAAACAATGAAAGAAAGACTATTACTCTTTCTTTAGAGTAAGTGGTTCCAAGAGAGTTAATTTTCAGGGTCCCCCAGAAGATGTTATTATTATTATAATTAGTTTTTTGGTTACAAGATATACCCTTTAAGAAAAAATCTGAAGTATAGTACTACTTGAGTTATTTTCAAAAAGAACACTTAGAAAACCCAGTGCAAAAAATGGTATACATGCTATTTAAAGCTGTGCATTGATCAACAAATTGATCAATGAAAATCAGATCTGATTGAAAATCAGATGCTTTATAATTGATCCTTGATTCAAATGATATGAGTTCATGAAGTGTAGGTATTTAGTGACATGTTTAATTACAACATGACGAATGCAAGAAAACTAATGAGAATCTTAACTTTGACTTTTCATGATATTTCAAGCTATGGCATTTGCCATCATTTTTCTTCATATGTTAATTATGTCATATGTGTCAAAGTTATATCAACCTGGATTAATGCACATATATTACATTAAATGTATTTTGAGTAGAGTATATACATTTAAACATCCATTTATAGGTAGTGACAACGAAATATACATCAGTTAATAAGCAAAAACAGGGTTCAGCAAGATAATCCAAGATCCTGTAGTTGTCACTGTTCCACATGAGGCAGAATTATGAGAGAAAGCTCAATTTCTCATCTAATTGAATTTGCCGAAGCGGGATCTTTCACCCACATGTTGAAAGCAGGAGCATGTCTTTTCTCACAACCTGTAAACCAACTAGTTGAAAGATTGACGTCTGGGTGGAAAGAACACAATCTTACATTTGGTTTCAGCCAGCCAGAGTTATAATCACAGCTGTGGTGATGAGGGGAGTGGGAAGGTTTGCCTTTCACACAGCAACTTAAACAAACAAAGCGTAATATCTTCATTGCTATCCAAGTCATTTCCTGCTCCAGCATTCTTCACGCAACTCCTTTGCATTGCATTAATGGAAACTCAACCAGAAAGCTAGGCTTTGAGTTATTTCGTTTCTGTCATAGTCTATGGGAATGTCAAGATAAAGCTACTACTAATCAGTGAAGCATGTAGAAGAATTAACTTGAAAAAATAAGGCCTCTACTGAATATATGACAAAAATCTAAGAAAGGGTTACATTTCAGAAGTCCACTCATTTGGACAGAGTATTTCAGAGTCACTGGGTTTCTTTTCATGCAGTTTTCTCTGTATGTAGGCTGCTTTATTGAAAATTGGCACCATTTAAAGCAGATGTCTTCTGTATTCACAGTAAAGTGGAGGCTAAAGCAAACAATTAGAAAGTGTTCTGTGTAGTTGCATGTAGTATGTCTTTCTTTCGCTGGCAAAGATGTGACTGTGTCTTTATTATACATCCAAGGATCTTGAATCCTATAAAGGGATCAGATTCAGGAGAAATGTTGTTATGCTTTGACATACCAAATATGAATATCCAATTAACAGGAGCAGCAAGAGAAAAATATCACAAAAGTCATGGCATGTAAATTAAGAATGGCTGGGAACAATTACTTTATATGGCAAAGCCAGGAAAACATTAAAAACACTTGTATTTGTTTTCAACTAGTGAGCAAATAAATGTAGAGCACATGTTTATCTGTTTAACAGTGAAAACAAACAGTTTCCATAATGTGTAAATTAAAGAGAATGTCTATTTCATGATATTCAAGGTAAGGAGATATGGTAGAGAGAAGGGAATAATAACCGAAGTCCTTGGATAAAAGCAATTCTGACAAAGAGGAGCTATCCTCCTACAAGGGCCAAGCCATGCTATGTCCCACATGCTGATTTTTTGAATAGACTTCTTGCCACAATGTATTTTCCCGGGACTCTAAAATTTATAGGATGTGCTTAGCTAACATTAACAACACAGCAGTTTCTTTCCCTCACAGACGAGCCTGCTTGAGCAAAGCAAGACATAAACAGTTATAATACTTTGCTAATTATTTACACAAGGACAAAGATAGATGACATGTAAGTTTTATATGTATTTCATATTATTCTCTGGTGTATGAATGAATGAATAAAGAAATTGAGGATTTCTTTTACATTTCACTTTGATTTTATTTACTTTCAGGTATATCTAACAATGATATTTGAAAAACATTTGGCTACTGTTTTTGGTCCAGTCTTGGAGAGGTAATTCATTCATTTCACTTCTAATTTTTCTTTATGGTGATAATTGAGTTTCTTCTTTATGTTGAGATCATAGTTATGATATATGGTAATAATACCATCTATCTTCTACAATGATTTTGAGAAATATACAATGTTATAGTGTCCAGAAAACATTTCTTCCTGGTTTTAAAATTATAAACTAAATTCAGAAAATTTGTTTGAAGAGAGCATTTTCAAAATAAACCATAACTAGTGATGTTAGTGGGCATATTTCCTCTTAAAAATTAGCTGACCTCTAATAGCCATATTTGTGAGTACAAATAGTACCGTATTACAAAATTTTATATAGTATACATATTTATATGTTAAAGACTAAAGACTTTGGAGATAAATTATTTTTTTCCAAATAGAATAAAACAATAGGTATTATCTTAGGATTCTTAACTTCCATTATGTTGTCAAGGCCAAACATTGGTTGTTTGTCTCTTGATGAAAAGTCTGTAAACATTTAAATTCCATTATGGAAACTGTGCACTTTTATGGCTTGCAGCTTAATTAGAATTTTGGAGAGGTTTTTTTCTCTATTTGCATTTTCTCCATGTGCTTGGTCTTATTTTCTCACTTAAAAAGAATTGTAATTTAATGCTAGATTTGGACATATAATTCTACTTTCTTTTTCTTAATGAGAAAAGACAAAAATCAAGCATCAGAGAAGAGACTAAAATAAAAGTGAATGAAGTACTGAAAAGAAGAGCCACATACATGCAAACCCTATGGAGATTGTAGCTTAAATCCATGGAAGTACAATATCACTGTTTGCAAAATGCATGATGTTTGAAAAGATCAAAGAAAACCATACCAAAGCATGTAAATAGTTACTTGGTTAGACTAGTTTTCATATAATAAATGCTGATTCTATCTTGGAATTTTTGTTGTTTGGAAGGAATTTTCTTTTGGTCACTACTAATCTGCTTTCTGTGCTATGGATTGGCTTATTCTGGATATATCATTTAAAAGGAACCATACAATATGTGACCTTTTGTGTCTGCTTTCTTTCACTTAGCATAATGTTTTCGATAGACACATACTCATAAACCCTTACAACAATTTGTTTATACATTTGTCCGTTAATGGGGATTTGAACTGTTTCCACGTTTTTGCTATTATGAATAATACTGCTATAAACATTTGTGTACAAGTTTCTGTGTGGACATGTTTTCATTTCTCTTGAGTATATACCTAGGAGCAGAATTTCTGGATCATACAGTAATTCTGTGTTTAACTTTTTGAGGAACAGCCAAACTGTTTTTCAGAGAAGATGTACCATTTACATGCCCACCAGTAATGTTTCAGGATTCCTATTTCTATATGCCCTAGCCAACATTTATTATTTTTTATTTTTTTGATCAAAGCTATTCTAATGGGTGTGAAATGGTATCTCATTGTCCATTCCTTTGTGATCAATGATGTTGAACATCTTTTCATGTGCTTCTTGATCATTTGTGTATCTCTTTTGGATAAGTGTCTAATCAAGGTCTTTGCCCATTTTAAAATTTGAGTTGTTTGACGATGTGTTGTAGAGTTGTAATGATTCTTTATACATTCTGGATATTAATCCCTTATCTGATATGTGATTTGAAAAAATTTTCTCCCATTCTGTGGATTGTCCCTTCACATTCTTTGTAATATTCTTTGATGCACAAAATAATTTAATTTTTATGAAGTCCAGAATATCTATTTTTACTTTTATTGCTTATGTTTTTGTATAAATCTAAGAATCTATTACCAAATCTGAGGTCATGAAGATTTAACCCTATGATTTCTTCTAATAGTTTTATAATAGTAGCTTTTATATTTAGGTCTTTGATCCATTTTGAGTTAATTTTTGTATAAGGTAGTGATTCAACTTTCTTATTTTGTATGTGGTTTTCCATTTGTTCCTGTTGGATGATCTTGGCACCTTTGTTGAAAATCAGTTGACCGTATTTCTGGACTCTCAGTTCTATTCTATTGTTCTATATATGTATTATTATACCAATACCATACTGTTTTGGTTACTTCAGCTTTGTAGTAAGTTTTGAAATTGGGAAGTGTGAGTCTTCCAACGGTGTTTTACTTTTTAAATATTGTTTTGGTTATTCGGGGTCCCTTATGGTTCCACATGAATTTGAGGAACTATAGATTTCTTTGGGGAAGATTGTCATGTGAACAATACTAAGTCTTCTAAATCATGAACGTGGGAAGCATTTCCATTTATTTAGGTCTTTTAAGATTTATTTCAGCAATGTTTTGTAGTTTTCAGTTGTATATGTCTTTCACCTCCTTGGTTAAATTTATTTTTAGATATTTTATTCTTTTGGATGCTATTGTAAATGGAATTGTTTTCTTAATTTCTTTGCCGGATTGTTCACTGCTGCTATATAGAAACACAACTAATTCTTGTACCCTGAAACTTTGCTGAATTCATTTATAAGTGCTAGTAGGTTTTTTTTTTTTTTTGTGGATTCTATGGGATTTTGTATATATAGAATTATGTCATCTGCAAATAAAGATAAGATAGTTTTAACTTCTTTGTACTTCTAAAAGGTGTCATCAATTTGGATGCCTTTTGTTTCTTTTTCTTGGGTAATTCTTTGGCTAGAACCTCCAGTACAATGTCAAATAGCAATGGTTGAAGAGGCATCATGTCTTATTCCTGACCTTAGGGGAAAAGTTTCCATTCTTTCACCATTGAACATGATGTTAGCTGTGGGTTTTTCATAAATGCTATCATATTAAGGAAGTTCTTTTCTTCCCTAGTTTATGTTTTTATCATGAAAGGATATAGAATTTTGTCAAATGCTCCTTCTGCATGTATTGAGATGATCATGTAGTTTTTTCTTGCATTCTATTAATGTATTACATTGATTTTATTTCTGTATGTTCAACATACACTTGTGTTCCTGAATTACATCCCCTTTGGTCATGGTATATAATTTTTTACAATGTGCTGTTGGATTTGGTTTGCTGGTATTTTGTCGAGGAATTTTGCATCTATGTTAATAATAGATATTGATTTATAGTTTTCTTCTGATGTCTTTGTCTAGCTTTGGTATTGGAGCAATGCTGACCTCACAAAATATGTCAGGAAGTGTTCCCTCTACTGTTTTACTGGAAGAGTTTGAGAAAGAATGGTGTTAATTCTTCTTTGAATTTTGGTGGAATTCACCACTGAAGCCATATGGTTCTGGATTTTTCTTTTCTGGAAGGTTTTTGATTACTGATCACTCCTATTAAGATTTTCTACTTCTTAAGTCAGTTTTGGTAATTTATGTGTTCTTAGGAATTTGTCCATTTCATCTAGATTATTTAATTTGTTGGTGTACAATTGTTCATAGTATTCTCTTATAACCATTTTAGTTTATGTAAAGGTCATAATGTCTCTGCATTTTTGTCTGATTTTAGCTACTTTCATCTCTCTTTTTCTTAATCAGTGTAGCTAAAGATTTATTGATTTAGTTCATGTGTTAGTCAAGGTTCTCCAGAGAAGCAGAACTGATAGGAGAAATGTGTGTGTGTGTGTGTATACATATATTTATTATGGGAATTGGCTCATGTGATTATGGAAGCCAAGAATTCCCAGTACTGTCTGCAAGCTGGAGAACCAGGAAAGCCAGTAGTATAATTCAGTTAAGACTCTGAGGGCCTGCCTGAGAACCCAGGAAGCTGATAGCGTAACTCCAAGTCTGAGGCTGAAGGCCTGAGAATTGGGGAGGTCACGAGTGTAAGTCTTGGAGTTTGAAGGCCTGAGAACCAGGAGCTCTAATGTCCAAGGGCAGAAGATGGACATCCTACCTCTAGAAGAGAGAGGGAACATTTGTTCTTCTTCCACTTGTTTGTTCAATTTGGACCTTTAATAGATTAGATGATACCCACATTGGTGAGGGGAGATCTTCTTTACTCAGTCTACTGATTAAAATGCTAACATTGCCTGGAAATACCCTCACAGACACAGCCAGAAATAATGTTTTACTAGCTATCTGGATATCCCTTAGCTCAGTCAAATTACACAAAAAATTAACCATTATGGTGGATTTTTTTCAAAGAACCATATATGGTTTTGTTGATTTTCTCCTCTATTTTATGTATCTTTGCTCTAATTTTTATTAGTTCCTTCCTTTTGCTGACTTTGGGTTTAGTTTGGACTTCTTTTTCTAGTTCCTTAAAGCTGCAGTCCCAACCCCAGTATTGGTCCATGGCCTGTTAGGGACAGGGCTAGTGAGCTCCATTCCCCCACCCACCCTCCCTACTCTGGGTCTGTGAAAAAAATTGTCTTCCATGAAACTTAGGAATGCAGGGGTGGGGGGATGACACAGCAGGAGGTGAGTGGCAGGTGAGGGAGCAAAGCTTCATCTGTATTTACAGCCGCCCCCCCATCACTCGCATCACTGCCTGAGCTCTGCCTAAACCCCCACCCCACCATGCCCCCGTCAGGGGAAAAATTGTCTTCTATGAAACTGGTTCCTCGTGCCAAAAAGGTTGGGGACTGCTGCCTTAAGGTATAAAGTTAGGGTGTTAATTTGAGATTTTTCTTTAAAAAAATGTAGGTATTTACAACTATAAATTTACCTTTGAACACTGCTTTTGCTATATCTATGTTTTTGTTTTTTTTTTGAAAACAGAGGTCTTGCTACATTGCCCAAGCTGGTCTCAAACTCGTGAGCTCAGATGATCCTCCCACTTCAGCCTCCTGAATAGCTGGAATTATAGGTGCATGCCCCTGTGCCTGGCCCCCTAAATTTAGATATGTTGTATTTTCATCTGTATTTATCTGAAAGTATTTTCTAATTTTCCTAGTGACTTCTTCCTTGACTTATTGGTTAAGACTGTTATTTAATTTCTGTGTATTTGAGAAATTTCTGGTTTTCTTTCTGTTATTGATTTCTAACTTTATTCTACTGTGGTTGGAGAAGATACTTTGTATGATTTAATAAATATTTTAAGATTTATTAAGAATTATGTTATGGCCTATCATATGGTTTATTCTGGAGAATGTTTCATGTGAACTTGAGAAGAATATATATTCTGCTATTTGTGAGTAGAGTATTATATATATTTGTGGTTGGTCTTGTTGGTTTATAGTATTGTTCAAGTCCTCTATTTCCTTATTGATTTTCTATGTGTTCTATTCATTATTGAAAGTGGGCTATTGAAGTTTCCAACTATTATTCTAGACTATTTTTCTCTTCAGTTCTGTCACTGTTTGGTTTATACATTTTGAGGCTCTATTGTTTGGTGTGTATATTTTTGTATGTTATATTGTCTTGATGAATTGATCTTTTATCGTTATACAATGTATTTATTTGTTTCTTGCAACAGTTTTTGATGTAAAGATTGATTTTATCTGATATTAGTATAGCCAGCCTGGCTCTTTGGGTCTAAAATTAGTCTCTCATAAGCAGCATATAGCTATATTATGCTTTTTAAAAATTTGTTCTGCCAGTCTCTGTTTATTAATTGGTGAGTTTGATCCATTTATAATTTAAAGTGCTTACTGATAATGAAGGACTTATTTTTGCCATTGTGCTATTTGTTTTTTGTGTCATATCTTTTTTGTTCCTCAACTCCTCCAGTATTTCCTCCTTTGTGTTTGATTGAATTTTTTACAGTATACCATTTTGATTCCCTCTTCCTTTTCAGTATATTTTAAATTATTTCCTTAGTGGTTACTATGGGGATTACAGTTACATTCTAAGTTTATAACAATCTACTTTGATCCTTGATAACAATTCCTAGTTTGAATTGATAATCAACTTAGCTTCAGTAGCATACATTAATTCTGCTTCTATCCAACTTTGTCCTTCCCTTTGTGTTGTTATTGTCATAGATTGAATCTTTATACATTATGTACCTATTAACATAGATTTATAATTATTACTTTATTCATTTGTCTTTTAAATAATACAAGAAATAAAAATAAGAGTTACAGAACTGAAGGGAGAAATAGATAGTCTAAATATATTAATACTAGGTTTTATATTTACCTGTACGTTTACTTTTACTAGTGATTTTTATTTCTTTGTATGACTTTAAGTTACTTTTTAGTAACTCCATACAAATCCTGAAGAACTCCCTTTAGCATTTCTTATAGAGCAGGTCAACTAGCAATGAATTCCCTTAGCTCTTGTTTATCTGGCAATATCTTAATTTCTTCTTCACTTTTGAAGAATTGTTTTGCCATATATAAATTCCTCATTGGCATTTTTTTCCTTTCTGTGTTTTAAATGTTTCATTCTACTGCCTTTTGGCCCTCATAGATTCTCATGAGAAATAGGCTGTTAATCTTATTGAAGCTATCTTGTATGTGAGGAATCCTTTCTTTCTTGCTGCTTTCAAGATTTTCTCTTTGATTTTCAACAGTTTAATTATTTATGTGTCTTGGTGTGGATATCTCTGAGTTTGTCCTGCTTGGAGTTTGTTGAGATTCCTGGATTTAGATTCCTGTCTTTTATTAAATTTGGGTAGTTTTGTATAATATTTCTTCAAATATTTTTTCTGCCATCTCTCTTTCTCTTCTCTTTCTGTAACTTCCATAATGTGTATATTGGTATGCTTGATGGTGTTCCATAGATCCATTAGGCTCTTCACTTTTCTTCATTCATTATCTTTCTGCTCATCAGACTGGTTAATTACCATTACCCTATCATCAAGTTTGATGATTCTTTATTTTGTCTGCACATATTAGCTATGAAACCTCTCTTGTGAATTTTTAATTTCATCTCTTATACTTTTCAGCTCCTGTATTTCTACTATGTTAATTTTTTAAAAAAAAATTCTATCCTTTTTATATCCTTTATATCCTTGTTGATATTCTTTATTTATACATAGTTTGCCTAATTTAATTTAGTTATTTATCCATGGTTTTCTTTAGCTCTTTGAGTATATTAAAGACAATTAATTTAAAATGTTTGTTTAGTAAGTTCCATGTCTGGGCTTCCTCAGGAATAATTTCTGTCAATTTTTTTTTCCTGTGAATGGGTCATACTTTCCTATCTTTTTGTGTGCTTTACAATTTTTTTATGGAGAACTGGACATTTTCAATACTATATTGTCCACTTCTGGAAATCAGTTTACCCTCTGAAGCAAGAATTGCTGTTGTTTTGTGATGAAGGCTGTAGTTGTTCATTTGTTTAGTGACTTTTCCAAATTGTTTTGCAAAGACTCTATTCCTTGTCATGTGTGGTTGCTGAAGTCTATATTTTGTTATCTGCATGGTCAGCCACTGAACTGATAGAATTTTCCTTAAATGCCTGCATCCAATAAGAGAAGGAAAATAAAATATGTTCTATCTCTTTAACTTTCTTCAACTGATACCAGGAAATCTGCTTCAGCTAATAAGTGTTAAACAAATGACCAGCCTCTGTCTCAGCCCCTCAGTCAACTGCCAGACAGATCAAAACACAGAACTCCAGTTTTTGGAGCAGAAGGTTCTCATTGTCTACCATGGCACCAGCAAATTGTAGCAGGAATACAGGCCATTGTCCCTTTGGCTGCTTTCTGTAGAGCTTAAGGATAGTAGTTGCTCTGTATAACACTGAAATTTACCAAAATTTTCCAGTGTCTTTCTTCATGAAGCTGTCCCCTGGACACTGCAGATATTCAGCTAGACTCCAGAGTTCTGAAATAGTTGATTCTGATACTTTTTGCCAGCTCAGTGGTTTTTTTTTGGTGGAGGGACTCATCCTATTCTACCATCTTCCATGACATTACTTTCTTCCATGTTCATTCCTAAAAATGTTCCAGTTGAACAGTAAGTTATATAGTCACCCATTGACACTTGAATGACAGGAGCAGGAGACAAATGAAAACAAGTTTCTATAAGAAAATGTAAACCATGAGAATCATCAGTAAGTATCTATTGACTGCTCAAAGAGTATAAATTCTCAGATGAATGCTACAGTTTTCCTCTTTTCAGTTCAATATATATAAAACTGCCCTTTAGGAAATTCTTATACTAGTGCAGCATTGGTATGGTGAATGCCTTTGTTGGAAGGATGGACAGATCACATTGATTGCCATCCTGAGGTTAGCATTGTCATTGTAATGTGAGAGGTGAAGTCTGTGGAACAGTCTTATCTCTTGTTGCTGACATGGGTGCCATATTGTCTGTCTTTCTACTTGCTCCCCCTTCCCAAATCTGTGGGTGGGTCATGAACAATTGCTTCATGGCTGTGTTCAGTCTGCAGGCCTTATGTTGTGTAGGGCTGCTATAGACAATGCTCTTTAATTGGGCAGAAAACTTGCTGCATTGGCTTCTTTCCCATTTCAAAAAGCTGAGTACATGCTGTTACTGCAGCATTTCCAGTCTATGCCAGCTCGAGGAGCAAGATCCTAGGATTGGAAATCAAACTAGGGGCTCCACATGGTAATACACAGTGCTACATTTTAACTGTTGAGTCTGATCATATTTATAATTATAAAGAGGTGCTTTATTGAAAGTGAATTAATATGCATTTACTCATTCTGGAAATTCACCAGACTTCAGCTGCTTTTAGAGTTCCACTTAAGATGATTTTCTTTAAAGTTTTTGGTAACTACTCAGAAAAGAATAATAGAGTACATTTGGAGAAAAAATGCTTTCAATGAGAGATTTTGGGTTGGTTAGTTGCCTGGCTGTCCTTCCATCCCTCCAAAAGATACTCAGAATGCTACAGGTGATAGCAAATTTTATCTTTTAAAAATGTAAGTGAATAGAAGTGGGAAAGTGGAAGTGACTTGTTTACTTTTTCTCCTGATCTGTATTAAACATGAATAAGCTGGTTTTGGTGAAAGTTAGTAAAATAATTTCCTATTTATATAAGTAGCTACATTTTGTGTTGAATTTTACACTCTGGAAAAAGGGGGTTGTGATGGAATGCCTATCAAAATATTAGCTATATACTATTAAAAAACTGCGTATGATATCTTGATGGTATAAAAATTTTCTTTAAAAATTCTTTTTATTATAATTAAAATGTCTCAATTATAATCATCTACTAAGAAACAAATAGTTTTAATCTTTTTCATAGTTCTCCCTGTGATGTTAATGCTGTGTACATTAGTATTGATGTTTCAATTTAATATTACTTTCTCTAAAACTAAAATTGCTAACACCATAGCTTTGGTAATGTACATTTGAATATTTAATTATGTTGCTATAAACAGCTTCTCTAATGTTACATTTTCATTGAATGAGACGAGCCTTCTGTTGGTGCTGGCATTTAAGCAATTCTACTTTCTATTTTCCTGTTGTATATACAATGCAAAGTATTCCCACCTGAGATTTCCCCAAAGTTTCACTTGGGAAACAAAACATGATTTGAAAGATGTTTTTGTTGTATGTTGCTCAAATCAAGCTTTGCTTTGAATCAACCCAAATGATGAAAACATAGTCCAGCCTTCTTTCCAGCAGAATGCAATTACCTCTAAGGCCTATCATAAAAAGACCAACTAATTGAGAACACTTGTCTTTGTTTTCAGTTAGCAAAAATTCTTATTAAGAAATGTCCATTTTTTAAATTCAACAAGGTGGGTTTATATTTAATGAACTAAGAGTTAGGAGCTCAGAAAATCAAAGCATGTGCAGGTTATCTTCTTCCTCAAGGGGATATCTACTACTGCTGTGCTCGTGTGAAGTAATAATGAGATACCATAAGCAAACAGTAGATGATTCATGTCAGATGGTTCTCCAGTAACGTTAGGGGGGAAAAGCAGCTGATGTATGGGATATTGAAGGCAGATTAAGTTGTTAATGTATATTAGTATATTCTTAATTTCCTTTTAATTGAAAAAGACATATTGACTTTAATTAGAACCATTTCACAGGAACTGTCAATTAGCACACGTCAAACTAGTTAATTCAGAACAGAATTCTTTTAATTAGGGTCTGCTTTCCTTTAACTATGGGGCCAATGAAATCAGCCTTTCCTTATCTAGATTTTAAATGTCTCTAAGACATATAATACAAATGTAGA
This sequence comes from Lemur catta, assembly GCF_020740605.2. NCBI lineage: Eukaryota > Metazoa > Chordata > Mammalia > Primates > Lemuridae > Lemur > Lemur catta. Next base: position 62,608,725 of record NC_059139.1, on the reverse strand, counting down.
CTCTTATCTATTATTAGAAGCCCATATGGATAACATTAAAATGATGATGCTGGCATTGTTCATGCAGCACAAATCAGAGTCCCTTTATGACTGTTAGAAAAAAAATGGCTTTGAACAAAGACTACTTTAAATACCAGATTTATCCTACTTTAAAGAGACTACAAAATTTATGACATGCATGTTCACATTTAAAGTATTATTTAATACGTCTGCTCAAATAAATGGGCCTATTCAAACGTTTTGTGTGTTCTATCAGCCAAAGACACATAAAACATTGTCAAACCATACAGCAACATTTTTCCCTTAAATGAACTGTAATCAAAAAGAGAAAACAGACTGAATGATTTTTTTTGGCACAACATAAAAATAGCATTGTTAACTTTCATTGCATTCAAAGATTTAATACCAATAGTTGATACAGTGACTAAACCACTAGTAGTAAGCTAATGTGATTTTAGTAATCAGGCAGTTTAACATCTGAAGCTTGGCTATTGCTTAATGTAATGATGTGGAATTATAGCATTTTAGTTACAGTTGGCATGAGGCACATACAGTGAGCTTAGTGGGGCAGGGCTGTATGGTGTTCACCTACAAAATAGTTGTGCTCAAAATTAAAAGAAGAAAATTAGGTTATACTGAAAAGGGAAACTAACGTGAAATCTAGCTTTATCATGAAAGGTTTAGCAACTATTTTACTAAGTTGTAGCAAGTGAGGATTACAGAGGTCAATGTGAGAAATCTTTAATAGGCTAAACTCTGGATTTCAAAGAGAATTATTGAGTAAAATATTTGTTCATCCTGCCATAGGTACTTTAACTTGATACAGGTAGTGTTCCTTTCTAAAGTGTGCTGTACTATAATTGTTTCAGTGGCTGCGTTTGTGCCATTAAAGGTAAATGAAGAATTGTAGTAACCTATTAATTTTGGTTAACATAGGCAAAACATCAAAGGTGGTAAATAAACAGGTGAAAAAAGCAACAAAATCCCTATCTTTTTCTCCTAGAGTTGACTTTCCTCTTCTGAACTATTTTTAGAGGTGCTATCTACTGTGTGTTTGAAAGACACAGCCTACATTCAGCATGTCCATATTTTGCCTAGATCTGTAGCTTTTAACTTTTTGGTGTCATAGAGACTTTTGAGTCTGTGATGAAAGATATTGATCTTCATTCCAGAAAAATTCACACGGGCATACACACACTAACATTTTCAGGATGGGAAATCATCTTTGTTACAGATTGAATGTTTATGTTCTCCCAAAATTCACATGTTGAAACCTGGTGTGGCCTGTAGTAGGTGATTAGATCACGAGGATGGAGCGCTCATGAATGGGATTAGTGGCCTTATAAAAGAGACCCCAGAGAACTGCTTTGCCCCCTCTGCCATGTGAGGACACAGTGAGAAGACAGCCATCTATAAATCAGGAAGCAGGCCCTTACCAGCCACAGAATCTGCTAGCTCCTTGATCATAGACTTGTTAGCCTCCAGAACTGTGAGAAATACATTTGTTGTTTATAAACCATCTAGTCTGTATGCTGTTATAGCAGCCTGATTGGACTAAGACATTCTTAAAAAGTAATTTTGGCTTACTGAAGGATGAATCTTCAGTTTAATATTATTGAGTACTTGTAGTGTTCTAGGCATTATGCTTGCTTTGACAAATTATTGACATGTTTTCAGAATTACTATACAATTATTTTTTTAAGCCTTTTTCACTCTCTGAACTGGTTAAAATTTGATGTATTTTTACAAATCTTCTTTGAGTTATAAATGTGATAAGATTGACAATTTTGCATAAAAATTACCTGAAAAATATAATTATTGAACCATCAGAGGAGATAAGTTTTGTGTTATAAGTTTAAGTCAACAGATTTTATTAATCCTTTCCATCTTATTTATAATTCTGTTTTGGTTAATAATTTCAGGTAATATTAATATAATTTTCATATATTTTTAGCTGTTTATTAATGTAAATTCTGTACTTTATAATTTCTTATACATAAGACATAAAGGATACTGATTTTTTATAAGCTAGTTTTATTTAAACTCAAAATAAACTGTGCAAATGATCTTTGGGGGGGTGCTAATTAATTTCTCAATTATCCATGAATAGATGGTTATCCATGGAGTGACAGAGTTTAAATTTGAATAATGGCTAAGCAAGGTCTGCTTTTCAGAAATATCAACATACCCAGAGTCTGTTATTCCACCAGATAGTCTCAATTCTTTTGCATCTCAAAAGGGGTTTTGGTTTGTGTGTGTAACATTGTTCAATATATATATTTAAACATACTCATCTACTTAGTATACATATTTAGGAGTATACCATAAAACCTCAAATATCTCCGGTGTAAGGGAAAGGGGATACTAACATCAGTTAATTTAACTGTTAATAATAATTGAAATCAAGGTTAGAACCTGGAGTAGGAAAAAGTGTGTTGGGAGTATAACTAAAGATATACTAGTGATGGTAATGGGAGGGTTCCAAAGAAACCTCTGTATATTTAATATTTTCCCTTGGGTTGGCACTGCCTGTGAAATAGTTAAGACTGAACTGTACATATTTTTAGTAAAATTTTAGATAATATTTTCGAGAACTAATCTCTATCTGCTAAAGATCAACATAGTTTTATTGGCAGAAAAAATAGTTAATATCTTTGTTATTCAGAAAAAAACTCTAGTTTACTTTATATGTGGCAGATTTCAGACTATTTCTCTAATAATATCAATATCTGTGCATTTTGGTTGGGTCAATACTGTATTGTTTTTAGTCCCAATTTATTCCTTGATTATAGCAGTTTAAACTCTCTTGTCTATAATAGCAAAGAAAAGTTGACTCTTGGTGCATTTGGCAGCACCAAAGTTTTTTGAACTTTGGTAATTTTTTTTTTAATCCTAAAAGATGACAAATGAACTTTGTAAATTTACAAGACACATGGGCCTTAACTTGGTTTAATCATCTTAATGATGTAGGTGGTGTAGGTTTTATAAATTGATAAAAATAGGAAAAATTATTCAGATCATTTTTATGAATCAAAATCATAGACATTTACTTTTGGCTTGGTCAACAGCATTTTAACAGATTATTTAAATGATTAGGTGCTATGATTTCAAATAGTTTTATCCAAAATAAGAAATTTCAAGAAATCCCTGGAATGCTTTGTTTAAAAGGAAGTAATGTTCAGATTAGAATTTTAATTGTTAGATTTTCAGAGGCGTCTATTTGTGTAGGGACTAAATGCACCACTCTGTGTGTGTGTGCTTTCTGCTTACTCTGTATATATGTGATTATCTCCTCTCCAACACGCATTTTCTACCTAATGATCACAGTTGTCTAAAATGTTGATTATATACAGGCAGTTCCTGGGTTATGGACGACACTTAAAAATGGGCTCCCAAGGTTTCCCATAAAGACAATTTATAGTCAAATAATTAAATTAATAGTACAGAAACTAGTTTCTTCTGTGCATGTAAACAAACCCACATGACGTAAGTGGTTTGTTGGGGCAGCATCTTTATGGTAGCGGCTATTCTGATTGTTTATATGGTCACTTATGCACAGCATCACTTGCGTCTTAACTTTTTAATTCAGTTTTGAGTCTGTGTTTATCCTTATGACCATGCCTCCAAAGTGAAAGTCCACTGCAAGTCCAGGTGAGCTTGCACAAAGAGAAAGGTGATTACAATGGAAACAAAAGTAGAAATAATTAAGTATTCAGAGAAAGGCCAGATGCCATTATTCACTGGGAAAACACTAGGCTTCCGTTGCTCAACTATCACAACAATTATAAAGGATGAAGTGAGAATAGTGGAACATGTGAAAGGCAGTGCTCCAATGAAAGCATCAGCTATTACTAAGCAGTGTAGTATATTAATTATTGAAATGGAAAGGTTATTAATGATTTGGTTAGAAGATCAAAATAACTGTAACATTCTTACTATCCTATCATTCATGCAACATTAGGTTAGTGGTAATCTTTAATATTCTGTTTTGAAATTTCTCCTGTCTAAACCTTTTGTATGAGTTTGTTTTCATGTTCTGTTTGTCTGAATTAAAAGAAAGAGCACCATAGTTTCTGTAACTTACTATTACAGTCCAGGGGTATTATTGTTGTTATTATTATTATTACAATATTACACTGTATTATTGCCACATATGCACCATTATAGTATTGTTATTATTATTACTATACATGCACTGTTCATCAGGGATCTGAGTTACAGAAGAAAATCTGACCTAAAGACATCTTTAGGGACGTATCTCATCCGTAACCCAGGGACTGCCTTATTTTGTCATTTAGTAAATTTAATTTTTTATATCTACAGTGAGAGTATGTTTATGTAGCTTTTGGAGAGTGACAAGGAGATATTTATTTATTTATTTATTTATTTTCATCAATCTCAGGTCAATTTGGTTCAATAACAAGTATTTATTGAACACCTACTATTTCCTGGCACAATTTATATTATCTTGCTGAACATTTGTTAAAACATTTAGCTATCTTTCTCTTGACTTCAATATGTGGAATCTGCTAAAAACTATTAGCAATCAATAAATTAGTGATTACCTTTTTGAAAATTATTTGGTGCTTTACAGTTGAAATATTTTCAAGTCTATTAACATGTACAAGGTGAACAATCCCATCATTACAGTTATTAGTTTAATTTTCTTCATTAATATCATTAGTGGTTCTGCATAAGGAAAAACTGTGTTCAAATTCCAGCATCACTATTTACTAGTTTTGTGAACTTAGATAAGTTACCTAACCTCTCTGAGCTTCAGTTCCCTCTTCTGAAAAATGGGAATAATAATACATAATGTATAGTGTTGCAAAGATTAAATGAAATAAGTAAAGGATTATGCCTGTTATATAATCAATGAATATTGGTTTCTATCCCTTTTCAAGAAGTTTAGTTGTACTAACTATCCCTAGTGAGAGATGCAGCTATTAAATTTGTTAAATCAGTTCACCTTTGATGGAAATACAAACTATTAACATGAATGCTCTACTAATTTGATTTTTGATAGATATTAACAGGGGTACTATACCACTGTTCATGGTGCTTCAAAAGGAGCCTGGTGATTATAGTCATTGATTTATGACCAGCAGTTCTTTCTTCATGGTGCACGTGAAATATTTTATGACTATCAGTGCAGTGGCTTCCAACAAAAAACTTTATTCATACTAGTTTGATGTAGAAAATTCAAATATTCTTGAACACTGGTATTAGCTCCTAAAAACATGCAAAAGATATATAAATATCACCTGAAACCAAAAGTAATCATTGGATATATTTTGGTGTATTTTATGTAAATGTGCTAATAATTTCATTAGATTATTATAGTCTATTCATATTATGATATGAATGGGTGAATAGCATTCATTTTTAAAACTAAGCTTTTTTTGATATTTGAATTTTTTCCTTCTTCTCTAATAAATGATGTTGGAATGTACACACTTATATGTAGAAACTTAGCATTTCTGATTATTTCCTTAGGATAATTTGTAGGAGTAGAATTACTGGTCAGAGAACAGCCATTAACACTGTATATATTACCAAATTGCCTTCTAACAAATTGCCTTCCTACCAAATTGTACTCCCACCAGCCCTGAATGTGACTTTTGGACAAAGAACGGATTGCGTTTTGAATATACAGTTTGGCTAGTTGTTAAGTTAGCTGATCAGTGTACAGTTTTTTGCTAATTGATTCTTGCCTAATTCATTGATTTTGGCACTTATTCAGGAAAATGCCAAATAACATTCTAATAACCCATGTAATCTCACCTGATTTTCAAAAAGATAGCTTTTAGTTTTAAAGTAATATTTAAAGTAAAATTTGGTATAAGTGGTAACTAGTATGCCAATTCAACATAGTCATATCTTGATTTTTGTATGTGTTATGAGGTCTCTTTGGGGCTAATTTCTATAGCAATTTTTAGAGGAAAATGAGATTCTTCTAATGTGCAATTAAAGTATTCGCATTATTGGCAATATACATTATAGAGAAACTTAAGGGTAAAAATCAGCTCATTTTATTTTTTAGTACAATCAGAAATAGGAAAAATATGCTAGCATGATAATATCTAATGAGGGAAATGTTCCATGCAGATGTCTGTTTTTCTATTAATCCCTAAAATGACTATATGCTTTTATTTATATGAGTAACATCAGATACAAACTTGTTACTAGGAGTAATATATCCACTTACAGAAAAGATAAACACAATATGAGTTTAGAATTTTTAATAAATTCTGTTTTAAAGGTGACTCAAATCTTTAGATAATGTAAGATTTGAGATTTCAACAGAGATGTAATATATTTGTATGCTACTTCTGAGAGTTATTTAGATATTTTTCTCTTGGTTAGCTGCATTTTGTAGAGCTTCTAACATAGAGAAATGAGAACTGAGTTCTGTGTAATGGGTCTTTTATGGATCATAGAAATATAATTCTATTTAGTTATGTTTTAAAGCCTCCATCTAGGCACACTGGCAACCAATTTTTATTTTTATTATAGTATGTAGATAACCAGGTCATATGCTCTTGAGCTAACACAAAAGGCACATGAAAGGAAAAGGGAAAGCATAATTTTTATTTTTGCTGTCATCATTTGGGATTTTCATATTTTCTTTATATATTGGGTACTCTCATATTTTTATTGTATTATGCTGATAGCAATGTCATATTTCATTAAGGTAACACCAACTTAGTAAAAATAAAAGGCAGAAAATTTTGCTGCTATTACTATTGTTCTAGATTTTTGTTCTGTAAATATTTACCATTTGTGGCTATGGGTTATTTCAGAATGGAAATGCTTTAGGGAGATTTATTTTGTTTTAAGCCAGATTAGGCTGCTAACCAAAATTTGGACCTATCCCTTTACTATTGGCAGATATGTTGTGATGCTAATACAGACATACATAAACAGTTGTATATACTTTGCACTTATCATATTTTCTGTTAAATATATGTCAGTGGAGGCACAGTTTTGGTGAGGGTTCAAGAGAAACAAATATATACAGTTACGCTTTTGCATTGACATTAGTAGCCTTTGGTCTTGGAATTACTACTGCTGGTTGTGCATACAATAACAGGCAGGGAATGTGGGTGTGAGGAAGTGGAAAGATGAAATAGAGAAAGATGTAGAGGAGGTTAATGTGTCAGATGGAGGTTCAGGTATTTCTGGATTCAGCATGTATTTCTTGAACTGTGTGCAAGGCATGTGCTAGCTGCTGTGGAAGATGAATAAGATGTGGTTTCTGGCCTAAGAAAACTTAAAAACTAGATAAACTCCATGGCTTTTTCCTAGGCACTGAGATTCTGTAATACTGTGATTGTTTATTGAGATGTAGTTTTTCCTATGACTAGGTTCTATGTATACAGAGTATAATTTGCTTTCATAAAGTGCAGCCATGCCCCGCAAAATGATGTTTCAGTCAATGACAGACAGGATATATGACAGTGGTCCCATGAGATTGTAATATCATAGTTTTCTATACCTTTTCTATGTTTAGGTATGTTCAGATATACAAATACTGACCATTATGTTACAGTTGACTGCAGTATTCAGTACAGTCACATGCTGTGCAGGTATTTAGCTTAGGAGCAATAGGGTGTACCATATAGTCTAGAAGTGTAGTAGATTATATAATACCTTCCAGGTTTGTGTAAATATACTCTGTGATGTTCACACAACGATGAAATTACCTTAACAACACATTTCTCAATATATACCCCCATTGTTGATGCATAGCTGTAATTTAGAGAGTGCCAAAAATGAGCTTTTCCACAAATTATCTGTACCAGTGAGCCAAAGTATCCCTGTTACATATTATTTTGGGTTGAAGAATTATCCATTGGTTCATTCTATTAAATGCAAATTATGTAGGAGCTGTAACAAAGGTTCCTGCCAGAATATCGAATTTGTTTAGCAGAATAAGAGTAGAACATGAAATAGATAACATTTTGATGGCAGGTAGACAGGACTTAGAATCAAGTCGACTGGATGGAGCATTGGCCTGATGAGGGCAAGGCTCAGATGAATTTAGGTGTGGGATGGTCATTGGGAAGTGAAGTAGAAGTATGAGGATCTTAGGAAAGGGTGCTAAAAAAGGGGAGAGGGTGCCATGGAAAAGCCAAATGTGGATGGCATAGTTTGACTATACAAGTCTTCTCTGAGCTGGACTTAGATTTAAAAACTGGAAAGAGTGATGGGGAAAACTCTTGAGTTACATGAGCTGAATGATCCAAATGAGGGATTCCATTTGATCATCTGCGCTAGATTTTTTTACTTTTAATTTGTAGAATTAACTTCTATTCTTCTTCTAAGTCTTGAATTTATGATTATGATTATAATTATAATTAAATGTAGTTACCAAAATAATAGAATAAATTTAATAAAATGGAGTGAATTATTTAAGACTGGGTATCTTATAGGTCATCATATAGTTTAATAAATATTAATGCCTCATCACTTTTTAATATGCTTGATATTTAAAAAAATAAACATTTTTTAAAAATTTTTCTTTGCTCTCTAGGACTAGTGGATAAACCTGTGAATTTCACTATAAGTTTTTACTAAAATTTTGTTCTACACTTTACTTTTCCAGAACTCACTGTGAATTACAGAGAACATGTTCTACCTGTAATCTTATATGGAGGGATTTAAAAATGAGTAATTTGACCATCTGGGGTGTGGTATTTTGAGAGGTACTCAACTGAAATTAATAGCCATTGTTATGTTGGCTGTTGCTAATGTATTAGAAATTATTCTTCAAAGAACCCAGTTGAATGCCAAACCCAGTGTCATTTGGTGAGGGTTGGGGAGAGGTATATATACACAAACAATCCTTTATAAGCCTGATGGGGCTGCTTGACAGTTTTCATTTATTTTAACTTGAACAAATACCAGGATCAACTTAATTTTAAAAAGGGGATGTCAGGCTTAGAATTTTAGCAAATGTACTTTAGTGAATGTGTTATAATTTTTTTTAATGGAATGTGAGGATAGAAGTCAAAGATGTTCATTGTATTTTAAAGATATATTCTGGAGAAGGAAGAGAAGAAAATTAAGCAGATGAAGTTCTAAAGCATTCAAAATTCCTGATGTAGGAGGTGAAAGGGAATGGCATTATGATTCTTTGTCTCATTCTGTTGCCTTCATGATGAGTACTTGATACTGTTGATGATGATGTTGGTGTTCTCCTTGGCATATAAAGGAATTTCAGATCTACTCTTAACAATTTCTCAGTGGAGTACTTTTCTTTTACTGAGGATACTGATTCATAGGAAAAGAATTCTTTGAGGGTGGTATGCAAGTAAAAAACAATTTATAACAGACAAAGCAAAAGAGGAGGGCAGAAAAGGTGGCAAAAGAGGGTAGATGTTTGGGGAGGAAACATGAGAGGAAGGAAGATAATAAGGGAGAGTGGGTGGGATGGAAAAAGATTTTTCTCCATTCTGCTGCAAGAACAATGTTCCATTGTTCCTTTAACTCTTTTTCTCCCTATTCCAGGGTATTTTCAAGTCAGGAGGGTGAGAAAGCCTTTTTGTTCCAAAGGTGTTTGGTTAAATTTGTCTTCTGTGCCAGATATTACAAATACATGGACTGAATTTAACCCACAGAAGTGCTTTTCTTTGGACAATATTTTAAAAAATGGGAAAATTCACATAAAAATCTGAATCTCCAAAAACCTTTTTTGGAGGAAAAACAATTTGGCAACACTAGACCCACATTTCCATATGGTAGGAATCAGCTGGAGCTGCATAGTGGCTTCTTATAGAACCCAGTGAAGCCAAAGTAAAGTCAAGAGTGCTCACTCCAGTTCCTACATTCCCATTCGTTTTATGTTATTCACCTGCCTGGCTCTGGTAAACTTGTTATGAGTCCTTACTACTGTTGTTAAGACCAAGGATTTTGAAATTCATAGGTCAGGAAAAAGCCTCCTTACTTCTATTTTCTGCTGTCATTACTTTTCTGAGGCAAATTAAGTATATCTCCTGGTTGAATGGATGAAGAGTCTAAGAACAATTGGGGGAAAAATTAGCTAGTATTTCAAAAATGTTAAACCACTATAAGATATTATCAGAATTTTATTTTACTAATTTAAAGATGTTTTGTCAAATTCATTTTTAAAAATCAGCTTTATTGAGGTATAAATTATATGAAATTAAATTCACTAATTTAAAATATATAATTCAAATTTTTTTTCAAAGTGATTGTATAATTTTACATTTTTGTCAGCAATGTATGAAAGTTCAACTGCCCCACAGTCATGTTATTATTTGGTGGTGTTAATATTTTATTTTAGTCACTCTAGTGAATACATTATATCTAGTTATATCTCATTGTGGTTTTAATTTGCATATTCCTAGTGACTAATGACATTGAGCATTTTTTCATATGCTTATTTTCCATGTGTATATTTTGTTTTTTTTTTTGGAGAATGACCTGTTTAAAGCTTTTGTCTATTTTAAAAAATTGAGTTATTTTCTTATTTTTGAGTTGTAAATGCTGTTATGTATTGTGGATACAAGTTATTTATCAGATACACCTTTTGCAAATATTTTTCTCCCCGTCTGTGGTTTAACTTTTCATTTTCTCAAAAGTTTTTTGAAAAGCAAAAGATTTGACTTTGATGAAGGCCAATTTACTGATTTTTTTGTTTTTATGGTTTATGGCTTTTGTGTCCTATCACTAGAGCTCCAGGTCACAAAGATTTTCTCATATGTTTTCTTCTAGAAGTTTTATAGTTTTTGCTCTTACATTTAAGCCTATGATCCATTTTGAGTTAATTTTTTATATAAAGTGTGAAGTAAGGGTAGAATTTCATTTTTTGGCAGGTGGATATTTACTTGTTCTTGCTCTTTTTGTTAACTACTACATTAACCTGGTGCATTTGTTGAAAATCAGTTTATCATAGGTATATTCACAATTCAATCTGTACCATTAATCTATATGTCTTTCTTTAAGCCAATATCACACTAACTTGATTATGATAGCTTAAGAATAAGTCCTGAAATCAGATAGCATAAGTCTTCTTTCTTTTTCAAAACTTATTTAAAAATTTTGAAAATTCCTTTTAAAATTAAAGATTAAAAAAAGTAATTTTAGATATATTAGGTATTTTGTATTTTTATTTAAATTAGAATAAGCATGCCAATTTCTAGAAAAAGGCTTACTTGGATTTTGATTGGAATTGTGTCGCATCTATAGATTAATTAGGGGAGAATTGACATCTTAAAAAGTATTGGATCTTCTGATCCATAAACATAGTACATTTCTTCATGTATGTAGGTCTTCTTTAATTTTTATCAGCAGTGTTTTATAGTTTCCATTGTACAGATCTTGCACATATTTTGTTAAACTTATTCCCAATTATTTCCAGTTTTTCATTGCTATTGTAAATGGCTTTTTGAATTGTAATTTCCAGTCGTTTGTTGTCAGAACATAGAAATACAAGTGATTTTTGCATATAGACTTTGAATTGTTTGACCTTACTTAACGCATTTATTAGTTCTGATAGGTTTTTGTTATTTTGTTTTGCTTTTTTGTGGATTCCTTACATAGGAATAATCATAAATAATCATGTCAGCTATCAAAAGTACAGTTTTATTTTTTTCCTTTCCAATCTATATGCCTGTTATTATTATTTTTTTTCCTAGGACTAGAAGTACAATGTTGAATAGAAGTGGTTAGAGCATGTGTCCTTGCTTTGTTCCAGTCTTAGGGGGAAAGCATTTAATCTTTTTCCATATATATTACATTAGTTGTAGGTTTTTTATTTTTGAAGTTCTTTTTTATTCCTAATTTATTGAGAGTTTATTGTGAATGGGTGTTGAATTTTGTCAAATGCTTTCTCTGCATCTTTTGAGATGATCGTGTGTGTATGTGTGTGTGTATAGACTTTTCCCAGCTTTTAAAAAAATATATGTTATATATTTTGTTAGCATCAATTAATTACATTGATTTTTCAAAAGTTAAATTTTACATCTAAAAAATGCTTTTTCTATATCTTTTGAGATTACCTTTTGAGTGTGGTGTGTTATTTTTTTAATATGATCAATTATACTAATGATATTTGAATGTAACACCTTGTATTTGTGGGATAAACTCCACTATTATCCTTTTTATACATTATGGGATTCAATTTACTAAAATTATATTAAATTAATTCTATTTTTGTGTCTCATTTATGATGGATATTGATTTGTGTTTTTTTGCAATATCATCATCTGTCTTTATGGAATGAGTTCTGGGGTGTTTATTTACATTTCCTGAAACAGTTTATGTAGAGTTGGTATTATTTATACCTTAGATGTTTGGAAGAATTTGTCAGTGAAGCCATGTGAACCTGAAGTTTTCTTTGATGAAAAGTGTAAAAACAATATAGGACTACTTAGTAATTTGTGTCTTTCAGGGAATTTGTTAATTTCATCTCAGTAGTCAAACTTAATGGCATAAAATAATTCATAATTTCCTCTCATTATTGTTGCTTTAATGTCCATAGTATCTATTGTGATATCACATCTTCCATTTCTATTACTGGTAATTTGTATCCTCTGTCATTTTTTTTTCTTTCTTTCTTTTTTTTCCTCCCATAGCCTTCATGCAGGAATCTGTTTTTTTTTTTTTCCTGACTGGTGTAGCTAGTTTATCAATTTTATAAATTTTTTTAAAGACCCAGCTTTTTATTTCATTGATTTTTCTCGATTGTTAGTCCTCCTTCTATATTTTACTGCTTTCTACTCTTATATTTATTTTTTCTACCCATCTGCAAATTTAAGGTTTAATTTTCTCTTTTTTTTCTTGTTTCTTAATATGGAAGCTTAGATCATTGAGTAATTTTTTCTAATATAAGCACTTAAAGCTATAAATTTCCCCGTAAGTACTGAGTTAGCTGCATCCAACCAATATTGACATGATGTGTTTTCATTTTCATTCAGTTGAAAATATTTTCTAATTTCTCTTACAATTTCTTTTTTGACCCATTGGTTATTTAGAAATGTGTTGTTCAATTTTCAAATATTCGAAGTATTCCAGATATTTTATTGTTATTGATTTCTAGTTTTAATGCTATGGTGGCCAGAGAACTTACTTTGCATATCAATCCTTTTAAATTTATTGAGACTTTTTAAATGGCCCAATATATGATCCATTTTGTTGTATATTTCATGTATACTTGAAAAGAATATATATTCTGCTGTTGTTGGTTGTACCATTTTATACATGTTAATTAGGTCAAGTTGGTTGATAGTGTTGATAAGCCTTAATGATTTCCTGTGTATTTGTTCTATTCAGTGACTGAAAAAGAAGTGTTCAAATCTCTAGATATAATTGCAGAGTTGTCTACTTCTTTTTCCAGATCTATTAATTTAGCTCTGCGTATTTCAAAGTTCTGTTATTAAGTGGACATATATTTAGGATTGTTTTGTGTTCCTGATGTGGTAACTCCTTTATCATTATTAAATGTTCCTTTTGATCCCTGGTAATATTCCTTGATCTGAAGTCTAACTCATCTGATTTCAATATAGACTCTCCAACTTTCTTTTGATTAGTGTTTATATGGCATATCTACTTTGCACTTTTTTACTTTTAACCTATTTATGTCTTTATATTTAAAATTGTTTCTCTCTCTCTCTCTCTCTCTTTTTTTTTTAGAGATGGGGTCTAACTACGTTGCCCAGGCTGGACTTGAACTCCTGAGCACAAGGGATCCTCTGGGCTCAAGTGATCCTCCTACCTCAGCCTCCCGCATAGCTGGGACTACACATGTGCCACCATGCCTGGTATGTCCTTTTCTTTTTGTTTTTCCTTCATTTTAAATCCAGTCTGGCAGTCTGTAATGTTATTATTAATATGGTTGAATTTAAATCTACCATCTTGCTATTTTTTTCCTATTTGTCTCCTCTTCTTTTGACTTATTAGCTATATATCTCTTTGTTTTAGTTTAGCTCTGGGGTTTAAAATATACATCTTTAACTTATCATAGTCTATACCTTTAAATAATATTATACCACTTTACATATAGGATAAGAACCTTACAATAGTGCTGTTACCATACATTTTACTTCATATTTTGTGAACCTGTAAAAGAAAAAACAAACTGTTTTTTCCTTCTCTCATACATTCAACAAAATACTGAATACTTCAGCTCTGGTCACCACAACGTGTGTGTGGGATTTTCCCCACACAACAAGTAATTCTTCACCAGACACCAACTGGATGTTTTATAATTTAACTCAATTCTGACACTATCTACCTGAAGATAACAGTTAATCTCATAGGTTAAGGGTTCAGTCCCACAGGACTGTACCCCGCTTCTGATGCCACTCATGAGTCCCAGGTTGTGATCTGTACTTCTGACCAACCAGCTATAAATTGATGGTTCCCATGACCCCATCCATGGGTTTGATTAACTTGTTAGAATGGCTCCCAGAACTCAAGGAAACACTTTATTTTCATTTGCCCATTTATTATGAAGGATATTACGAAGGATACAGAAGAACAGTTAGATGGAAGAGAAGCCAAGGACAGGGTGTGTACAATGAGGCACAGAACTTCCACAGCATCTCAGGGCATACCACTCTCCAGGCACCTCCATATGTTCAGTAGTTCAGAAGCTCTCTGATTCCCATAGTTCAGAGATTTTTATGGAGGCTTCGCTATGTAGGTGTGACTGGTTAAATCACTGGCCATGGGTGATCAGCTGGACCTTTAGCCCTTCTCCACTCCCTGGAGGTTGGGGGATGAGGCTAAAAGTTCCAACCCTCTAATCACATGGTTGGTTCCCCTGGCAACCACCCCCAACCCATGGCTATCCAGGAGCCCACCAAGAATTGCCTCATTAGGGCAAAAGTTGTTCCTATAACTCAGGAAATTCCAATAGATTTAGGGGTTTTGTGTCAGATGCTGTATCACTCAGGAAATTATGAAAGTCTTAGGAGCTCTGTGTCAGGAAACTGGAGTAAAAGATCAAATATTAGAACAAAAGATTCTCCTAGCACCTCTAGTTACAAAGGTTTTAGGGGCTCTGTCTTAGGAACTGAGGGCAAAGACCAAATATATATTTTTTATTATATCATAAAAGCCTACAATACATTGTAATTGCTTTTGCCTTAATCAGATATCTTTTAAGGAGACTAAAATGTGAGAAAAAATATTATTATTTTTAGTCCCATATTTACCATTTTCACGCCTTTGTGTGGAGTTACATTTCCCTCTGGTATAATTTCTATCTTCCCCTGCAAAAACTTACTTTAACATTTCTTATAGTGCCAGTCTGATACCATCCATTTCTCTCAGTATTTATCTGCCTGGAAAGGGTCTTTATTTTGCCTTTTTTTGTTGTTTGTTTGAGGCAGAGTCTCATTCTGTCACCCAGGCTAGGGTGTAGTGGTGTCATCATAGCTCACTGCAACCTCATACTCCTGGGCTCAAGCGATCCTCCTGCCTCAGCCTCCTGAGTAGCTGGGACTACAGGTGTGCACCACTATGGCTGGCTAATTTTTCTGTTTTTTTGTAGAGATGGGGTGTTGCTCTTGCTCAGGATGGTCTTGAATACCTGGCCTCAAGCAATCCCCCAACCTTGGCCTTCCAAAATGCTAGGATTACAGGCATGAGTCACTGTACCCCGCCTTACCTTCATTTTTTAAAGATGTTTTTTTCTAGGTGTAGAATGTGTTTTTGGTTTGTTTTTTCTTTCAGTACTTTAAAGATGTCACTTTATTGTCTTTTTTTTTTAGTGTTTTTAAATTTTTATTTATTTTATTTTATTTATCTTATTATTAATTTTATTTCAGAGTATTATGGGGGTACAAATGCTTTGGTTACATAAATTACCTTTGCACCACCCAGCAAGTGTGCCCATCACCCAGACAGTGCGCACCACATCGTTAGGTGTGAATTTACTCAGCCTCTCCTCCCCCGTCCCACCTGCCCAACACCCTATGAATGTTACTTCTCATATGTGTACATTAGTGTTGATCAATTAGTTCCAATTTAATGGTGAGTACATGTGGTACTTATTTTTCCATTCCTGTGATACTTTACTTAGAAGAATGGGCTCCAGCTCCAGCCAGTATAATACAATAGGTAGCTCACCATTTTTTATGGCTGAGTAGTACTCCATAGTATACATATACCACATTTTATTAATCCACTCGTGTACTGATGGACACTTGGGTTGTTTCCACATCTTTGCAATTGTGAATTGGGCTGCTGTAAACATTCGAGTGCAGATATCTTTTTATAGAATGTCTTTTTTTCCTTTGAATACCTAGTAGGAGGATTGCTGGATCAAATGATAGGTATACTGTTAGCTCTTTTAGGTATCTCTATATTACTTTCCATAGAGGTTGTACTAATTTGCAGTCCCACCAGCAGTGTATAAGTGTTCCTATCTCTCTGCATCCATGCCAACATTTGTTGTTCTGGGACTTTTTGATAAAAGTCATTCTTACTGGAGTTACATGATATCTCATTGTGGTTTTGATTTGTATTTCCCTGATGATTAGAGATGTTGAGCATTTTTTTATATGTTTTTTGGCCATTAGTCTATCTTCTTTCGAAAAGTTTCTGTTCATGTCCTTTGCCCACTTTTCATTGGGGTTGTTTGATTTTTTCTTGCTGATTTTCCTGAGTTCTATATAGATTCTGGTTATTAGCCCTTTATTGGATGTATAGCATGTGGATTATTTTCTCCCATTCTGTTGGTTGTCTATTCACTCTAGTGATAGTTTCTTTGGCTGTGCAGAAGCATTTTAATTTGATCAGGTCCCATTTATTTTTGTTGTTGCTGTGATTACTTTTGGGGTCTTCTTCATAAATTCTTTGCCTAGGCTGGTGTCTATAAGAGTTTTCCCAACAATCAATGTACATAAATCAGTAGTATTCATATTACGGCAGCAACAGTCAAGCTGAGAACCAAATCAAGGACTCAATACCTTTCACAATAGCAACAAAGAAAATAAAATACCTAGGAATATATCTAACTAAGGAGGTGAAAGACCTCTACAGGGAGAATTACAAAACACTGAGAAAGGAAATAGCAGAAGACGTAAACAGATGGAAAAACATACCATGCTCATGGATTGGCAGAATGAACATTGTTAAAATGTCTGTACTACCCAAAGTGATCTACAGATTCATCGAAATCCCTATTAAAATACCAACATCATTTTTTGCAGATCTAGAAAAAATAATTCTAAACTTTGTATGGAACCAGATAAGATCCCATATAGCCAAAGTAACCTTAAGCAAAAAGAACAAATTGGGAGGCATCAATTTACCAGATTTCAAGCTATATGGGTAACAAACTTAAACTTAAGGCATGAAACCATAATAATTCTAGAAGAAAATGTTGGAAAAACTCCCTTGTCTTTTTATTTATTTATTTATTTATTTATTTTCCAGGGTCCCCCAACCCCTGCCCACCATCATCTTTTGACTTGCCTAGTTTTTGATGAGAAGTCTTCTGTCATTCTTGGTTTTATTCTCCTGCATAAAATGTGTCTCTTTTTCCCTCTGGCTGCTTTAAATATTTTTTTCTTTATTTCTTGTTTCCAGCAGTTTTATTATATTGTGGTTTGTTGTGATTTTATTATGTTATTATTATGCTGTCATTATGATGTTATTATGTGTGGTTTTCTTCAGGTTTATTCCGTTCAGAATTTCTTGAGCTTCTTGCATCTGTGATTTATATTTTTCGCCAAATTTAGAAAATTTATGGTGATTATCTTTTCAAATATTTTTCTCTCTTTTCCTTTTTCCTCTTGGGACTCCAATTTTATGTATATTAGTCTCCATGATATTGTCATACAGGTAACTAAGACACTATTCGTTTTTGGATTTTTTTTTTTCCTAATTGTGATTCATTTGGGATAATTTCTATTGTGATCTATTCAAGTTGACTAATCTTTTCTTCAGCCACTTTTATTCCATTGCTTATCTTCCTCAATGTAATTTTCATTTCAGATTTTATAATTCTCATTTCTAGTGGGTCTTTAAAAAAATCTTCATTTATTTCTTCAAAATATTCATGTTTTCTATTACATTCTTGAACATATTTATGATTGTTGTTTTAATGTCCCTCTCTGCTAATTCTATCATCTCTGTCATTCTGTTTATTTCTTTTTCTCCAGGTTTCTATGATTACTTTTTCTCTGATTATGGGTCATATTTTCCTGCTTCTTTGTAGTCTTTTTTGATCAGATGCTAGACATTATGAATTTTATGTTTTGGGGTGCTGGTTTTATTTTATTCCTTTAAAGAATATTGGACTTTGTTTTGGCATGCAGTTAAATTACTTGAGATCAGTTTTATTCTTCCACTGTTTACTTTTAAGCTTTCTTAAGGGTTCCAGAGCAGCCTTAGTCTTAGGCTAAGTTAACCTCACTACAAACTCTATTGATACCTCTTGTATTATATGATCTCTCCACTTTGGCAAGAGGAAAGTATTCTTAGCTCTGTGTGAACTATAGAAATTGTTTGGTGTCCTGCTTTCTGGTGTTTCTATCCTTAGCCTTGAGGAGTTTCACTTCATGCATACACAGTTGAATATTCAGCCAAAGATTAGAGGAGACTCTCTGCAGATCTTCAGACCTTTCTGTTCAGCTACCTCCTGTCTGATATTCTTCTGTTTCTGATTCCTGAGCTCACTGTGACTGCTGGGCTCTGTTTAGATTCCCCATCTCTGCTCTAAAGCCTGGAAAATGCTTCCAGGGTATAAGCTGGGACAATCAGAGTGTTCAACTAGGTTGTTTTCCTTCTTTCAGGAATTGCGGTTCTATGTTGCCTGTTATCCAATATCTTAAAAACCTTGTTTCATATGTTTTATCCAGTTTTCTAGGTATTTATGATTGGAAGGCAATTCTCATAGCAGTTAATCCTTCATAGGTGGAAGTAAAAATCCTTGTCAGAATGTTTTAAGATTTTTGTGAATGTTCTGTAAGAGTAACTGTTATTATCTTTTTTTTATACTTTTGCTAAAAATATCTATGAATTTAACACAATTATAGAATTTTACACTGTAACTTATTTTAAAACATAGTATATTTCTTAATAGAGACAGTTATCTTTATAACTAAAGACAAAAAATGTTATTGGCATATATGAATGCCTCTGATTTGTGTGTATTGATTTTGTATCCTGAGACTTTATGGAATTCATTGATTAATTCCAGGAGTCTCTTGGTTGAATCCTTGGGGTTTTCTGGATATAATATCATATCATCAGCGAAGAGTGAGAGTTTGATCTCTTCTTTCCCTATTTGGACTCCCTTGATTCTGCTCTGTTGCCCGATAGCTGTCTCAAGGACTTCCAATACTATGTTGACAAGTAATGGGGACAGTGGGCAGCCTTGTCTGGTTCCAGTTCGAAGTGGGAATGCTTTCAGTTTTTCCCCATTCAGTATGATGTTGGCTGTGGGTTTGTCATATATGGCTTGTATCATTTTTAGATAGGCCCCATCTATGCCTATTTTGTTAAGTGTTCTTAAAAGGGTGTTAAATTTTGTCAAATGTTTTTTCTGCATCTATTGAGAGGATCATATGATCTTTATTTTTGCTTCTATTTATATGGTGAATTACATTTATAGATTTGCGTATGTTAAACCATCCCTGTATCTCTAGGATGAAGCCCACTTGGTCATGATGGATTATTTTTTTGATAAGCACTTGGATTCGATTTGCTAGGATTTTATTGAGAATTTTTGCATCTATATTCATAAGGGATATTGGTCTGTAGTTTTCTTTTTTTTTGTTGCATCCTTTCCTGCTTTTGGTATCAAAATTATGTTGGCTTGGTAAAATGTGTGGGGAGAATTCCATCCTTCTCGATATTGGAGAATAGTTTATGTAGGATGGGCACCAGTTCTTCTTTGTAGGTATGTTAAAATTCAGGTGTGAACCCATCTGGTCCAGGGCTTTTCTTTTTGAGAAGGTTTTTTATTGCTGTTTCAATTTCAGATCTAGATATTGTTCTATTCAGGAATTCTATTTCTTCCTGATTAAACTTGGGAAGGCTATGTGTTTCTAAAAAATTGTTCATTTCCTCCACATTTTCCAGTTTGTGTGCATAAAGATTTTTGTAGAATTCATAGATGATATCATGTATCTCTGTGGCATCGGTTGTGATTTCTCCTTTCATGTTCCTGATGGAGGTTATTAGAGATTTTTCTTTTCTGCTCTTGGTTAGTCTAGCCAGAGGTGTAGCATGTAAATAGGTGGAAAACCATACTGTGCTCGTGGATCGGAAGAATCAACATTGCTAAAATGTATATACTACCCAAAGTGATCTACAGATTCAATGCAATCCCTATTAAATTACCAACATCATTTTTCACCGATATAGAAAAAATAATTATACACTTTGTACAGAATCAGAGAAGACCCCGTATAGCAAAAGCACTTTTAAGCAATAAAAACAAAGTGGGAGGTATTAATTTGCCAGACTTCAAACTATACTACAAGGCTGTGGTTCTTAAAACTGCTTGGTATTGGCACAAGTGCAGGGACACAGACCAGTGGAACAGAATCAAGAATCCAAATATAAAACTATCCTCATGTAGCCATCTAATCTTTGACAGAGCAGACAAAAACATACTCTGGGGGAAAAGATTCCTTATTTAATAAATGGTGCTGGGAAAACTGGATAGCCACATGTAGAAGACTAAAACAGGACCCATAGCTTTCATCTCTCACAAAAATCAAATCATGGAGGATAACAGACTTAAACCTTAGGTGGGAAACAATTAGAATTCTAGAAGAAAATGTAGGACAGACTCTTACAGACATTGGTCTAGGCAAAGAAGTTATGAATAAGACCCCTAAGGCAATCACAGCAACAACAAAAATAAATAAATGGGACCTGAATAAATTAAAAAGCTTCTGCACAGCCAAAGAAACAGTCATGAGAGGAAACAGACAATCTACAGAATGGGAAAAAATTTTCACATACTACACATCAGATAAAGGACTGATAACAAGAATTTATGTAGAACTCAGGAAAATCAGCAAGAAAAAATCGAACAATCCTATCAAAAAGTGGGCAAAGGACATGAATAGAAATTTTTCAAAAGAAGATATAAAAATGGGTAACAAACATATGAAAAAATGTTCAACATCTCTAATCATCAGGGAAATGCAAATCAAAACCACAATGAGATATCACTTAACTCCAGTGAGAATGGGGTTTATCAAAAAGTCCCAAAACAATACATGTTGGCATGGATGCGGGGAGACAGGAACACTCATACACTGCTGGTGGGACTGTAAACTAGTGCAACCCCTGTGGAAAGTATTATGGAGATACCTTAAACAGATTCAAGTAGACCTACCATTTGATCAAGCAATCCCATTATTGGGCATCTACCCAGAAGAACAAAAGTCATTCTATAAAAAAGACACCTGTACCCGAATGTGTATAGCACCACAATTCACAATCACAAAGATGTGGAAACAACCCAATTGCCCATCAATTCATGAATGGATTAGCAAAATGTGGTATATGTATACCATGGAATATTACTCAGCTATAAGAAATAACGGTGATATGACAACTCTTTGGTTCTCCTGGAGAGAGTTGGAACCCATTCTATTAAGTGAAGTATCCCAAAAATGGAAAAATAAGCACCACAGGTACTCACCAGGAAACTGGTTTCCCTGATTATCACCTAAGTGCACATTTGGGAACAACACCAATTGGGTATTGGACAGAGGTGGGGCCTGGGGGGAAGGGATGGGTGTATACTTACTTGATGAGTGCAATGCACACTGTCTGGGGAATGGACACGCTTGAAGTTCTGGCTGGGGGGGAAGGGGGAGGGGATGGGTGCATACCTACGTGATGAGTGCGATGAGCACTGTCTAGGGAATGGACATGCTTGAAGCTCAGACTCGGGGGATTGGGGGGGCATGGGCAATATATATAACCTGAACTTTTGTACCCCCATAATGAACTGAAATAAAAAAAAAAAGACCGAGGTGAAAAAAAAAAGACCAAAAATGGTATGCATTTTATAAAACATTAGATAATTCTAAATTAATTTACAGGGTAGAGGTTTCTAGAGTAACTTTCTCTCTTCAAAATAAGAGCTTTTTTTTTCTCCAGTGGCCCTCTAGCCAGGGAACTACTGTGGGCTCCTGCGCTCGCCAGGCCCCCAGCTCTGGTGCCTGCCGGACTCTGAACATTCTCCCCGAACACCAGCAATCTGTGGATGCACGGTCGCCATCTTAGGGTCCACAGCCTAGCCGCTGCGGATCCATAGGGTGCCGGGTGGCTCCCTCCCCTAGTCCATGAACCCACGCCAAGAGCTCTGGCTTTGTATGAACTCTGTGGACAGGTGAAATCAGTGGGAATCAGCTTAGGATCTAGGGGATCTCCTCAGGGACGGCGCTTAGAGGGAGAGGGGCGGAGCTTTGCTAAGGGGAAAGGCAGTGAAGGGTCGCAGAATTACAGATTTTTTTCCCTTTTTTCTTTTTTTTTTTCCTCTTTCTTTTTGGCAGCCCTCTAGCCAGGGAGCTACTGTGTACTCCTGAGCTCTCCAGGCCCCCAGCTCTGGTGCCTGCCAGACCCTGAACATTCCCCCCACCCAGTGCTGGCAATATGTGGGCGGGCAGTCGCCATTGTGGGGTCCAAGGCCTAGCCGCTGCGGAGCCATAGGGTGCCGGGCGGCTCCCTGGGTGGCTCCCTCCCCTGGTCCATGGACCCTCTCTAAGACCCCCACCCTTGTGTGAACACTGAGTGCTTCCCCAGACGCGAGAGTGTGGAGCCTGGACCTTGGGAACATGGGGCCAGGGAAGACCTTTGCCCATGGGAGCTGCAGCAGCTGGGCCACTGAGCGAGTCAGGGCACTGCCTCCTCCCCCTAGCCAGTGTCTTTCCTGTGGAAAGAGGCAGAGACCACACATCCAGAGGAAGAACCAAAGAAAAAAAGGAAGAAAAAAAAAAGAGAGAGACTTTCTGCTTGCAACTAGTGTGAATCCTGCGTGCTAACTGAAAGTCCACAACAGAGTGACTTAACTCGCCAAATCGGTCTTAGGTCAAACCAATCCTCTGGGGCTGGACCCATCAGAAGCAGCCCCTCAACTGAGATAGAAAAAACTCTAAACAATACACAACAGTCTCCCCCTCTGGACAAACAAAGCAACATACCTAGATTGCTTCACAGCCTAAGAACAGAGGACAAGGCATGCTGCTAGCCAGACTAAAGCTGTAAGAAAAGATCTAACGATAGATCCAGATGGGAAGGGCTCATTGGAAAAATACGGGGAGCACAAAGAATCAAACAGAAATCTCGCCCCCAAAGAGAAATACCAGCTCTCTACCAATTGACACAAACCAGATTCAAAATACCAACATGTTACAGGAAAAATTTCAATTATGGATTATAAACAAGCTGAATAATATACAAGAAAAAATGGATAACCAACACAAAGAAACCACAAAAAATATTCAGGATTTGGAAGAAAAATTCACTAAGGAAATTGAAATATTGAAGGAAAACCAAACTGAACTCCTAGAAATGAAGAATTTATTCAGGGAGCTACAAAACACAGTGGAAAGTCTCAAGAGCAGGGTAGATCAAACAGAAGAAAGAATCTCAGAGATTGAAGATAACTCTTTCCAATTAAATAAGTCAGTCACAGAGATAGAGCAAAGAAATAAGAAAAAAGATCAGAGTCTACAAGAAATGTGGGATTATGTGAAGAAGCCTAACGTGAGAGTTATCGTCATTCCTGAGGGTGAAGAAGATAATAAGCAAGGACTGGATAAGCTATTTGAAGACATAATTGAGGAAAATTTCCCAGGCCTTGCCAAAACGCTAGATATACAGGTTCAAGAAGCTCAAAGAACCCCTGAGAGATTCATAGCAAATAGGAAAACACCACACCATGTAGTCATCAGACTGACCAAAATATCCACTAAAGAGACCCTTCTTTGAGCTGTAAGGAGAAAGAAACAAGTAACATACAAAGGAAAGCCCATTAGAATTACGCCAGATTTCTCAACTGAAACCTTACAAGCAAGATGTTGGGTCCCCATTCTCACTCTTCTGAAACAGAATAATGCCAAGCCTAGAATCTTGTACCCAGCTAAGCTAAGTTTTCTATACGAAGGAGAAATTAAGACATTCTCAGATAAATAAGGACTCAGGGAATTCACCAAGACAAGACCAGCCCTCCAAGAAGTACTAAAAAGAGAGTTACATACGGATCAGCACAAGAAAGACCCATGAATGTAAAACTACTCAAGAGCTAAAGATCAAATTCCAGCCACCACAATGGCTCAAGAGAGAAAACATAGCAATGAAGTTCTACCCAACAAGATGAACAGAAATCTGTCCCACTTATCAGTTCTCTCAATAAATGTGAATGCCTTGAATTCACCACTCAAAAGACATAGACTGGCCCAATGGATAAAAAAACACAAACCAAGTATCTGCTATCTTCAGGAAACTCACCTAACCTGCAAAGATGCATTTAGACTGAAAATAAAAGGATGGAAATTGATATTTCAAGCAAATGGTAGCCAAAAGAAAGCTGGTGTAGCAGTTTTAATTTCCAATAACTTAGTTTTTAAACCAACAAAAGTAATAAAAGACAAAAATGGTTACTATATACTGGTGAAAGGCACAATTCAACAAGAAGACATAACTATACTTAATATATATGCACCCAACTTAGGCGCACCCAGGTTCATAAAGCAAACCCTACTTGATCTGAACCAAATGATAGATAACAATATGGTAATAGCTGGAGACTTTAACACCCCACTGACAGTACAGGACAGATCCTCCAAACAGAAAATAAACAAAGAAATAATGGACTTAAATAGAATGCTAGAACAAATAGGCCTGACTGACATCTACAGGACATGCTACCCAAAGTCCACTGAATATACATTCTTCTCATCAGCTCATGGGACATTCTCTAAGATTGACCATATCCTAGGACATAAAGCATGTCTTTAAAAATTTAAAAAAATAGAAATTATACCATGTATCTTCTCAGATCACAGCAGAATAAAAGTAATAATGAACCCTAACAGAAAATCTCATTCCAACTCAAAGTCATGGAAGCTAAACAACCTTCTCCTGAATGATTATTTTATAAAGGAAGAAATCAAGTCAGAAATCAAAAGATTCTTTGAATTAAATGACAAAGGAGACACAACTTATCAAAATCTGTGGGACACAGCTAAAGCAGTCCTGAGAGAAAAATTCATTTCCATAAATGCCTATATCAAAAAGGCAGAAAACTTACAAATAGAAAACCTAATGAATAGACTCAAAGAGCTGGAGAAAGAAGAACAGACCAACCTCAAACCCAGCAGAAGGTGAGAAATTATTAAGATCAAATCAGAATTAAATGAAAAGGGCAACAAAAATACCATAAGGCAAATTAATAAAACAAAAAAGTTGGTTCTTTGAAAAGATAAACAAAATAGACACACCTCTGGCTAGACTAACCAAGAGCAGAAAAGAAAAATCTCTAATAACCTCCATCAGGAACATGAAAGGAGAAATCACAACCGATGCCACAAAGATACATGATATCATCTATGAATTCTACAAGAATATTTATGCACACAAACTGGAAAATGTGGAGGAAATGGACAATTTTTAAGAAACACATAGCCTTCCCAAGCTTAATCAGGAAGAAAGAGAATTCCTGAATAGACCAATATCAAGAACTGAAATTGAAACAGCAATAAAAAACCTTACCAAAAAGAAAAGTGCTGGTCCAGATGGGTTCACACCCGAATTTTACCACACATACCAAGAAGAACTGGTGCCCATCCTACATAAAGTATTCTCCAATATCGAGAAGGATGGAATTCTCCCCACACATTTTACCAAGCCAATATAACATTGATACCAAAACCAGGAAAGGATGCAACAAAAAAAGAAAACTACAGACCAATTTCTCTTATGAATATAGATGCAAAAATTCTCAATAAAATCCTAGCAAATCGAATCCAAGTGCTTATCAAAAAAATAATCTATCATGACCAAGTGGGCTTCATCCCAGAGATGCAGGGGTGGTTCAACATACACAAATCTATAAATGTAATTCACCATATAAATAGAAGCAAAAATAAAGATCATATGATCCTCTCAATAGATGCAGAAAAAGCATTTGACAAAATTCAACACCCTTTTATGATAAGAACGCTTAACAAAATAGGCATAGATGGGACCTACCTAAAAATGATACAAGCCATATATGACAAACCCACAGACAACATCATACTAAATGGGGAAAAATTGAAAGCATTCCCACTCAAAACCGCAACCAGACAAGGCTGCCCACTGTCCCCATTACTTTTCAACATAGTATTGGAAGTCCTTGAGACAGCTATCAGGCAAGAGAGCAGAATCAAGGGAGTCCAAATAGGGAAAGAAGAGATCAAACTCTCACTCTTCACTGATGATATGATGTTATATCCAGAAAACCCCAAGGATTCAACCAAGAGACTCCTGGAATTGAGTAATGAATTCAGTATAGTCTCAGGATACAAAATCCATACACACAAATCAGAGGCATTCATATATGCCAATAACAGTCAAGCGGAGAACCAAATTAAAGACTCAATACCCTTCAAAATACCAACAAAGAAAATAAAATATCTAGGAATATATTTAACTAAAGAGGTAAAGGACCTCTATAGGGAGAACTATCAAACACTGAGGAAGGAAATTGCAGAATATGTAAATAGGTGGAAAACCATACCATGCTCGTGGATCGGAAGAATCAACATTGTTAAAATGTCTATACTACCCAAAGTGATCTACAGATTCAATGCAATCCCTACTAAATTACCAACATCATTTTTCACATATTTAGAAAAAATAAGTATACAATTTGTATGGAATCAGAGAAGACCCCGTATAGCAAAAGCAATTTTAAGCAATAAAAACCAAATGGGAAGTATTAATTTGCCAGACTTCAAACTATACTACAAGGCTGTGGTTCTTAAAACTGCCTGGTATTGGCACAAATGCAGGGACACAGACCAGTGGAACAGAACAGAAAATCCAAATATAAAACCGTCCTCATATAGCCATCTAATCTTTGACAAAGCAGACAAAAACATACTCTGAGGACAAGAATCCCTATTCAATAAATGGTGCTGGGAAAACTGGATAGCCACATGTAGAAGACTGAAACAGGACCTACAGATTTCACCTCTCACAAAAATCAAATCATGGAGGATAACAGATTTAAACCTTAAATGGGAAACAATTAGAATTCTAGAAGAAAATGTAGGACAGACTCTTACAGACACTGGTCTAGGCAAACAATTTATGAATAAGACCCCTAAGGCAATCACAGCAACAACAAAAATAAACAAATGGGACCTGATTAAATTAAAAAGCTTCTGCACAGCCAAAGAAAGAGTCATGAAAATAGACAACCTACAGAATGGCAAAAAATTTTCGCATACTACACATCAGATAAAGGACTGATAACAAGAATATATTTAGAACTCAGGAAAATCAGCAAGAAAAAATCAAACAACCCTGTCAAAAGGTGGGCAAAGGACATGAATAGAAATTTTTCAAAAGAAGATATAAGAATGGCTAACAAACATATGAAAAAATGCTCAACATCTCTAATCATCAGGGAAATGCAAATCAAAACCACAATGAGATATCACTTAACTCCAGTGAGAATGGGGTTTATCAAAAAGTCCCAAAACAACACATGTTGGCATAGATACGGAGAGACAGGAACACTCATACAGTGCTGGTGGGACTGCAAACCAGTGCAACCCCTGTGGAAAGTATTATGGAGATACCTTAAACAGATTCAAGTAGACCTACCATTTGATCCAGCAATCCCATTATTTGGCATCTACGCAAAGGAACAAAAGTCATTCTATGACAAAGACACCTGTACCCGAATGTTTATAGCAGCACAATTCACAATTGCAAAGATGTAGAAACAACCCAAATGCCCATCTATTTACGAATGGATTAGTAAATTGTGGTATATGCATACCATGGAGTATTACTCAGCTATAAGAAATAACGGTGATACGCCATCTCTTTGGTTCTTCTGGAGAGAGTTGGAACCCATTATATTAAGTGAAGTATCCAAAGAATGGAAAAACAAGCATCACATGTACTCACCAGAAAATTGGTTTCCCTGATCATCACCTAAATGCACATTAGGGAAGGATACCAATTGGATATCAGACTGAGGCAGGGGGTGGGGGAAGGGGATGGAGGTATAACTGCATGGTGAGTGCCAGGCGCACTGTCTGGGGAATGGACATGCTTGAAGCTCTGTCTTGGGCGGAAGGGTGGAACATGGGCAATATATATCACCTAAACTTTTGTACCCCCATAATAAGCTGAAATAAAAAAAAAAGAGCATTTGAAACTATTATAAAACTACTACCCATAAGGCGCCTTGGACAAAAACTAACTCTTATAAAATAAGCTTTTGATAAGAAAAGTTCAAATGAATTAGAAGCACATGAAATAAATTACTTTTGAAATATGCCTGTGTATAAAATTTGAGAAATAAGATGAGCTTTGACAAAATGTCTCATGGGTTTTTACTAAACTCACATGTTAAAAAGTTCAAGATGTTTATGATCTTCATGAAGCAGTCATCCATTCCTAACTTAAAATGCCAGAAAAGAGAAAACGAACATTTGTATTTAGAAGGTGCTTAACGAATCTCAACATGCTATAAAGCAAGTTTTCTGAAGTAACTAAAACCTACTCATAGCCCTTCCTAATAGTCTATCAGAACTATCTACTGAAATTCCAAGTTGAAACACTAATGTCCCAGAAATATAGACATGATATTTTGTCTTTTATTCCTTTTTGATAATGAACAGAGATAAGGCAAAAGGTTTTAAAAAAGTTATTGTTTCCATTAGGTACCTCCCACTCCAACTATTTGATATTGGGTCTTAGGACACAGCTCTAATAGGTATTTTCTTATTTATGTAAAACAATAATCAGTGATGTCAAGAGGCCTCTGGAAATAGAACTTCTTAACTTGTGTTTATTCTGCTGGATTCGAAGCAATAGAGCAGAAAGCATTGCGATTCCGTAAAGACGCTTGCTCTTTGCCTTTTATAAAGTGTGAGGTTTACAAGAGAATTTTTTAAATAAAGTAGTAAGATTTACAGTAAATTATCTATAGATGATTAGTTTCTATAATCATAGTACCTTACTGTTATCTCTAAAGTGTTCAAAAGTGGAGAAATATTAGTTTAGTAAAAAATGTTAGAAGGTGAACATTAGGAGCATATAGTTAATAAATGGTCTGGTATTGGTATTTCACAAGATTAAGATACATTTTCTTATTAGGTTTTTGGAGTAAAAAAGGAGTAAAGTAAGATGATCTACATTGTATCTATATCTAGGCCTTTAGTGTTGTATGCAATGTTTAGAGTGTTAGTTGAGAAAAGAAGGATATATTGGTACATATAAATTCTATTTGTACTAATGAAAGTTTTTGATATTGTTTACTTTGTGATGCCTTCAAGAAAAGTATGTGATCTAGCATATAACCTGTTCTTTTCAAGAAGCCCTGGATAAATTTTACCTTCTGTCATGTATATACTTATTTACATATTTGTATTTGTAACTTCAGAAGGTGCTAATTCCAACGTTGAATTCTAGTTTTTTAGTGTGTAGAATTGCTTTCTTAGATATATTATATAAATAATTTGAAAAACCCTAATTTTTTAGTCATCTGTGCAACAGCAATAAGAAATCTTTATAGACTATTACTTGTATATGTGAGAGTCCTAAATTTTCCACTTGATAGAAAGTTTGATTTGCATCTATCTATCCATTGTGATTATTAATTTTATGTGTCAACTTGATTGTGCTACAGGGTGCCCAGACATTTGGTCAGACTTAATTCTGGGTGTCTCTGTGAAAGTATTTCTGGATGAGATTAACATTTGAATTGGTAGACTGAATTAAGCAAATTGCCCTCCTTCATGTGGATGGGCTTCAGCCGATCAATTGAAGACCTGAACAGAAAAAAAAGGCTGAGTAAGAGAGAACTCCTTTGCCTGACTGCTTGAGCTACAAACAGGTCTTTGCCTGTGTTGGGACTCAAACTGAAACATTGGTTCTTCTTGGGTCTCGGGCCTGCTGGCTTTTGGACTAGAACTTACACCATTGGCCCTCCTGTTTTGCAGGCCTTTGGACTTGGGTTGGAACTGTATCATCAACTTTCCTGGGTCTCCAGCTGGCCAACTATAGATCTTGGGACTTGTCAGCCTCCAAAATCATGTGAGCCAATTTTTTATAATAAATCTTATATAATAAATCATATGTACCTCCTATTGGTTCCATTTTTTTCTGGAGAATCCTGACTAATAAATCTGACTTCCTGCCTTCTTGTCTTTTTTCACTAAGCTCAGAATAGAGCTATGCAAGTACTATACTTAAGCTAACAAGTAGTTGTAGAGAGTTGGATTTTGCATACTGTTTTGCATCCCCATCCTTACCAGACTTTTCCAGCTATATCCAATCACAGTTGAGACTAGATGAGGATGAAGAGCCGTGAGACCAGCCATTGTCTTTGTGTGGATTTCATGACAAAATTTTGAGTATCTTAAAGACTATTAAAATGTCTCTCAATTTTTTAACACTATTAAACAATTCTGTTCTATCTTGTCAGGTGATTTTGGACCCCATGAACAGAAAAGCTGGAATGCTAATTGGGTTTATTAATGGTTTAAAATGAGATCATATTATTTTAGAAGTTGCAGTGACATTTGTGTTATAAGTAGGGGTCAGAAGACTTTGTCTACAAAGGGCCAGATAGTAAATATTTTAGGTTTTGTGGGTCCTATGGTCTCTGTTATATTATAACTCTGTCATTACTCTTTCTGTTACTCAGCTCTTTCATTGCAGCACAGAAGCAGTCACAGACAATGCATAGACAAATAAGTGTGGCTGTGTTCCAGTAAAACTGCATTTGCAAAAACAGATGATGGGAAGATTATAATTTGCTACACCTGTTATAAAGAATCTGACAAAAATTACAGTTACCTTTTGTTGAGCATCTACATTACTGCATAATGGAATAAGGACAATGCTTTGTTATTTAATGAATTCTTACAACGAAGAGGAAGCTGAGGCTCATGAGGCTCTTTTTTTTCAATGTTGTCCTTCAGAAATGATCATGAGGCCTTAAATTATTACTCCAAGGTCACATGGCAAATTGCAGAGTCATTACTGGAACACAGATTTATCTCCAAAGGTAATGATATTCTTACTCTGAAGGAAAATGCTCTGAGTTTAAGAACTTTGCTTTCCATACTCTAAAAGACCCAGGTTTTAAAATGTAAAGCTGAGCTACAGTGATCTTACTGAAATCATTCCTAACTGACGGTTCAGATAGTAGCCAAAGAAAACTCACAGATGCTATATCTCCAGAAAGTGAATGAGAGATTTGTTATAAAGAATTGGCTCACATGATTGTGGAATCTGAGAAATCTAGACACAGGAGAGCTGATGGTATAGTTTCAGTCTGAGCCTGAAGGCCTGAGAACCAGGAGAGCTGATAGTGTGAGTTCTAGTCTGAGTTGGAGTCCAAAGGCAGGAGAAGACCAGTGTTTTAGCTTGAAGATAGGCAGAGAGAAAGAGTTCTTTCTTATTCAGTCTTTTATTCTATTAAGACTTTCAGTGGATTGCATGAGACTCATCCACACTGGGGAGTCAAATCTGCTTTACTCAGCCTACTGATTCAAATGTTAATCTCATCCAGAAATACACTCCCAGAAACAATGCTTAATCAAATATCTGGGCACCCCATGGCCCAGTCAAGTTGATACATAAAATTAACCTTCACTGTGTATGAGTGTGTAAGAAAGAGAGAAAGAGAATGTGGGAGAGATAAGAAAAGCTCTATAACCCAAATCTTTCTTCTCCTCTTTTTTTTTATAGATTATAATTCCCTTTCCCATTTTCCAAGGACTGAGCTGATTATTTATTTTTTATAATGAATATTTATTATCTACTATGTGCTTGGCATGAAGTTACTATTGGGACTACAATAATGAGTTGGACATACTGTCTTCAAGGAGGTTACCATTTTTTTGGAAGGTAAGCAAATATATAGATAGTTTTCATGTTATGTATTAAATGCTAAAACATGAATAAGCATTAAATGCTAAAGGAACATATAGGAAAGGCATCTAATCCTACTTGGGGAATCAAAGGAGGCTTCCTGGAGGAGATAACATCTGAGCTAAATAATGAAGAAGAAGAGCTTACTCAGACAAAAAGCCAGGAAAACCTGTCCAACGCAGAGGAAACATCGTGGATGAGAAATGAGGTTGGAAGCGCATCTGAATTTCCCCTCGCCCATCTACATAATTCAACTGGGTTAAGCATGCTTAACATCAGGCATTTTTAGAGAAAATAATAAGCCTCTTTATTGGATGCCATGAACCAAAAGGAAAAGATACGATGTTAATCACTCATTCAAAAATCTAGTCAAGGTTTGAACATCCTTTTCATCAGGATAAATATGGCTGGCAGTGAGTAAAGTAATAATGACCCTTCTTGGCTATGTTAGGCCCCTTTTTGGTTACCAGTTCTAACAGAGGAAGTCATTAAATTTATTTGGGCTCAAATCTTTTTTTCTTAGTTTATTGAGGTATAATTGGCAAATAAAAATCATATATATTTAAGCTGTACAATGTGATGCTTTGATATGCATTTACATTGAGAAATTACCACAATCAAGGTAATTCACATAGTAACCATCACCTCCCATAGTAACCATCAACTCTCCACGTGAGTAAGGAAGAAAGAAACTGTGGTAATTCCCCTAAGGTCCAGGTCGCTGAAAGTGCTCTTTCCAGGCGATAGCACCCAACTTATGCTTTGATACCAAGGCTTTTATGTTAGAAGTGGGGCTAATCTCTTGTTTCCTCTTTTCCTTCCTCTCCCCCTCAGGTGAAATAATCACAAGTGGATTTCAAGAAACGTTCTATATATGTCCTGACCTTGAAATACTTGGTCATCCTAAGAAGTTTAGGTTTTAACTGGGGTCAAAGAAATGACAAATCAGATCATTCCAGCTGCAATGTGAAGAAGGGAGTGAAGTAGGTGGCAGTGACACAAATTAGGCTTCTAGGGGAGAGAGCATGATGACCTGAACTAGGGTAAAGGCAGTGGGAATGGAGACAAGTAGGTGATTTGAGAGAAATTAAGAGGATAGGATAAATAGGACTTGCTGACTGACTAGATATGGTGGGCCTGGTGAATGAGAGGCAAGACTCGAGACTGATGGTTGCGTTTCCGACTTGGGCAACGGGGTGTACAGTGGTGCTTGTACAAAGATTGAGAATGGAAAGGGGAAGTGCGTGTCAAGCAGTTCTGAGCAGCAGTCAGCTGCTAGGCTGGCTCACCACACTTCTGTCCATTCCTGGGATAAGGAAACAATGAGCCCAGACAGATTTAGACAGTTTGTTCCTCAGAGCAAAGTAAGTAGCATGATCTTCATGTTTGTGTAGATTCTCCAAATCCCATGATACAGAGTGAGGCCCAGATAGATGCTGTGGACACAGTGGATCTGTGTCCTCCCAGCCTTATAAGAGGCTACTAACAAACTTGCTCAGCCATTGTCCTAGAGGATGATGCTAGCACTGGCTAACCCAGAGGAATACACTATCTCTAGTCCAAGACTAGAGCAGCACCATGGACAATTGCCTTCCAACAGCAAGATGATTTCAGTTTTGGATATATTGAATTTGAAATGCCCATGATATCTAAATAAAGATATTCAGTAGACAGTAAAATGTTTTAAGGTATATTTAATACAGTGTTTATAGAAATAATAAGTAAAATTTATATACTTTGGCTATTTATTATAAAATTTATAATTTTATTATAAAATTATATAATTTGGCTATCATTTGTAAGATAGTTACAGCAAGTGGCTATTGTGTTGCCTAATTAACCACTGTGATATCATTAACGTGTGTAAGATTTATTATTTTATTCATCACAAACTAAATTCACCTAGGCTTAGTCTTCTGTTGTTCATGAGGTTTGATGATCTGCTAACAACCTCAAAAAACAAGAAAGTAGTGTGGTGGCAGGATATTTATGACATACTGTGGAACTGGCCTTATAACTGTGACTTTGCCCCCTTTTGTCTAGACCAGCCCTTTCTAATAGAAATAAAATGCAAGCCAAAAATATAAGCCATATGAAATTTAAAAATTTCTAGTAGCCACATGAAAAAAAAACTAAAAAAGAAACAGGTAAACTTAATTTTAATAATATATTTTATTTAACCCAGTATACAAAAAATATTGTTTCAACATATAATCAACATAAAATTATTAGTGAGGTATTTTACGTTTTTTGGGTACTGAATCTTTGAAATTTCATATGTGTCTTACATTCATGGTATGTTTCAGTTTGGACTAGGCACAGTTTGAGTGCTCAATAGCTGCATGTGGCTACTGGCTACCATATTGGACAGTGCAGGTCTAGATCTCAAGAACAAGAAGTTATATTTCACCGTATATGATGAATATAGTTCTTTCCATGTTAGAAGATTAAAAACTGTGGCATATTTTTATCTTAAACAATTGAATATTAAGGGTAACTAATATTATAATGAAAAAAAGTAGCCACTGAATTTATAGATTTTTTTAATATTTTTATTTTTGAGGAGATCATGGATTTCACTGAAAATCAGCTAGCTCTTGCAGTGCCTGAAATAGTCATCTTGGAAGGTGATTTAGGCCTGTACGGTATATCATTGGTAAACTGCTCAGGGATTTCACTAAGTGGGCTAGGTAGCTGGGAGATTTAAAGCACAGTTAATGTACATCACTTACCCTTGGGGAATAAATTACATGTTGATAGACTTTGTTCCATTATTTTATATAATGAGGTGCCCCATCATTTTGTGGCTTGCAAACATTTACTTATTTACCGTGTTGACAAATGTATATTGGCTTTGCAGTGCAGAAGTATCTCAAAAACCTAAAAGATTTCTGTTAACTAATTTAATGAAAAACAGACATTTATGGGAAAAGTCAGCCACCTTATGTGCCCTTAATATTGCTGTTGGAAATAATATATTTTTTAAGGTGTGAAGTATATTAGTGGTTTTAGAAAAAGACTACTTAAGTAGCTTGAAAACTAAGACCCTTCTAAGAAACTGATGATACATGGTAATAACTTACTGAGTTTGCTTTGGGCAAGCCCAGAAAATCATGGAAGTTGCTATATATTTTACTGAGGACACCTTTAACCCTAATGGATGACATGCAGTCGCACTGAATTGTATATTGAGGGGATGTGCTCAGGGAAAGTGAGTTTCTGCGCTGAACGTCTGAGTGAAAGCACTTGACAGCTTGTAAAGCCTGTGGCTATCTCTTTGATGTCGATTATTATCTGTGATTATTTCTTGACGGTTTTTTGTTTGTTTGTTCTTTTAAAAGACTTGGGAAAAGTAAATGGTGAGTGTTACTACTTTAAAAAGGTTTTCTTTTAGCAAGTATTCTATAGGAAAAGGCAAATAGTTCTACTGAATCCTTGCTTATTGATGCTTTTATTTGATGCCTTATTTATTGATACAAACAGCTTTACACATTAGATCAATTCTATAACAGAGTGATACAAAAGTGGATGTGCTGTTGGTAATAGGATTGAATAAAGAAGTCAGAAGCAATAGGGTGGGTAGCACTGACTTTGTTCCCATGACCCAGAAGGAGTATGTGTACACCATTATGCACTTCAGGGAGTTTGCCAATCCACTACCGTAAAATAACCCAGTAGGGGTTAATGTCATGTTTCTGACTTAACCGTTCATGGGCTAAACCCATTGTCATTTAATATCTTGCTTTGGAATGAAACTTTTGGAATGAAGAGATTATCATGAAAGGAGTTTTCAAACAATTGTGTAAGAAGTTTTAAAAATATTGTTCTACATTAATAGTCAGAGAAGGCCTCCCTGAGAAGAGGATGTTTGAGCTATGACTTGAAGGAGATAGGTGAGTGAGCCCTACAGGTACGTTGAGAGGAGGGTTCCAGGCAAGTGGGGGAGGATGGTGGGTGCAAGCCCCTAATACAGGAGCATACCTGGTAGTTTGGAGGGATAGCGTGGTGGCCAATGTGGCCACAGAAACACAGGGGTTGCTATCGTTTATTGTCTTCTCTATTTTCTAGGTACTATTTGTATAAACCTGACTTGTGAAATGAGGCAAATTGGGAAAAAATGTTATAGCAGAAGAACGGGTTTCAAACTTTTTAAAGCATTGCTTGGAAATACATCCCAAAATATAAAACAAAATGACATTACAGCTCCAATTATGATGTGACATATCAGGGAACCTTGAGAGTCAGATCAAAGGGGCTCCCACTGGCCAAATCTGGGACAATTTTAGTTTAAAAATAATGAGAGTAATAGATTTTTAATCCATTAAAAAAATCGAAGAGTCCACACTTAAATGAGGGAGTAGGATACCAACTAATAAATGTAGGAGGAATGCTAGTTTTAGAAAATTACTATTTCGCAACCATCATAACTATCAGACAAAAATCATGAGTGGGTGCTAAAACCAGTGGGTGAGAATTTGATGAGGACCTGGGATATTTACAAAGTCATAAAAAGTATCTCTCCATAAATTACTTTTTAATGAGAAAGGCTAAAACAGTTTTGGATTACAAAGAACTTTACAGTGGAGTAACCTAGTAGACACCACCTTAACGACTTAAGTAATCAAAGTAACATTGCCAATAACTGGACAAATCAATGTCATGTGCTTCCTGATGTGATACACTGAGAGGAGCACAACATAATTTATATGGTATTACTGTCTAAAATACATAACCTAAATCTAAT
Source organism: Lemur catta (assembly GCF_020740605.2). Taxonomy (NCBI): domain Eukaryota; kingdom Metazoa; phylum Chordata; class Mammalia; order Primates; family Lemuridae; genus Lemur; species Lemur catta. The sequence continues at coordinate 62,571,866 of NC_059139.1, read as the reverse complement.
TATGAGGAAATATTAGACAAACCCAAACTGAGGGACTTTTACAAAGGAGATTGCATATAGTGTTTACAAAGGTCAGTGTTGTCAAAGATAAAGAAAGACTGATTCTGGACCAAACAAAAATTGCTATAAAGGACATTTTTGGGACAATTAGCAAGAGTTAAATAAGTTCTATATATTAGATTAGATAATAGCATTATGTCAATGTTAAATTTCCTGGTTTTGATTATTGTACTTTGATAATATCAGTGAATTTCTTTATTCTTGGAACATGCACACTGAAGCATTTAGAGGTAATGCAACATGGATCTGCAACTTACTCTCAAACAATTCAGAGAAAAAAGTTATATAAAGAGAGAGAAGAGAGAAGAGAGGAGGGGGAAGGGTAGGAAAGAATGGTTAAAACAATTGTGGCAAAATGTTAACAATCTTGGTTAAACATATGCAAGAGTTCTATATACTACACTTGAAACTTTTCTGTAAGTTTAAAATTATTTCGGAATAAAAAGTTGAAAACAAAAATTGATGGTGTGCTGGATGAATTGGGCCTGGAGCTCCTTCTATTTGGTACTCCTTCACCGATTTTCTTCCAAGAAGGACCTTGAAGCACCCCTGAACATAGTTTGAAAATCATTGCACTAAAGTGATCATTCTTCCAGCAATGAACAGGGAGAAAGCAAATAATCTAAAACATGTAATAATGATTTTATATAAGAAAGGAGACATCTAATATTTCATTACCATAAGAAGAGACTACTTGTCCTTTTAAATATTGCTAATGTACAAATATTGTTGGTAAATATTGAAAGACCCTTAAAAAAGAGCATATGGGAAAAAATTAGGCACTAAGGCAAACTCTGTATTTGGCCCAGGTGCTCAGGGAATTGTGAGGGAGGCTGCCCCTAGGTAGTTATGAAAAAATTTAAGTAGCAGCAATAAATTTTACTTTTACTTTAGGTAAAAATAAATATGTGCAACTGAATGAGGTATAGGAAGGAGTGAAGTGTAGAATTTCTAATCAGCATAATTATTTAAGTTTATAATCATAGTAAGGATGGCTGCTATCATGAGAATGACAAGGTCATAGTGACTTTTAAAAGTTAGAGGACTGCTGGGAGTTTGCGACTCTCCCAACAAATCGGGTCCCATGCTGGAATGTCACAAGAGATTGGAAATAAAGGAAACAGAGACAAAGTATAGATTAAAGTGATGGGGAAATCAGGGGTCCTCCAGCATTCCTGTGAGCCAGGAGGCCACAAGTGGAGTCCCCCCATCAATATTTATTCTTTCAGCAAACAATTATTATCAGTCACCGATTTACATGTACAAATCATGAGTTTAAGTTTCGAGGTCTCCCAAAGTAACAATAAACTAGCTAAGTATACACAAGTTAAAGATAAAATCGTGAGTCAGCAGTAAAGCGTATAATCCAAATGGGAACAAAGGGACCATGTACTTCTTTCTACTTTATCTAGTTCCTCATTTACTGAGACATGAACTCAGGAGAGAGAGAGGAACATTGCCTCAGGCTTAGAATAGCAAACTGCTCTTATCTGCTGGGCTGACATCCTTTGATCATTCCCTCCACCTTCAGATTATAATCCCCATCTGTTTGCAGACATCCAGGCTGTGGCCCTCAGGCTTCAAGGCGGGGTCCGTTTGCAGACATCCCTGATCAGTGGAATGTCCCCCTCAAGGTCGAGCAGCTTTTGCTCAGTGAACTGCCATGTCCACAGGTTGCTCTTTGGCAAAGTCCTGTCCCACTCCTGGGGTTCTCATGTCTTGACCCTAACCCTCAACAGAGGACAGGTGAAAAAAATAATTCAGAATAGACAAGAGAGCAGTCAAAGGAGCAATGTTAAAAGCATCATACTTCATACTTTAACAGTTGTACTGAGTCAGTACCACCCATGTACAGGCATACATTGCATATTGGCATTTTGGCCAATGACAGATCACATATATGATGGTGGTCCCACAAGATTATAATATTGTATTTTTGCTGTACCTTTTCTATGTCTATATGTTTAGATACACAAATACTGAGCTTTGTGTAACAGTTGCTTTCAGTATTCAGCCCAGTAACATGCTGTGCAAGTTTACAGCCTGGGGTTGATAGGCTATACCATACAGCCTAGGTGTGCAGTAGACTGTGCTATTTAGGTTTGTGTGTGTACACTCTATGCTGTTCACATAACAAAATTGCCTGACAATGCATTTCTCAGAATGTGTCTCTGTCATTAAGCAATGCGTGACTGTACTTAAATATAATAGCATCCATGATGTCAAAAAGAGAGGAACCCTACCTGAGCCAGGTATCATTTCCCTATGTTTCTTAGGGTAAACAACATAATCTCTAATCAATATAGTACTTGAAGAAGAACAGAATTTAGAAGCCCAGAAAACAGTTTGGAACTACTGAAATGATGAAATTATTATAAGCATGTGAATAGCATATAGATTGTTTTAGGTTGGCTTGAAGGGAGTTCTTGTTTCCTTAGAGGAAAAAAACCAACAGAGAGGAGCAATCATAAGTCATCTTCTTTTGACCTAATTTGCGTGGTAAATACTAAAACCCTGTAGGAGATGAGATATAACAAAAGTGGGGAAATTAGTAAATAAGATATGAAAGAACATTATTTTCAAAACTACCACAATGTATCAGAAATTTTAAGGGGTGGTCATAGCATGAAAATAAACTTTATTAAAAGCTTAACAATGCATATATCAAAATGAACAAGAAGAGCAGCAATACTTTATACAATGATAGCATGTATAAAACCTGTGGTTTCTTGGAAATTTGGGAGCTATTAAAATGAAACATTACTTCTTATGAACAAAGGTGATATAGGAGTAAAAAGCACTATTGTTATAAATATTAATATTAGCCTTTCTTAGAGATTGGGAAAAATATAAATTACAAAAAAAAAAGATGTGAGAAATGATCTGTAATTTTAACCTTTCTGGGCATGGTATGAAAGTAGGCAGTACCAAATTAAGGACAAAAGCATGTTGACAAAGGAGCTATAATTGTAGGCAGTATATAGGCAGGGTGCTTTGTAAAGTTCTGCCATGGAATAGCAACAGCTGTAGTTGCAATAAAAGAATAGCAGAATGGATAATTTAATGACCACTTATAGTAGTTATTACTCTCCAAGATATGGTAAGAAGGGCAACCAAATCCAGTGCTCCAGGACACAAGTAATAAGCTAAAATAGTTAAGAAGACGTGTTGTCTTAGTCAGTGTAGCCTTGCTCAGCTGCATAGGTACCCTCTGCAGGCTCCTTCCATAACATCAGGTATTACCTACTGCTGTCAGCACAACTCAGACATGGAGGGCTCAATGTTGTCTGCTGCTCTTTGGAACATCTTGTATTTTAATGATCATGATAAATGCTTGGGAAATAGCATCAAATATAGAGATGTTGGTGTTTCAGTAGAATTAATGACCACATCTGTCTTTTGACTGGTGTTTTCTTTGAAATCATCAGGCCTAGTGAGGATTTCCTAGTCACAGATTTTATTAAAGGGATTGACTATATATAACATCTGACATTTTTGATTCTTATAATGGACTAGGTTTTAAAGACTGAACCACAGTTCTGCCCAATGAAAAGCACAGGTGTTCTGACAAGCAATAATAATAAATAAAACGTGGTGGTATTTTTACTTTGTCAAGTAGTATGCATGTATATAGTACACGCAGGGATCCAGAACACAAGGCTAATTTAATGGCAATCAAATTTTAGTAGAATTTACTTGATTTTAACATCTTCCTTTTAGACTAGAATATGGTATTTTAAAGAAGATCAGATGAATTACTCATTCTGGGAACAAAGACTTTTGAAAGCTGTCAGCTTACTGACAGTTATGATGAGCATTTATTTCAGACTTATAAAACATATTAATCAAACTTGTTCACAGCATGATGGTGCAAAGAGGGTTATTTTATGTTTGAGAGATACTTTAAATAAGTTAAGGACAGATACTCCATGACTACAAAGCTACAATGTTTTTTCTTCTTCAAAAGGAGTAAACATTAATACTTTTCTCAGGTTTACAGAATGAAGCATACTGCAGGATCCTGTTTATTACAAGACTATTTGCAAAAGACCTATGCACCATTCATTGCACCTTGAAAAACACTTGAAAATTTGGGTTGCATTTGCAAACTTCAGTGTATGACATAGAAATCTGGCAAGCTGCCTGGCGTCTACTTAAAGGATTGTCATTCTGGGAAAAATAAATTTCTCTAACTAGACAAAAGTCAATGTTTTCATGTTTTACTGCAATCAAACTGATAGAGCTGACAATTTAATGTCTCAACACTTAAAATATCTGTGGATAATCAGTTACCTCAATCAATCATAAACACAAATCCTTCTATTTCAAAGCTGTGTGTCTGTGACTAAGATATAAAACAGTTTGGTGAGACCCTTCCCCCACAACACCTCATCATCCGTCCCCACCGTCTCGGTCTTCATGATTTGTCTTTAGCTATGCAGATATTTATACACATTATGCATCTGGAAATAACTTTTAACGACTCAAGTGTGATCAAATTTAGAAAGTTTTCTTTCACTGTCCTGTTTTATTTAATTTTTATGGGTAGTTTATAGCCTGTATGCCTGTCAGAAAAATGTGTAACTGTGCTGGCATTCCAGCTGAAGACATCATTACGAGTGAAAAAATGCTCAAGGCTTTTTCAAAGTGGGTGCTGAAACATACGTTTCCCTTCTCTGACTCCAGGGGATGCTGGTAGCCACCCCAAACAGACAGGTATTTTGGGGGTCAAATAGTGTAGTGCCGGCCCCTTAGGATTTCCTGGTAACATTCTGAATGGCTCACTTCTGGACACTCATAATCATGATGATGATGATGATGATGATAAAGCAAGGGAGGCAGTGACAACACACAAAAGGTGCCTGAGGAATTGGATTCTAAGGTAGCTCTGGATTTGGCAGAGCTGACAGGTTCAGTTCACTAAGCTTTGGTATCGATAATGACGGGAAACTTCAGACAGTTGCAGAAATCTGTTTCTATTAAGATATGGCATGGTGTGTCTGCATGTGAGGACAAGTTCACTGGGGCACACCATTCTTCTTTCAGCATGATCAGAATTGATGGGAGATTTTTACATTTCTAGCAGATAATTACTCGGAACGCTCAATAAGCCAAATTCCTTGTTTGGAGTATTTTCTGATATGTTTCTAGTGAAATGGTATATATGCGTGTGTGTATATATATATTTACCAACATACATATTCACCACTAGTGCCTCCTTTTTGTTTCTTTGATTATTTGGAGCTCTGCAATCAAACTAAGCAGTTTTAGGACCCTTGGGGCAGCATCTTTTAGTCCCCGTCAGGCTACGTTGCAAAACAATCAATCTTGCTCTCACTCTCTCTTGGCGGAAGTGCCACGACATGAAGAGTGCAGTGCTTTGCTCTTGCCATGAAGCCTGGGTGACAAAAGTTTTTACAAGAAGCTGACTGTATTTGGGGTTATGAATATGCAATGACTCTCATTAGTATTGAAGCACCAGAGCAGGGGCTGACATCCCCCGCCACTTTGAGTTGCTTAGAATCGGCTAATGAATTGTCTCGCTCCCTCACTCACACAGTCTGCTGTTGTGGCTCCTAAATTCCAAGGGGAGTTGCCCATTTTGAGAAGACCATTGACTGCAGAAATTAATTGTCAAGAACTGCTCTTGATTTCATAAAACAATGTTTAGACACCGCTTAGATCAGGGGATGGGAACCTGCAGCCTTAAGGACACATGTGGCCTTCTAGATCCTTAAGTGCAGCCTTTTGACTGAATCCAAATTTTACAGAACAAATCCTTTTAATAAGAACATCATCACTGCGTATAGATATGCTCCCATCCTGGATCATTGTACAATATGTGTAACTATATATAGATGAAATCAAGTCATAGAAATCTGACATTCTGTTGGTTTGTCTATTATCCTTCCAAATGGAACAAACAGAGATGATAGAAAATTCTCAAAATGAATAGGGTTGAAACACAAAGCTATTCCATCAATTCTTTACTGTATTCTTTCTTTCTTATTCCTGGGTCTCTGCCAAACGTTTTGCAGCTCATACACATACCATCTTTCATGAATATGTTACTGATAAGGATATGTTTATAGCCACTGATTAAGATATCTGAGCTGATTTGCAGTGTATAAGAAGATGCAAAAGTGCTCAGAAACCATTTAGAATGGTCTCTTTTCAATAGGATAAATTAAATGTATTTTTCCACATCCCTCCTCCCTTGAAATTTCCTTTCAACTAGAAGAGAACTTCTGTGGCTTGCTGCAGATTGTAAAGGATGAATTGAATTGAAATTGATAATATATGCTAAAAGGTAAGAGATGTATTGTAAGCTGTGCAAATATGACAACGAACAAAGAGTAAGTCCTTATATTAGGATGCTTGCTTCTGCAGTCATTTATTTAATCTGCAATGGAAAGTCATTCCTTGCAAATAAGCATATATATATTATTTTTGTAGAGCTTTAGAGGATAGTATTATTATAATTGCCATATCAGTTTGACCAATCACTGGAAACAAGAAAAAAGTAAAGCTGAAGAACATATACATATGAGAGTACCAAGAATGAGTATAGCTTAAAATAAATGCAGCTCTGACAAAAGTGGCTCAGGTATCATACATCAAACACTTGTTACCTCTGCTGGCCTTAGTGACTGACTACACATGACTAAGAACAAATCAGTGATAAAATCTCAAGAAAGATGAAACCAGTCTGGGCCTTTGCAAAGACCATCAGTCATTCTGCAAAGCCATAACAGTATTTGTTCCAGTAATCCTTGGCTTCCTATTTAATGGACATAACACACCCTCTATCCCTAGACCAAGGCCACCAAGGGAAATCGTTTCCTTTTTTTTAAATTGAACACATCTTAGGACCAATCAGATCTGATCACAAAAAAGCTACTAAATTATTGTTTCATTACTATTTGCATTCTTGCTACACTTCACTGTCAGTAGAGGGTTTTAAATTTTTTACTGTTTTAAAGTATTTATATAATTAGAAATAAAGTACCTATACAATCACAGAATTTTCTGATTTCTCTAATGCCATTTTCCCAGACATTTTATAAGACAGAGGTCTACCTGGGTACATCAAAATAAAGTATTCAACTCTTATGGGAACACACTCAGATTTTAAAATATAAAAGTAGAAATTTTAAAAATATAAAAGTAGAAACAGATCAGCTGAAACAAGTATATCTAAATATAAACTATTCAAGCTTAACAGAAATATTAACCAATATATCTTTCTAGGAATATGAAAATCACATAAGTGAAAATATTTTCATTTTAATTGCAACAATGGTGGTTTTGATTTGGCTCTGTAATTAGCATGTACATTCTAGACTTTGTGACTGCTGTGATCATTATTCATGAAAGGTTTATCCAAATATAATTTGGTGCTTGTTGCTTTTATCAAATATTGGTGTCTAATGAACGTGTGCTTCTCACATATTTATGAGTTATTTGCTTGACAATTGTTTACCTCCTTTTCTATATACAACCACAATACTGTTGTAACAGCGGATGAAACAATATATTACATTGCTTCTATTCATATTATGTAAAGCTGTCTTACCACATACCTGAAATAGAATTTGGACACTTACAGAGAACAGCAAATATATATAAGATTGAGGCAATTATTTGATTCTCCCTTAGCATACATACCCATAATTAGTATTTTGACATAGTTTTAAGAAGTGGACTCATAATTGGAATATCCTATAGCAGACCAAATGTTGGAAGTCGGAAACACATCCATTCCCCCTCTCTGTCCTTCTCTTACTACACTATATGAGAATATACATTCTCATAATGGGAAGGGGAAAGAATGAAGAGCAGTCCAGCCTTTCATGAGCTTACCTAGACTTTTGCTAACAGTGGCTATTTTATTTTTTTTTATTTTTTTATTTTTTTGAGACAGAGTCTTGCTCTGTTGCCCGGGCTAGAGTGAGTGCCATGGCATCAGCCTAGCTCACAGCAACCTCAAACTCCGGGCTTAAGAGATCCTACTGCCTCAGCCTCCCGAGTAGCTGGGACTACAGTCATGAGCCACCATGCTCAGCTAATTTTTTCTATATATATTTTTAGTTGGCCAGATAATTTCTTTCTATTTTTAGTAGAGACGGGTCTCACTCTTGCTCAGGCTGGTCTCAAACTCCTGACCTCCAGCGATCCACCTGCCTCGGCCTCCCAGAGTGCTAGGATTACAGGCGTGAGCCATCGTGCCCGGCCATAACAGTGGCTATTTTAATTTGAACATACATATAAATTTTATCCTTTATGGCTTAGTATTGTTTTTATTTTGATTTACATATTGGGGGCACCATAATCTCTTCAGTCTTCAGGGTCTCTAGAGGTCTTGGTCTGAACTTGAACTGACCAAGGAATTTACCATCAGCAAATGCTATTTAATCATTTCCTTGTCAGCCATGGATGAACATTTATTACGTACAAATCTGGCTGCTGGGGGTAGGGAGAGGTGGATTAGCAAAATACAGAAAGCAGGATCTTGAGTACCAGGAAGTTTACATGTAGCGGGGGTGAAAGATCACAGGAAACAGTGGAGATGCACTTATAGAGCTCGGTATCAACAAATGTTGATTGATTTAGTGCACAGTAAGTGCAGAAGTGTTTCAGGGTTGCCTGTGTGATGTGAGAACAGCCTCAGGAGGGACAACTGTAGAGAATTATAGGAGGCAAGTTTCTGCCTGGATTTTGGAAATTTAAATATTTTATTAAAACTTGGCTTTACTTTGAAATAGGATGTCAGTATGTCTAAAACACTTTATTTTGATTTCAGTGGTAACATTTCTTTCATAAGTGATGTAACTTGAAGATTAGAATATTGTGTGTTTATAGTGTCCTTTTAATTTTTGTCACTTAAAAAATAGTATCCTTAGGTAGGGGGAAAAATACTTGTTTACTACAGTTACCACTTCTAAATGTAGGAGATACATTTAGGATGAGGGATGAGGGAATATACATTAAAAAGATTAGAATAGCATTTTCAATAACCTTCTTTCTTCTTTAACTACCTAGTAGTTTTGCCTAAGTATACATATAGATGTTGATTCCATATTGATGCCCAGCAAAATTATGCAGAGATTCCTAAGTCCTGTATCACTGGAAATAGTCATTGTACACCCTGAGGCCCGGGGGAATTTTTATTCCTTGGTTGGGTCCCTGAAAACTGCTATAATTGTTTAATTATTAGCCACAAGCCTGGGTCTTAGTAAAATTGTGAAGTTATTTGTCTAATACCCTTTACCCTTTTCCCAGCCTTCTCCGATGGAAATAAAAAAGGGGTGAGGTTACCCCCTCCCAAGCAGAGGGGTTTTTTAAACAAGAGACTCTGGGATTTGATAGGATTGTGTTGGGTGTACGGCTGGCACTGTGTTAGGTGCTTTACATATATTATTGCAACATAGTTAACTGTATGGATGAAAAAAAAGAGTGGTGCAGAGAAATGGATTAAGTAAATTGTCAGGATCACACAGGCAGCTAGGATTTGAGTCCTAATGTTTTTGACTCCAGAGCCTATACTCTTTGTACTACAACAAAACAATTTTAGACCTTGAATAATCTATGCTGGAAGTTCCGGCTTTGTGCCAGTCCCACAGGAAAAATGGTTTTGACTAGGAGCACTGCCCTACCTGTTGTCCTTCAAGTTAGATGAGGTGGATCTAATTAGTTCTGCTAACTCATAAGGCTAGTTTTGTATATTTGCATCTTAAGTCTTCTTAATATAGGCTTATTGCAGGGAGACTTTTTATTGTTTTAAATTTATTAAATTCAATTTAGTGAACATTTATTGACTGCCTATTCTTTGCCAGGCACTGTGCTAGATGCTGGTGGTAAAAAGACAGTCTGTTTAGGGAGAGAGACTTTCTAAGACATTGTAAATAACTACAATACAATTCACTGAGTGATATAACAAAGGCATATGCAAGGGATCATGGGAACATATAAGGGAATAATTAATTCTACCTTGAGGGAAGATGTCAAGGGAATGTTATATTTGATTAGAACCTTGAAGGACGAGAAATAAGAATTTTCCAGAAGGACAGGAGGAGGTTGAGAGTTCAAGTGATGGAAACAGCATGAGCACATGTGCGAATATGCTGGGCATGTTTAGGAGAAGGTAAGAGTGGTTGATTGTAACAACGGTCACAAATCCTTCCGTTTCCCACATCTAACTCCTGGCAATATGACACTGCAGATCCTTTTGTTAGGAACTGGAATCTCTTTCTCCATCACTGCACCTGGGCAGATTGCGTAACTTGCTTTGGCCAGTGGACATTAGCAAATGGAAAACAAGCAGAGACTTGAAAAGTGCATATGGATTCAGGCTTCTGTGCTTAGAACCCTGTGACCATACTGTGAATGAGGCCACGTTATCCTGCTGGAGGATGAGTGGCCACTCAGAGAACCGAGGCCCCGGCCCACAGTCTTCAGACCACTGGACATCCGAGTAGATCACCTTGGACCACTTAGTTACCAGCTGGTCCACTATTTGACCAAAAGTACATGAGAGAGTTCAGGGGAAATCAGTTGTCAGTTCAGAACAACCCAGCCCGTTCACAGCATTATGCACAAAATGCAATGTTATTTTATCCAGTAGGTTTGGGGTGTTTCGTTATGCAGCAAAGCGGATACACAGAGTGTATGTGTTGAGTACAGGGGCTGTGGGAAGAGGGAGTGGCTGAAGATGAAGAGAATATGTGGCATTTCTGACATCATGTTAAGGAGTTTAGACCTGGTTTCTAGTACCAAGCTGCCCCAACTTTGATTCATGTACCACTTTTGTCTTTTAAAAAACATCTCACACTACCTGAATGATTTTTCCGTTAAGTTGTTTGATTTTTTTTACTGAAATTTATTTTAAAAGCAAACTTAATACTAACTTGACATTCCAGTTTGATGTGTTAATTCAGTCTTTCTAAACCTATTAAAATATGTAAATATTTAAGAAGTGGGTCTGTGTGCTATCAGAAGTCATCTTGTATATTATGAGTGGTGCATTCTAGCATTTCCTGCTTTAATCAGTAGGAATGAGGAGCATGTGTGGAATAGTTTGAAGTGGAGAGGCTGCCAGGAGGGAGGCCTGAGGAGACTGGGTGGGATATGGTGGATGGTAGATACATAGACCTGAGGAAGAAGACAAAGGACCCGGTGACAGATCTGGTGTATGTGGGGTGAGGAAGGAGTATGACTATGACTGGGGTAACTAGCTTGGGCCATGGAGTGAATATTGATACTATTAAGAAAGGGTAGAGAAAAAAATAGAATAGATCTGATGTTGCACTTGTGGAGTTGGAGATAGTTGGTCATTTGAAAACTGAAGTGTATGAGACATTTAGGTGTGTGGGTCTAGGCTTAAAAATATTATTCTTGAAGTCATCGGTATATATGAAGTAGGTAGTTGAAGTCATGAGAGGAGATGGTATCATCTAGAGGAAGTATTTAGTACAGAGATCTTTAGCCTTTTTTTTTTTTATCCCAAAACTCTTAAGAGACATAACCTGCTCCAGCTAGAAATAGTGAGTGGTTCATATATGTAATGATTCTAAACTGGAGGTGCAGGGTAACCGTGTAGTTTGCAAGAATGTCCCTCAGCTGATGGTGACACACTGCCCCTCACCTCTTCTTGGTCTAGAGTGAAAGGAGGGCTGAGGAAGAGGAATTAATAAAAAGAGACAGAGTGGCCTGAGAGGTAGACCTTTCTAAGAGGGAGAGAACTTTTATAGCAGTGAAAGAACTTTAAGATGAGGGGGTGAACCACAGTGTTAAATTCAACAGAGAAATCCGGTAGTATGAAAATTATTCTCTAACCAAAGCTGGCTCATCAAATATAGCAAAGTATAGTTCCTGGCATATGATAGGGAAGGGGCACAGTAAAGCTTTGGGTGCATGATTTATGTAAACTGTTTTGTGTTTGAAACACTCCATAAGCCTTAAAAAATTCAAGTCAGACAGGATTTTTAATTACACTACTTTGGGCTCAGAAATCAATGTGGGCTTAAAAAATTTTCTCTGTCCATGGTCAGTGTCTTATAAGAGCACCTATGTGGGTGCCATAATCCTGATCTCACTGCAAAGCAATGTTTGAGCCTGTTTTCAGGAAATAATGCTAGGAGTAAGGATGTCGACTGATGTCTTCTTTATGGTCACTCCACACGTGGTCCTCCTGCCTCTGTCACCCATGGTTCCCAGAAGCAAGTTACTTGCCTTATGCTGGTCTGGGTTGAAGGAATGAATATACTTTACTGGCAGAACTGGAATGCCATCAGCCTATCTGGTTCTCAGGTAATTTTTACACTCATATTAGCAGCTTCTTTTATTATTGTTGTTTTTAGAATGAATGAACTTCCACCTGACTTTTGCCTGCAGCTAAGGAAAGGCCCCAAATCAAGACAGCAGAGTTCGCTCAGACGGGATTTAGTGCCCTTCAAATCCTGCTCAGAGAATTCTCAGCAGCACAGGTTCGTTTGACATCTGGCGTTCGCTACTCCTGTGAGAGCAGCTTCCCCCTAAATGTGCCCTGAAAGCATTCCCGCTGTGCCCCTTCTGTCCAAGTATAAACACATCATAGGAAATGAACAAGTAAAGACCCAGCTTTTCCGGAAGGAATCAAGAAACCCCTCGCCCAGCTGGACCTGGGTTTTGATGTCCAGCTTCAGGAAATGTGACCAGCCACTGGGGCAGAGGCTGTTGTCTTGACAGTTGGCACCTTAGTCCCTTTCTCCTTCTAAACTCCCCAGGTGCTGTCCACAGCCTCTGTTCTGAGCCATCCAGCTGAGGAAAATTGTTTCAGGATCTTCAAAATGTGAAAGAAGGGTTGTCTTTCATTGTAGATCAGTCGGTGCAGCTGGATTAGTTATTTACAGTTGCAAACGTGGCGCTGTATTTACTGAGGTCGGGGACACATTTGGAAATGACTGAAGCAGTCTAAAGCCAGACCTATACATAATTAAATATATCCATGTCCACTTATTTTAATATGAAGACAAAAATATTAAAATGACAAAAGAAAATGGATAGACAGCAAGGAAGTTACGATACCAAAATAACAGTAAAAGCAAAGCTTTCCCCCTTTCCCTCGCTACCGTCTTTCCAGTCCCATTTTCTGCTCCAGCCTAATGAATGCATTTTAAGCAAAACTCGCGTGCTCTCTTTGCTCTCTGTCTCCCCACTACCGCAAATAGCAGCTCTGCCGCCCTTTCAGATCCACTTCAAGGGCACAGAGACTTGAAAACTCTCCCCCACGGTTTTGTCTGAACTGGCTGCCGTCCTGCCGCCCGCGCTGGCCGCGGTCGCCGGAGTCGGGGACCGGAGAGGTGACCCGGGAGCAGCACCGAGCCCAGCGAGTCGGGAGGGCCCGCGGGACGGGATGTAGGTGAGCCAGAAGCTAATGGGAAGAATAGGGGGTCGTCGCTGACTTCGCTGCGGGGCAATCTGCAAGGCTCTCCCGCCTGCCAGGGCATTTGAATATTTGGCAAACAGCTGGCGGCGCGGGAGAGGCCCCCGGCTCGGCCTGTCAGATGTTCAGAGATAAAACGAGGCAGCGCGCGCCAGCACAGAGCTCGTAGCCTCGCAGTCGGTTTTGAATTTAGATTTGAATTGTGATATCAATGTCATGGTGGCACATGCTTTGAGAAAGTACTTACAGAGAATAATTGAAAGATTCAGTGTGAAGCTTCTGAAAGCCGTAATTTAAAGTTCCAGAAGCCTCCGTAGTACTCTCACCATTAAAATTTAAAGTGACAGAAGCCCAATTACGGATGGTTAGTTTCTCAAAGGCAATCATCTCTCTACCCCAGTGAAAGGTTCATCGCTGCCCCGCTCATCTCTGCCGGGAGAACCAATCCCGGCGGCGGCCGGCGTGGCAGCGGAGGTGGTTCGCTCTATCCCGGGGACAATGCAGCGGCCCTGGGGGCAGGCAAGCTGGAAGGCCTCCGCGGAGGAGCCTGACTTGCGGGAGGCTGATTTGCATGATAATCACCATTGTGGATCCTCTCCGGTGCAGCCTCCACACTTAGCCGAATGCTGTATCACTTTAACAGCAGCTGAGCAGCCCGAGCAGGGGCCGTAGCGCACGTTTTGCAGAGCCTGGGTGACGTCAAAACCTGCTAGTTACAGGGGGCAGCTGGTTGTAAAGCTAAACCACACCGAGGAATGGAGACTTGGAACCTAACTTTAAAAGCTGATAAAGGATATAACTTTGGGGACTGTTGAAAGATATGAAGCTTTGCCCTCTTCTTTTAACTCAGAGGGATCTGTTTACCAGAAGCTGCCTTGTCTTACAGGACTTCTGTGGCCTTTGAAACCGTGGCATGAAAACAGACCCGTGGAAATGCAGAAACATTTCCGGTGCAGACATTTTAATCTCTATTAGTTAAAAGTGTGGAGCTAGACTCTTAGACTATGAATCTTGCCACCAATTTCTTTGGTCTGTTTCATTTTATTCTACACTGCATTGTGATTTGGGGCATATGGGCATATGGTAGGATGGTAGCCAGAATTGCAATGAAAAATTGCACAGGGCCAGCCAAGCTTAAACCACTGTTACTTGTGAAAAACTTTATTCCTTAGGGTTCTTAGGGACAAAGGGAAATATGAATCAACTAATATGATGCATGATGTTGGATCATATGCAGAGCAAATTTATGTATCAATACGAATTTAAGCAATGTCTTATAAATAATCACATAATTTCTCAAAAGTTTCATAGTTTGATAAAACATTTACAAGCTGCTTCTGCTGAATTTTGTCATGACCTTAGTACAGCCATCTTTTTGGCAGTTTGCAAGCTTATTTTTTGTTTTCTGGATTTAGTCTTAGGAGCCATACACTTTTTTGCAGAATGGATTCACAATGAACTCAACTTTTCTTCCTTCCCTTTAGTTCATGCCTCAGAGGTGTGCACATTCACTTGTGCTCGTGATGCCATCGCTGTGTTTTAGTGTAAATTATTTTGTCTCTTCCATTGTCCACCTCTGACATTTTGTTGGCCTCTTCCTGTAAAAGAATCCTTTCTTACATCCTCTACTCCCAGCCGCATTTCTTTCAGTTCTTCTTGACTTGTCTGCTTCCCAGCCTCTCTGCCTTTTACCATTCGCTCTTTAACCTTTCGCAGTCTGAATTCAGCCACTCCAGATGTGCTGAAACTACTTTTTCAAAGACTATACCCCTACCTGACAGACCGGCTTTCCTCACTCTGCCCTAGAGGGGGAGTGACTTATCTAACTGGTACATTTTGGCTGAATAAGTGGCCTGCTCGGCTGACTGCTGTGCTCCTTCTCTCTGGAGAAGGGCCCGTCCACCAAGAGCACACGTTGTCCCTGAGGCAGGGCCCACCCAGCTATGGCTGCCCTGGCTTGCCCAATGACGTCATTCTGTGGTTCAGACAGCCAGATGTGTTTTGGCTTTCACACTAAGCTACCTCCTCCACCTTGGCTTCAATCAGTAATAAAGGTCATATTCTGGTTCTCCATCTGTTTTATTTTTGTATTATTTCTTAACTCATTCAGAACTCAGGAGAGGAAAGGGGTGTCAATTTGGGAGAATCCCTTAGAAACGTCAACAAATATATGTACAAGTAAAAAGTTAAAGTTCTGTATTTCCAACCTCACTTTCCAGAAGTAACCACTATTAACATGTCTCCTTTCTGATTTTTCTATGCATATGCAAATATTTGTATATAGTAGAATTTTCTTTCTTCTTTCTTTCTTTCTTTTTTTTTTTTTTTTAGACGAGGTCAACCGGGTGTCATGCTGCATGTCTGTAATCTCAGCACTCTGGGAGGCCTGGAAAGTTCACTTGAAGCCAGGACTTTGAGACCAACTTGTGCAACATAGAGACATACCTGTCTCTTAAAAAAAGTTAAAAAAAAAAATTAGACAGACATGGTGGTGTGTGCCTGTAGTCCTAGCTACTGGGGAGGCTGAGGTGGGAGGATTGTTTGAGTTTAGGAGTTCAAGGCTGCAGTGAGCTGTGATTGCAACACTGCACTCCAGTCTGAGAGAACACAGAGTAAGACCCCATCACTAAAAAAAAAAAAAGAAAAGACAGGGTCTCACTATGCTGCCCAGGCTGGTGCACAGTGGTTATTTACAAGAGTGATGAAAGTGTACTACAATTTTGAACTCCTTTGCTCAAGCAACCCTCCTGCCTCAGCCTCCTGAGTAGTGGGGACTATAGGTGTGTACCACTGTACCAGGCAAGAGAAATATTTTTACCTTAATAGCACACAACAGAAATATACATAACTATATATTTACACTTATATCTAAGGCAGGCATTTCTTTTAATAAAATTTCTCTCTATACACATACATTTATATACATACACAGTTACATTTTTTTCCAAATATGGTGTCACACTATACATTCTGTTCATCATCTTTCTTTTTTCACTGAATGCAGTTTCGTGTCAATAAATAGAGACATACCTTAATATTTTTAGTGGCTGCACAGTGCTCTATGCTATGGATGGTCCATAGTTAATCATTCCTCAAGTGCTGGCCATTTAGATTACTTAACATTTTTGCTATTGTGCAGTGAACATGGTAGTGTTTTGATTTTTCTAAACTTGTGCTACTATTTCTGTAGGATAGATTCCTAGAAGTGGAATTGCTGGGTATCTCATGAGATTTAATTGATGATAAGTCAGAGATGCATAGGTTGGGAAGGACTCTCAGAGAGCTCAAAGTGTACCCCACACTCTCAGGAGGGATATCTTCTTCTTGCTATGACTTGGAAAAGTTCAGAGAATGAGACTCCATATTCTTTTTCAGCAATACTTTCCAGTGCCTTGAAATTGAAACAGACTATTAAAAAAATGGTAATGTTATGATGCTCTGGCCAAGCAAATGGGAAGTGAAAGTGAAAAGCTGAGTGCCTTGATGAGCCTGGTTGACAAACCAATCAGGCAATACGAGATAAGGGATCATCAAATTATGGGAGTCCCAGAGATTTGTATTAATTTACATTCGTATAGTAGTGAAGTTTATACTTTTATACTTCATGTCGAGTGGGTATGGGAGTTTAGTTCACTCTCGGTGTCCAAGACTGGAAACCTACCCCTCAACCAGTCCCCTGTAAGCCTTGGCACTCTGTCACCTGGAAGCAGGTGACCTACTGAGAGTCTAGCCAGACTATGCATGATCTTAAATCTGCTTCCCCCATGTACCCCACAGTACAGCAGGCCTGAAGAGTAGTTGGGCTACCCTTCGCTTGGATTGCTTGGCTGTTTCTCTTGCAGAGAGGCATGTGGCTGTTTTTTTACGAGCTGGCCTAAAGAAAAAGAAAAAAAACATTATGCAACTTCACAGAGCTGTAAAATCCTGAGTGCTTCAGGAAACCCTCTCCAATGCATGTAGAATTTATTTAGAATATTTGCAATACTGTGATGACCAGTGTGGGAAAACCCCGTGTATTATGGAACTGGCCATAGGAGCAGTGGAAACAGTGCTGCACACATGTGCTTGACTGACTGTCACATCTTGTACATTTTTCCCACTCAGGCACACATGGAAGCCTATCTGCATTAGAAACAAGTGCAGCATGAATAGCAAAGACGACCATGTTAAACAGCCAGGAATGGTCACATAATGTGCACATTTATACAGCACTGCGGAAAGGGCCAGGCAGCCTGGCTGTGTTAGATCATTTCACTGCTCACCAAAGAGATTTGAAATGGATTTTTAATTATGATTGCCTGTTTGCCATGGCTACATTCCTTAATACGAGCATCTGATTAGGTTAATTTTCTTTAATTGATGAATAGAGCATTTAAACTTGTAGGGTTGAATTTGCTGTTATGTATCGGTAATTTGGTATTCTGACTTTTTGCTGGAGTACAAATTATAGGCACTTCGTATCTGTTTTAGTTTTGAGGTCACTGTTCTTCCTTCCTTCACCTTTGTATGGCTTTTTAGATTTGTTAATGGAGATAGAACAGTGCTAAGTGACTATTAAACTCTTTTCCATAAACAGTAAAACCCATTAACATGGACCTCACTAAATTTGGAATTTATGAAAATGAGGTCAGGGCCTGGGTTAAAGTTTACTTTTGCATTGTCTCTGAACTAAAGCTTTGCTGAGCTAATAAATAGTATAAATAAAATTGCAAGGAGATGGCACTATTACTTGAAAAAGCAGACCTTTCAAGCATTTTAGAGAAAGGCCTTGCAAGAGAGGTAATGAGGCAGTCTGGCAGAATGGCACAGTGGAAAGTCTAGGCCACTTGCTAGAGATGTGGCCTCAGCTTCTCTGAGTATTTCCCTCCATCCATAACGTGGAGATAGTTAGCTACTTTATGAGGTTGTTGTGAGGGTTGGGTTTAAGGTATAGAAAGTGCCTGGTGTGAAATCATTACTTCATAAATGGCAGGTAATTATTACCTACCTAAAATAAGTGATGAGCTAATTTCGAATACTTCTCATTTTTTCACTAAAGCAGGGTTCTTTGGCACTTTAGAGCTTTGTTAACCTCATCTAAGATATTGCTTTTATGATTTGTCATTATTATTATTGACTGATTGAAGGAAAAACCTGCAGTTTGGTGTGGTTGTAAAAAGCATGAGCTTTGGAGTCAGACAACCACAGGTTTGGACGTCACTCTGCTACTTATTAGCTATGTGGCCCCAGGTGAATTAACACCTCTCAAGTTTTGTTTTCTAATTTGTAAAAATGTGGTCATAGTACCTGCCCCAGGACTGTCTTGAGGACTAAATGAGATGATGCATGTAAGGAGTTCAGCCCAGTGATTTCCACGTAGTAAATTCTCAAGTGGCGGCTGTTGCTGTCACCGTGATCTTTTTGACAACTGTCCATACTTTAGACTTTTCATTAATTCAGACTTGCCTTTTTCAATTCGCCCAAATTAATGAATCTTACTCTAGATATAATCTCCATTTTAGATGAGAATGTTAAGTGTGTAAGTAAAAAAATTATAGAGAAGCAAAAATGGCTGTATAAATAGGTAGAGTGAAAGAAGAAAGAATAATATTCTAGAAGTGAGGCACAAAGGCCTCAAGTTAGACTTAAATTACTACATAATGAATTTTGGGCATAATCTTTGTGTCCTTTATCAAAGGCTTTTATATTAGGTAGGAAGAAATGGAACTTTATATATAAGTAGTAAAAAGTGTGGACTGGTGACCAGCTCATTCCATTCACTGGGAGAGAAAAGCAGCACGTTTTCCATGTTCAATTTTATTTTCATTGTCTTATTTCCCTTCTGTTTCATTTCATAAGCTGTACGGGTGAGAAATGGAGCACTGTAATGTCCTGTATAGAGACTATAATCTATCCTTCTTTTAATGACAGTTTGTAGAATCCATCACCTCAACAGATCAGACTGAATTACTTCCATGACTGGCAAATGGGCACCATTTGTGACGAAATGAAAACAGTCAGGTGTGCGTGTTTATTAAGTCCTCTTCAACAGAAAAAATGTGTTTTCCTGAAAACCCTCATCCATGCTCCTTTTGTAGAAGCAAGAAGTGCCCATCTTCCATTGTGAACACAGAAGAATTCTTTTTCTTGAGATTCCATACTATTACAACACAAATTCACAATCATCAACATATTATAAAAATCAGGCTTTCTGCATCATACGCATGAACAGTGGAGCTTTGTAATGATAATCAGTAGGGACAGAACCAATCCTACTGGGGCTATGTGCCTTGGACTTTCCAGACTGCCCAATTTAAACAGATCATTTTTAAAAAGTTGTCAGTTCATTAAGTTGACAACCAACAGCTCAACCTACCAGTTTTCATAATAATAAGTTCACAAGTCAGAAAAAAAATCTTTTGCCAGACCATATTTTCTAAGACTTAGATAAGAAAATGTGATCACTCTACTGTATACGATGTTGATTAGTTGTATTATATCAGCTATTTATTGGAAATACTGAATAGTTAGTTTTTAAGGTATGGCATTATTTGTCTAGATCTGGCATATCAGTAGGCTTAATGTCATTAAGGCTGTCATTAAAGGGAGGATAGATTATAGTGTCTACGCAGGACATTACAGTGCTCACATTTCTCACCCATACAGCTTATGAAACATAGGGGAAATAAGACAATGAAAATAAAGTTGAACATAGAAAATAGCTAATATTTGTTGAATGCTTACTATATGCAGGCACTGTGCTAGACGCTGGGGATATGAGAACCAAAGGGAAAAAAAAGAAAAAAAAAAAAGAGACATAATCTCATGTTCCTAATAACAACTCTATCAAGCAGATACAGACAAAAATATAAGTTTATAGAGTTTAAGTAATTTGTCCAAGGTTGGACAGCTATACAGTGGCAGAGCTGGAATTATAGTGCTATATTTGTTAAAGCAGCCTAACCTATATCCTGGTTAAGAGATCCCAAAATACAGTGGCTTAAAAAAGATAGAAGAAGCTCCTCAACACAATGGAGCTGCTGTTTCAGTTGTGGACTGCTTATATTAAGACTGTTGGCTAAGGGAGAAGTAAACTGTCTTATTCCTCTGCTATCCCTGGATATTGGCCTCATTAATATGTCTGAAGATGCATGAGCATTCACTTGAGGGCAGTCCCTGGAAGTTTTACTCCTAACTTCTACTCATATCCCATTAGTCACACCTCGCTGCCAGGCAGGACTGAAAATACAGTTTTTGTGGCCATGTACCCCTTGAAATTCAGGGGTTCTATTAATAAAAGGAAGAAGGGGAGAATAGGTATAAGGGGACAACTGGCAGTCTCTGTGTCACATGCTAACAAAGGCATTGTTTCAGAATGGAGTTTTGGCCACAGACTTATTCAAGTGGCAAAAGATCTTTTGACATTGAGATATGCCTAAATCCATTATCCATTTCTTTTCAAGTAGTACCATATGAAAGTTATGTGTGTATGCATGTAGTATGTTTATGATGTATTTAAATGTTCAAAATATGTGAGGTGTCATGAATATTACATGATTCTACAGTGGACTCTGGTCATCTGCAAGTGCAAATGTAAAATTTCACAGTAGAAGTCCACTGACTTTAGTCTTTGGTGGAAAGGTTTGTAAAATCCCCAGTATTTGTCTTGCTTGCATTCTTGTTCTCAAAAAGATCTCAAAGATCTGTGTTGTCAGAAGTGTGTTCTTAGAGAAATGGCTTTCTAGAAATAAAGTTACCTTAAGGTTTTGAGTGAGGCATGTACTTAATACATGAATCATAAACAACTTTGACCCAGAACTTCAAAGTTTCTCAGAATTCTTAGTCTATTCTGATAAAGTTTAGACATTTATTATTTACTATAGAAAAACGAGTAAGTATTGAGAACATATTTAGATATTAGTTGTATTGAGATGGACCTGCAGATCCTTGCCCAGGTGTCTCTTTGGGCCACAGGCACTTGGAGGAGGGGGATAAGCACAGGATAGACCTCAAGTACACACACATATATTTTTCTGCTACCTGGGCCCTGGCTCTCCTCCCCCAAACCTAACACAGCCTCTGATGAGCTCACTCAGAGGCAGCTCCAGACCAGTTTTATCACACTGGCCACATGGAAGTAGAAAGAGGCAAACCAAAGAGAGTAAAAACCCTAAGAGATGAACCCCAAAGAGACTGGTGCCCACAGAAGTTAAAGCTTTAACCTTATCTCTCGATACACCAAAAGCTCTACCTACTTACAAGAGGTTTAGGTGAATGTGGCAACTTGATTCAGTCACCTTGTGTCTTTTCTTCCTTGGAGGCGGGGCTCAGTGGGGGTTGGGGTAGGGGTAGGGAGGGGTAGGGGTAGGGAGAAGATAGGGGTGTAACTTTGCTCTCCTTCTCCTTCCAGAGGTCATTCCCAGATACTTTGGAGGAGTAATAACAAGTACAAGACATGGCCTTTGTCCCAGTTCTCAAAGAATTCACAATCTATTTGGGGAACTAATGTATATGAAACATTTAGTGAAAATCAAGTACTAAACTGTGTGATATTGATTATTCCAGAGAAACCCAAATAAGGGATAAAGCAGTGTGGATTGTTTCTTGGGGAAGGCTTTTTAGATTGTGTCACACATGCAGTGCCGAAGGATGAAAAGCAGCTCATTAAGAAGGCGGAAAGGAGGGTGTGAACAAAGATTCAGAATGAGCTTAGAGGTCAGTAGAACCTGTGTACTTAAAGCAGAGGCTTCGTGCTGAAGACTAAGTAATAAAATGGAATAAGAAAGTGAAAGACTTAAAAATCAGGCAGGAGTTAGGCCATAGGAAGCCATATAAAATTTTTTTAAAAAACAGTGTTAGCTTCTTCAATTTTTTATGGAATGAAGTTAAGAATAAACTAGTAAATGACTAAATGACTAATGTGTGTATACACACACACATATATAAAATAAAAATGTGTTATAATTTGTCTAGGCTGGGCAGAGGGGGTTCCTGTGATGATCTCAATAATACAGGTTTCCAGGGAACAGGAGGAAGCCAAGATTGGGTGTATTAGAGACTGGGAACCCAGCTTCATTAGGGTTAACCAGCAATCTGGTCCTTACTGACCAGGAGGCCATGGTGATTTGGGGGATGGTTTAGGGAAGATGTTGGTATCGGGCCAACTAGAATTGTGAGACTCAGAGTCAGGAGTGGTGGTATCATGGTGGTGGGAAATCTAATTACAGTCTGATCCCAGCCAGCAGCTGAGGTCCTAGAATGGAATCTAGGGAAGGGTTTTATCAGGGCCCTAGTCAAGTAGATTTAGGTTCAGGGCGAGGCACAAGGCACTGTAGGAAATGGGAAAGGTAGGCCTGGCAGAGGCCAGTTCTGAGGATTGGGCTAATGTGTGAGTTAGTAGGGAGACAGGGAGAAATGAAGAAGCAGTGTAGAGTAAACTCAGTGTGATTCAGAGCCTTTGTGGCCAAATAATGAATTCCAGTCTCACCATCTGGTGGGCTGAGGTTGCTTCTCTCTGGCCTACCCTGATGAGGACAGGTTGGAGATCACAGCAGTTCTGAGCCTTTAAGGTGAGACTTTAGGGGTCCTATCTCAGAGGGACCTTGGAATGAATGGCTGAGGTGGAGGCCCAGGCGAGGTAGCATCACTTGGAAAGAGCTGAGACTATAGCAGAGGACACCTAAGTCTAGCTCAGAAGTCGTCATATTTCAGGCTGAGGACAAGAAGACCTGACCAAATAGTGGAGGTGGGGTCTGCAGTGAGACATTTCAGAGGGACAATAGCTCCTGAGCATATGAATGAATAAAATGTTTCTTTAAAGATATTTGTCTTGGCTGGTTCAGCAGCTCATGCCTGTAATCCTAGCACTTTGGGAGGCTGAGGTAGAAGGACTGCTTGCAGCGAGGAATTTGAGATCAGCCTGGGCAACATAGCAAGACCCTGTCTCTACAAAAAATTTTTTAAAAATTAGCTGAGTGTGATGGTGTACCGTATAGTCCCAGCTACTTGGGAAGCTGAGATGGGAGAATCACTTGAATCCAGGAGTTTGAAGTTATAGTGAGCTGTGATCATGCCACTGTACTCCAGCCTGGGTGACAGAGGGAGGCCCTGTCTCTTAAAAAAATAAAACGTCTGTCCTGGTCCACAGTGGCGTTACTAATGTACATGTACACAGGTATGACTGAAAAGCCTGAAGTGGGACCTACTTGGATCCGGCCATGCCGCCCTCACAGGGCCTTTGCTACTGTCGCTGATGGCTGAAGCGTTCCTGTGCCTCTGTCTTCTACCCACCTGGCAGGTTCCGAGCGCTGCTGCAGAAAGCGGTGCGCTCCTGGCCCACTGCTCGTTTCGCCACAGGCTCCCCTCGCTGCAGCTGCTGTTTCCCAGCCATCCATATGGTGCCACAGGAGGGGACACAGGCAGGGACTTTCCTATTCACAAAGGGGTCAGGCTCGGGACCTCAGGAAGGGCTTTCTCTATTTATCAAGGCAAGGAAAGAAAATACAGAATCCTTACCTGGGTAGGGAAACTTTCTTTTTAAAACATAGAGGTGAATGGTATTTCTGATTTTACTGGGCTGGGGTCTGCACCTGGGGGTGGGAGGGATTTCAAAATCATATTTAAAGGAAGGAAAGAAAGTTTTAAACGCCATCCTCACCATAAAGGATCCTGGTCATGTTTTTAAATGTGAACTAAATCAATTTTAGTGATCCGTGAAAGGCCAGCTTTTGTGTTTCCGAAAAGTTGTTCTCAGAAAGGCTTGCCAGTTAATACTTGGTGTCCATTTGTCCACAGATATACTTCCTCTAGGACTGGAGCAGATAGTCACTGAATACCTGCTTCAAACCACCTTTCACGATTTCTTGTTGGAAAGATAACCACTGGAGAATCATCTGGTTACCTTCAGCAAACACGGAAACAAATCAAGACATTAAGAAAGCCACGGTGGCCGACAGTTCCGCAAGCTTTGGCAGAGGAAGTTTTCAAGACAGCGTGCCTCACTAGCCAGAAATCAGAAAAGATTGAACCTATCCTTTCTGTCTCAGCTGCTCCTTAAATTAATGCGATTCCTCCAAATTAATGTGAATTGAAACATGCATTGCCTTTCAACTTAATTGAGTACTTACTATGTGTGAATCACTGCACCAAATAGGGGAGAGAAAATGAGGGAGGCAAATAAGATGTGGAGCCTGCTTTCAATGAATTTACAATTAATTTCAGGGCACATTTTTTACTTCTGCTCTTTATTAGGTGTAACCCTAAGACAAGAAATAAATGAATGGAAAACCATATTCTGCAAGTACGTTAAGTCCCTTTAATAAAAAACAAAACAAAATAAAACACACGCACAAAAACTCCTAATGTGGGCAACTCAGGACATTTTTTAATTCCATTTTTTTGTTGGATTTCTGATAGATGGGACCCATTTTATTGATTCCATAATATTGAGTAGACTTCAGAGATATTAAAACATTATAGTTAATTTGAACTAAGTTCTATTTTTTTCCCTTAGGTATAGATTGTCTGTTGGAAAAACATATTGTTTGTACATTTCTTGGAGAGTGGGAAGGTGAATTACACCTGTCCTCTCTGTAGTCCTTTACCTTCCATGCCCTAGGGGCCTGCCATTCTGCGTGAGTTATTAGTATGGAGAAGAGGAAGGTTTGAGTTAAATTTGGGCAGTGGTACTCACGGACCCAAGATAGGATGGGGACGGAGCAAAACACACCTGGGCAATGGCTCCGTATGAAAATTTGGCAAAGTAATTATTTCAGTATTCCTTGTATTGTCCTTTGTGTTCCGTAAGTTGAATGACTATACAATTTTTCCAAAAATTTATTTCTGATCTGAGAATATGTCATGATTTTTCCAATGTTAAGACACTGATATGACTCAATACACTAGACATTTTATGTAGTGTCTGTGACATATTTTAGTATGTATGAGCCAACAATAGACACGTCTTTGTCTTGAGTAGGGTCCATCTGAATTGAAAGTGTGCCACCTTTTTTTTAACATCATCAACAGACTTCTTAATTAAGCTGCCAATATATACTGCCAATAGCACTGTCTGCTGAGAAATGAATTGTGTAAGTGCTGTTTCCATCTTATTAGATAAACAATGTTGCTCTGTTTAAAATGGATTTAAAGTATTTTTCGAATGGGCCATTATATTACTCCCTAAATAATTTGATAAGAATCCTAATACCATCCCTTTTAATTTCTAAAAACTATTATTTTGTTCTTCAGTAAGAAATAGCTCTAATTTGACCATAACTTTAGTTGTATGATTAATCCTTAATAGGATGAATCACCCCACCCCTAAACTCCTGGTCACACGTAACATTGGATATTTGTTATGTCACTTTCAGTTCGCGTGAAGTAGCTTCTAGGAAGTCTTAGTTATTGTATTCACTTGTGTTAAACTAAACTGTAGCTATTTATTTCCTGTTCTGGGATTTTTTTGGAAGGCACATCTCTGTATTAGTGGTGCAGAGTGCCTGGTGCACAGTAGGTCTGTGTTCAGTGAACGTTTTGGTGATCAAGGAATGTAAAGTATTAACAGCTCTTTTTCACTTACGGCTCTTACACACTCTGTAAAAGACAGAGAGAGGGGTCCTGCTAACAGAATAGCACCTTTGTTGGTTTGTAGTTTACTATCAGTCTGCTTAGAATGAGTCCAAATAAACTGAATATTTTTATGTAGTCTGGTCCATTGGGCCTCTGAATTGGCATCTTGGATTCACCAGTTCAGCCCTGTCATTTGTACCAATGTCCACTCTGCTGCCACTGAGCCCTTCCCGACTCCCTACACAGGGGCGGGGCCTTCAGAGGGGCTGCTACACTTCTCCTCTGGTTTGTCTGTCAATAGAATAGTAATCGCTCTATTCACTGGGTACTCACCATGTGCCAGGAGCTGAGCTAAATGCTTTACGTATATTTTCCCACTTATTTACTCATTTAAACCTCACAACAACCATTTGAAGTAGGCAGTATCCACTACAGAGGTATGTATCTTGCTTGAGTCTTGGGGATCCAAATCCAGATCTCTTAGACTCCAAATCTTGAACTATTAACCCCTACCCTCTGCTGCATCCCAGGAGAAATTTCCAGTGCCTGTTGTATGTGGGGGAAGGGCAGATCAAATCTGGACATAGTCCAGATTTATTGCATTTAATATTCTTGAACCAAAAACTGTCTCACAGATAAAATCCAGCACATCACAGTTGTTTTGTCAATGGGGGAAGGGCAGAACAATTGGGAGAAAGCAAAGTTGGAAACAAACCAATTTGAGTCAAACCTTTTAGCCTTTACCTCATACTGCTTTTTTTTTCTAACTTTCTTTTTTTAACATGGCCTGACACCATGTGATAAATCAAAGCCTGACGCAATTGACCCAGAATTGATCCCCAAATGTCTTTTGGGGGAACATGCTTTAACTCTGGTTGTTGATTCTGAGGAATAATTGCCACTCTAGAAAGGTAATTACATATGCCATTGTTTATACACATAATAGGCTCCGAATGCATGTTCTGCACAGAGGGAAAGAGAATCCTGCTTGCACATTAGGGGTGTGACTATGTATTGTGTCAGAATGCCACAAATAGCATTTGAACTGCTCCCCATTACTGCTGATCGTCCTACGTGCGAGTGTGTGTACGTGTGTAAGGGAGAGCTTGGGAGTGAGGAAGGGATGGGCCACAGAAGCTGTTGAGCTGAAGGGCAGCGATTTGTTTTTCCTTAATTTTTTCATTTACCAAAAACATCTTTTGGATCTGATTCATTTAGCTTGGTCTGGTAAAAAGACTGTTTTCTCTCTGCGTAGCATGTGCTTATTAATGAGTTCTCATATTTCTTTCCATCAAGGGCTGTTTACTTTGTGGAAATGCATAGTGAGAATCCTTCTCCACAACATCCTACTAAATGCCCTGGTTTTGACCACCCCTTTAAGTACACCAAGCAGTCAGTTAAGACGGTAGCCAGTGTCTTTCCTCTTACGTGCTTTCTGGTAAAACATAAATGGAATTTAAACCACAAATAACCAATTAAAGCATTTCATGCCTTTTCCTTTAGCCATAAGACAGTAGTTATCCTAAGCAAATACAACAAAAAGGCTATTCTGTGGTAGTCTAACACTAGCAACCTATTTTTTTTTTTAATCAAAGTCTTAAAAAAAACCCAAAATGTCATGACTTTTTGTAGTGCTACACAATGAAAGAAATACGTATGTATTCCAATATGGAACTGAGCATTGTTTGAGGCCGAAGCAATTCATCGTGGACTATTCTCTGCCACAGTGTCCAGCAAATTGCATGACCTGCTTGTTAGGCTTGACAACAGTGTTTTACCTAACAAAGGCCTCTGCATCGCCGAGCAGCAGTGGAATGTCAGAACGAGCACGTTTCACACACAGATGTGCAGCCATACTGGCCTATAAGAAGATGCATGTGGCAGGGAGCAAGGGGTGGGGGCTGGGTGCTTGCCGTGGTGGGGCGTGTGAGTGGGTAGGTTGGGGGCCGGAGGCAGGGGAAGGCCAACAGTTAGCAGTAGGGACGTGGCCCCACTGACCACATTTAATCAGCCCTCTGTAAACAATTCAACGTTTTCATTGTTCTCTAAAAACTAATAAAGAGAAACAAGCACTTTTCATTCATCTTGAAGTAATTTTCTGTCAGGTTGGAGCCCCTTGTGGCCTCCAGCTTGTGCAATGCTAGCTGTGTGATACAACAACTATTGCAATTTATTTTACAAACTCTGGTCATTCACATGTCAGTTAGTGTTCACCAAGCCGGCATCTGAAATTGTGCAGTTAACGAGTTTTACAACATTTCTATCAAGAGAAACTGTTTAGCATAACTGACTCTTAAGGAGTTATTATACCTCTAAAAATCCATTTTAAGGGGCATTATTTAAATAAAATAGAAAAACGGTTCACTGCCTTTTAAAGGGGCTACAAAAAAAGTCCATCAGCTCCAGCGCAGTAATCCTCAGCTTAAAGCACTCTTGAGAGTACTTCTGGGAATTGTCAGCATAATGAAATGTTTTGTGAAATGTCCAGATAGATTCCTCTACTCAACAATTTTACTGCACCATATTTATTTTCCTTCCAGTTTTTAAAGAAGTGAATTCCTTTTTGAGAGGATGACTCTGTGTTGTGTAGATTAACTGAGCACATTATTACCAAGGTTGTAGCAGAAGTGATGGTTCTGTTTGCCGTGTCATCTCCACACATCTGCGGGAGGGGCAAAGAGAAAGGCGGCTTTCTCCCGTGAGTGCTTTGGCTTCAAAAGGGTTAAATCATCATAAGCTTATAGAGTTTTGCATTTTCCTTGTGCCACACTTTCCTCAAACTTTTAAGCAATTTTGATACACAATGGCACCTGTAAATTTCTTGAATGTTTACAAGATGGACTCTGTTTTCTTACCCTAAATAAATAAATGCAGGAAAACCCATACACGTGTACACTGACGTATGCATAATGATGCATATCATCTGAATCTGGTCCATTTCAATAGGAGATGGATGCTATCGAACATTTCACTTAAAGAAGAATATGTTCCTCACATTAACTGAGATGGCCAATGACCCCAAACCAATTCATGGCTAGAGTTCATAGTGGCAGTATTATATAACATATCAGCAAGTTCATTTGGCATATTATATTACTTAAAAGGAGTAGCAGGCACCACTTGTAAATAAGCTTAATGGTTCTTTCTATGATGAGCAAGACCAGAAGAAAAATTATGTTCTGCTGTAATAAGAGATATTAGATCTATCCTTAGGAGTTGTATCTATAACACTGAACATTTTCATTTTGCCACAAACAGTCCCCTAATTTCTTAGACTGATGTTGGTGCACACAACTTTAATTTTCTGAGGGAGACGGGCAGGTGTTCTTGTGCCTGTTAGCTGTATCTGCCCATAAGAAGCATAGTAACATCCATGAGCCAAATACAATTTGACATAATTCATGCCTTTATTACCTCCTACAGAACGACATTATTTCATGCTAACACATTAATGTTTCCAGCATGATATTGTCATTCCTGGAAGTTTTACCTTCTGAAGTTCAAATGTTGAGGAATGAGTTTTAAAATTCTCTGAGTGCCTTAGATTTGGGGTGAATGCAACTTATTCCAAGATCAGCTGTTTTACTCTTTTTCTGATATTTTTGTGGCATGGCAGATAATGTTCAGATGATGGACAAAGACCACAACTGAAAACTCTCACTTCTTCTTGACCAAAGAGCTTATTACTATTCTATTTCCGGTTTTTCAAATAATGTTCAGTCAACTTATTATGTTGTACTTTGCTGCTATTTGCTCCTCTAATTATGTAAAATCAGGAGATGTTGATCAAAAAAAGTTTCAGTGATTGCAACTTGAATCCATTTGGTGTCGGACTTAGGTTTTTCCTAGTACTCCAGCACTCAGAATTAGGGCAGAGGAAATGTATTTGTTTCCTGTTGCTGCCATAACAAATTGCCACGAATTTAGTGGCTTAAAACAACTCAAATCTATTATCTTACAGTTGTGTAGGTCAGAGGTCACTGAGCTTAATCACTACTCAACAGAGCTGCATTCCTCCTGGAGGAATCTGTTTCCTTGTCTTTCCTATCTCCTACAGGCCACCTGCCTTCCTTGGCTTGTGGCCCCTTCCTCCATCTTCAAAACTAGCAACGACATGTAGAATTCTTCTTATATGGCATCTGTCTGACCTTCCTCTGCCACCACATCTCTCCCTCTCTCTCTCTCTCTCTCTCTCTGAGTACAGCTGGAAAACGTGTTCCACTTTTAAGGACGACGTGATTAGATTGAGCCTCCCTGCAAAATTCAGGATAATGGCCCCATCTCAAGGTTCATGCCCGAAATCACATCTGCAAAATCCCTCTTGCCATGGAACATACCACATTCACAGGTTCTGGAGATTAGGGCAGGGACATTTGGGGGAGGCCGTTAGTCTGCTTACCACATATAGTCTCTCAGAGTTGCTCTCCGTACCAGTATTTGGAGGATTAGCAGTAGTCACCAAATAGTCTCCAAACTTCACAAATTATGCACAAAATAGTTTAAAAATTTAGAGTATGCACCCCAATGTATGTGCATTTTCTTCTAAATTATACTACCATTAATCGCTTTATTTTTACTGGTAGTGGAGCTTCATTTCTTTTTAGTAGATAAATGAATAGAAACAGATCTAATGACTTCTTTTTGCATCCAAAGCGTATCTTGTGTACCCCTGTGTGTACCTTGTTTTGGACTAAATGTGAAAAGTGGCTCTTTATTCTTCTTTGAGACATAATAAGGCTTCAAGGTGGGGAAGGGACTGCAGAAACTTTCTGGTAGTCCTGATAGTTCTTGGAAGTGAGGAAGAAAGTTATTTTCTTTGCATACA
Organism: Lemur catta; assembly: GCF_020740605.2. Taxonomy (NCBI): domain Eukaryota; kingdom Metazoa; phylum Chordata; class Mammalia; order Primates; family Lemuridae; genus Lemur; species Lemur catta. The sequence continues at coordinate 62,541,009 of NC_059139.1, read as the reverse complement.
GTATCACTGCCATTTGTAGTTACAGAGTATAAAGGATAGAGTGTAACACGCCCAAAATTTTCTTGAAAGTTGAGCTGCAAATTGTAAAATTACAAGACAAATGCTATTTTATAAAAGACTAGAAAAAGATTGTTTATCAGGAAGCCCCCAAACACGAGTTGTCTACTTGTCTAGAATAAGGCCGTATTTCATCACAGTAACTACTCCTGTCAGTGCACTTGAAAATTCCAAGAAACAAATTGCTCAATGACCATTTTAAACACCAGTCGCAAGGTCCATTTCTCTCTGGGCTGAGAGAAAAAGTGATTTTACTAAGTTCACTTTAAATCATATTTTCAACTTTAAGAAACCTCTATGTTAGCAGCCACACTTTATCTCCACGGCATGTAGGCTTATCACAGCACAGGGAAACCAGAAATGGTAACACAAGCCGACTCTGAAGTCCCCTTGTGTTAAAATTTGAGATGTTTTCAGAGCAGTCACCCTCAAAAATGGGTTCTTGCTAAGACATGCTGACACACCTCTGAAATAAAAAAGAGCTTCTGCAGAGTGAATGAAAGTAGGTTGCCACAAAAATGTATATCAATTATGAAACAAGTCAATGAGGGTTTGCCAGCTGCCGGAAGTGGCCCGGAGGCAGTCTGGGCAGTATATTTTTATTCGATTTGCCCCAGGCCACTTGCATTCTCTTCCTGAAAGGTGGACAGGTAGTCTTCTTAAATTCTTTGCGGATAGTCTCCACCGATGATCTCAAAATGTAACTGATAACGTGTCAATGATTACGGTGCAGAGACTTTAAACACTATGGCTAAATTTCCCCACTGAAACCCAATCCAGGGATTAGCAACAATAGGGAATCTGTTTTATTTGCATTTAATTTGTACCTTCACACTATTATCTCCCATGTTTTAGTTTCAGGAAATGTGGTCTCAGGCTATTATAACCACATTTCATGCTGCTGTTGCACTGTTATTTGATCTCTATGGTTGGAAATGACTTACTGAAAAAATAAAGCCAGCATACTTTATTTTAATTATACCAGTGCAGCGTCTAAATAAAAAATGTACTTTATATTTAATGTGGAGCACAGATTAACAGTTTTATGGGACATAAAATCTATCTATATCATTTTCTATTTACACATCAGTTATATATCTTTCTCTCAGCAAAACAAATGCCTATGGTGTGAGAACGAGGAAAGAGAGCATCGAAGTTGCAATCACATGGGCAGTAAATAACATCTTAATTGGTCTGGAACGCCGGAGTTTGATTTTTTTTCTGCCTGGCTTTTATTTATTGATCTCTATAGCTTATTTATCTTTCTAGTGATTTGTATAAGTCTATCTCCTTTCCTCAATAAGCCAATCTATGGTGGTTTTATATTGCAAATCCCATCTGGGGAAATGGTCTAGAGAGAGAAGTGCAGTTACTCCTGGAAAAACCATTATTTAAAAGCTTTTGTAGAGGTAAGGGTAACTTCTCAGTTTTTATACTTTGTCTTCTGGAGAAAAGAAGGAAAGAAGAAGTGCAGCTATTATGAAGTTGCCACCCGGTCTATGTTTCAACAATTCTTTACTCTCCACTTGTTTGGCAGCAATAAGAAAACAAAGAAGGATTTAGTGTACACTGGGAAATGTCTTTTAAATGTTCCTGTACATGATTTAGTTCCTAGTGAGGGAAGCAGACAAAAATGGATGGTGTATATCTAATACATCATCTATACACCCTGGATTTTCTTCTTCTGTATGCATTTCCACAGCTCCACTCCTAATATCTTTTTTAAATAGCACTTTAGGATAAACTACACTTCAGATGACACATTATGCTCCACAGTGCAATTGAGAACCCGCAAATGTAACCATTCTCAAGAAAGCTGGTTGGCAGAAATTCCAACACTTTTCCTACTATGTAGATATCCACAGCCGAAGTCAATTCTGGAAAATTAGTGATTTTTACCCCCTCCTGAATCAATGATTCCCCTTATTCTTTGTCAAATCGGCACTTCCAGTATTTGTCGCGATTCTATCTGGTTGTCTTGATCTCACAGAATATTAGAGGAGTGCTCTGAAAGATTTGCTCTGGTGATAGCTGAGTGAAAAACAAGTTTACAGATGGCATTGCTATACTTATGCTACACAAGTGAGGCTTTGCAAAGTGATTCTATAAACACGTTCCAAAGAAGAGGCTCTGATATCCCGTCATCACCCTAATGTAACCTTAACCGCCTTGAAATGAGCTAATGAAAATTTTGGGCAGAACTTTTAGAGAATGCATTTGCATTTGACATAATTAGTGGTAGGCAGATCTCACTACATCCAGGGGGAATCTCGAGACAACTGCTTTGTCGACTATTAGTGCCTAATTTCTGAATGTCAAACCCTGCACATCTTAATTTCTAGAGAATAAGCTCAATTGAACTTGTTTCCCAGTTATGCAAAAACTGCTCAGATAAAACCAAGTGGACACCAATGTAATGAATGTGGTTATTAAATTGTTTCAATTGAAAGAACCCTATTCTTACACCATCATAATGGGAACAATTTATCCCCACTGATCGGCCTGTCTCTCTCTTTCTCTCTCTCTCTCTCTCTTTTTCTGAGCTCTCTTTGATCTTGAAGCATATTGCGGTGGTGTGTCCTATTGAAAAGCGAAACTGGGGCAATTTTAATGCTTTTGTACCTTACCAGTGCTCTATTTTTTTCACTGTTTAAAAATAGCTGTTAATTATAAGTGCAGTTTAAATGTCTCAAGTGACCCAGAAATGCAGGTTGGAATGAGACAGATTGTGTGTCTCATATAAAACAGATGTACTTTCACAGAGCATTCTGAATTCAGCCTTCACTCTGTATCCTCCTCTTGGGTTATTTCAATCAGGTATTGAGCTGGTCTAGCACTGTGCTATAAAATCCCACACATTTGAACAGGGAAAAAGAAAAGCAGATCTATTTTTTTTTTTTTTTTTTTTTGCCACGAAGAAAAGATTCTTTTGTATATCAGACACTACTATGTGGGTATATTCACTGGTGCTGTCGGTGTTAGGTAATGGGACAAGGGCCACGTTCCTGGCCAGGAAGACCATGTGATTTTCTCGAGTTCCACTCTGCCTGTCTCTTGGGTTGGGAACTCTTCATGAAAACAACACTGTAGTGGTGATAAACATATCCCCTGGGGTCCTTCTTCAGCTTGATTCAATAGTGCCTGAGGACAAATTAACCTCCTGCCAGATTTCAAAGATCTCTGACTCTTTATTGGTTTCAGAAACTTGTGGTTTTAGCTCCTTGATGACACCAGACCCTGGAGATGGTGACAACAGTGTTGATGGTTCAGGGACCAAGGCTTTACTAAGCCATGTGCTAACTCAGTAAAATCATGCTATCGATTTATTCTGCTACAGTCTGAACAAATCTTGGTACTTAACAAATTATATGTCTTTGTATCCAGTAGGTTTGAAGTTATGTCTATTTAATTCAGTCCCAAGAAGTGATTTCAAAGTTGAGTTTAGAATACAGTGCCTTCCAGTGGCTTGATGATCTTACCCAAGTCTCTTAAGATCTTTGGTATACACCTCAAAGCCTCCTGAATCCAAAAAGTTGGACAGTGAGAGAATTTAAGATTCTTCCCTCTTCCTCCACTTGGATTCTGATTTTGTGGCTCGATTTCCCTTGCTAGCAGAATGGAAACATGTCTTAGAAAGGAGAGAGAGTTTATGTGTACTGGCTTTCTATCTGTTTCTAACTAGACATGCCCACAGGAGTTCTTCATTGCCATAGCAATGACATGGAACATAGAAAGGTATGGGCTTAGGAACAGATTTTTCAAGTTCTTTATAGAAAACTTGTAGATATTTTAGTCAAGTTTTAAGTGAAGTCACCGATTTGAATGTTTTTCATAGCTAATTTTCCTTTTTAATCAGTAATTACAACTTAATTAATTGATTTAATTGAACTATTCTAATTTGTCCAGTAAGATTCATTCCATTTAGTATTTATAATCTTGTGAGAGACAGTCCAAGGCAGTTGGGTTATGGTCTCATTCCAAGTCAATGGTTTATCTTTAGCAAGAGGGAAAGGCATGGCATGGGGTAATTTTAAGGGTATCTATTATCACAGAGCATCAAAAACAAATTTTTAAAAAATTCTTTAAATGCATGCCTTATAAATGTATTCCACTCACTGAGATACATTTCTATTGCTATTGGAAGAGAAATGATAACACACTAATAGATATGGTACAAATAATACTATTTCTAAGCGGAGTAACTATGAAAGTAGAACAAATTACTGTGTGAGATCCATGGGGTTGGAAATGTCTTAGAGCCGTGTTGCCTAGCCAGGCTATTGGTAGGGGTGGAAAAGACTGATGTCACCCTGGGGACACGGATGGCTACTGGCTGTGGATGTTGAGTGGGCATTGGGACTGTGAAGTCCAGGCCTGGGTAAGGGTCTGGATGGATGCCAGGTGTGGGGATGGGCTCGACGCTGGGTAAAGCCTGGTTTTGAGCAGGTCAGCATGCTGGAGCGGGCATGGCCTAGTTCTGAAAGCTGGGTTTTGGGATCATCTGTGGAAGCAACAAAAGAATGAGGGTCAGAGAATAAAGTGAGCCTGAAGTCAGGTAGACATTTAAGAAAAAGGAAGCTTCAAATTCAGGATGTATAAACGAGGAAGTAGTCCAAAATCAGGCAATTGTCGGTAACCAGGTACCTGGGGAACTGAAGAGGAATGACCTACCAAGCAAAAGCGCAGGTATGAGCCCCCAGAAATAAGAAAGGACCATGATGGATGAGGCAGCGCTCCTGCTTCAAGTGCCAGAGGAAGGGAGGGACTCGATCAGAAACCTGGGAGGAGGGAACAGGTGAGGAAATTGCATGCTGGGTTAGCCCAGGTGGGAGCTGACTTCTGGCAGGCAGATGTCGCGTATTGGTGCGTCTCAGGGGTCTGCGGGAACTACAGGCAGGGCCCCTGTCTCACTGACCGCGCTTGTCCTGCAATCCCCTTGGAAGTTTCCCGGTCATAACCTAGTTTGAGCCTTTTTCTCAGACAGACCATCTAATATAGAGGCAAGAAGGCTCTATCTACATCAAGATAAACACAAAGACTGTGGGTGATTATATTTATAGGTGTTCTTCATTTTTATTCTCTTTTCTTATTTGTATTTTCTACAGTGATCTTTTATTATTATATTTGGCAAGAATTAAAAGATATATGTTAAATTCTTAAGTGACATAGAGGAAAGAGTTAAGACCTGAATTCAAATCCCGAATTCTCTTTTATCTCCTAAGTCTACGACTAGGGCAAGTTACACTTTAAACCTACAGTTGGCTTGTCTGTAGAAATGGATAATTAGACCAAAATGGTTATTATTCCTCATTCTTGCATACACTCTTCCATACTAAGGAGGAATTTGCCCTCTACTCCCTAGGGGAAAAAGCCAGGGAGGAACTTTTCTATCTCTTCCCTCTCTTACTTTTCCCATTGGAACAAAGAGTCAATGATTGAGTAGTTTGCCTGTTTGGACTCTCTGCCTTTCCCTCCTTTCACCCTACAGAACACAGACTTTTCTTTTCTTATTATAAACTAAGCTTATAGGAGTAGGTCTTATTCTTCTGGCAAAAGTCTTCCCTTTTGGAGAGATACCTTAGGAAGCCCATTTGATAGCAAATCCAAGCCATGTTTTCTAGTTCTGTTTTTCAGGCTTTAAACTGACATTTTAATCTTCATTAGTGTGATCCTTGGGGCTTCTTTCGTAACTGAGTCCACACTCAGGGCACCAGTAAACAATACCAATACATAACACCAGCAGTCCCCAACATTTTTGGTACCAGGGACCAGTTTCATGGAAGACAATTTTTCCTCAGACCAGGGGGTGGGGGAGAATGGTTTTGGGATGATTCAGGTGCATTACATTTATTGTGGAATTTATTTCTATTATTATATGACATAATTATACAACTCACCATAACGCAGAATCTAATGCTGCTGCTGATCTGACAGGAGGCAGAGCTCAGGTGTTGATGTGAGTGGTGGGGAGCGGCTGTAAATACAGATGGAGCTTCCCTTGCTGGCCTGCCATTCACCTCCTGCTGTGTGGCCGGGTTCCTAACAAACCGGACTGATACCAGTCTGCCGCCTGGGGGTTGGGCTTGGCAGGGTAACACCACTTAACTGTTCTTTTAATGCCTCCATGGCTGTGAGGTTTGGAAATCACGTGTGACGTGCCTAGCACTGTGCCTGGCAATAGTAGTAACTCAATAAATGGAAGTTCATGATAATGATCATTGTAATGGCAGCTTTCTTACTATTACAACAATGGTCTTGGGACCATCATTATTCCTCTGGGCTGGCAGGTCTTTTCCTTTCCTCAGTTTTGATCTATTATTACAGACCAGTGTAGCTCTTTTCGAGGACCCATCCTTCCTGCTGTATTCACTACTACAGCTGTTTCCTTCATGTGGTATCAAATACTATTTTTTCGTAGTGGATGCAGGGCATTTTTTCTGGTCTTCCCAGGGCTCTATGGCTGTTTTAGGGACTGTTTAGGTACGCAAAAGAGCAAAATAATGAGAAACTCTACCCTCGAACTCAGAAACAGGGAGGGAGGTTTATAATGATCTCCAGATTCTCAGCCTGCCCCCTGCTTCCCTCCCGTGTGGGCCTGGCCCCAGCTAGCGGGACTGATCCCAGCTCTGGTTAGGAGGAAGCAAAGTGCTCGGTTAATTTAGCATTAATTGGCTTCAGGCTGCCAGGCCTGTTCCGTCCTAAAGCGCTAATGGATTCTTCCACATCCTGCAGCCAAGCCTTCCCCCTTGCTCGGCAGCCCCTCAATGCTCTGTTTGCTCTTTCCCCCCAGCCATGCCTCTCAGGGCAGGAGTCCTGCCCTCCGCTCCCCCGCACCTGCCCCCGGTGCCGGGTCCCCACTGTGCTCGTTTCCAGACTCAGCCAGGCCCCGCTGTCAGCACTGCACCCCCGACCCGGGCCTCCTCCCGCCTACCTTGCGCCCTCAGCGCTCACTGCCCGGCTGTCTTCCTCCCGCCATCACCCGCAGCCAGCCAGGGCTCGGTGCCCGCCCCATTCTGTCACCGTGAGATTTTAAGAGCCACATGGAAATCCCATGCCTTTCTTTGCACCTCCAGTCCCCGGCTGTCGCTGTTGCCCCCTGCAGCCCCCCGCCCCAGTGTCGCACCTGCTGTGGAAGGGTCTTCCTCCGGAAAGCGGCAAGGCTCCCTCCATCATGCCCTTCAAGTCTGTCCAAACTCTCCCTCCCCAGAGAGTCTTGACCACCCACCCCCCGTCACTCTCCATCATGCCCTTGCTCAGCTGTGTTTTTTTCCCTCTTTCCACCTTTAACTTAGATTATGTCTGCATTTGCTGTTTGCTTTACTATGTCTTCCTGTCTTCCCTACCCCAGCACTTGAGTGAGCAGGATTTGGTCTGTGTTGTTTGCCCTGTACAGATAGTGCCCAGCACGCAGTAGGTGTTCAGTTAACCACCCATCCTTTTGACAGCACGGTTCCATCATTCTTAACAACTTTGGTTGACTGTTAGCAAAGTTAAATGTGACAGGAATAAAAGAAAAAATATTGATTTAGGTGTATAGATTTACAACCTCTTTTCTGAAATTTTGAAACCATTAAAGCTATGAAAACAAAAAGTTCTCTTATTTTCTGGCAAATTCATTTGGTATAAAACCTGAGCTGAGCTTGTATAGTCTATGTATAATACTCATTTATCTCACTTAATATGAATATTCATGTCTCACTACATAAATATCAATGCACTCGATTCCAGAATGCACCTCCAGACCCTTAATATAATATGCAGCATATGCATTGTATTAACCTTAAAATTGGGAAAATTCCAAGTTCCAAGTACATGTGGCCTCAAGGGTCTCAGATAAGGGAGCACAGACCATTAGTTGCAATCCTCTGTCTTTCATTCCCGTCTAAAGAGGGTAATGGAGGGGAGAAAGAAGTCAGGAGTTAAAGAGAGTTAGTACAGGGCTGGCATGGGTGAATTTCTGGAGAGAAAGGAGGAGAGAGGACAGCTGCCTTTATGAGTAACTTCAGGGTATGTGAAGATTTTTAAGGAAGTAAGTCTGGCTGCATGCTATGCATTGCAATTCCCCCATGCTACTAGCTCCAGAGACCTTCAGTAAAAACTATCATTATTTATTTAGTGATTTATATATTTTAATTTTTATTTTGGATGTGTCTCTATGCTGAGATTGAGTGCAAGGCACCCAACACATTTCTGGTTCCGTGAATATTCGTAAGAGATAGCATATCTGTTACTGGTTTCTACTGAAATGTGAAAAGTTTGATGTATTCCTGTTCTGAGAGTTCTTTTCTTTTCAGAGTAAGAGAATATGGATAGATCTTTACTAGAATATTAAAGAAACTATTTAGATAGCTATGAGATCTATCAAAAAAGTTAATATGTCAAACATAGGATAGCAGATTGAAGATAAATTTAGGTTGGTATTTGAATATTATCTATTAAGCAATTATATTGGTTAGACACACACTATGCTTGGAACTTTCACATACGTCAAATTTTGAATTCTCAAGGAAACTGTGACTATATTTATTTCCTGGTAATGTTTTTTTCCCAATGTTTTTTACTGTGATAAAATGCATATAACATAAAATTTATAATCTTAACCACTTTTAAGTGTACAGTTTAGTGGTGTTCAGTACATGCATATTGTAATGCAACCATCACCACCATCTATCTCCGGAACTTTGTCATCTTGTAGAACTGAAACTCTATATCCATTAAACAATAACTCCCCATTCCTCTCTTCCTTCAGTCCCTGTCAACCGCCTACTTTCTGTTTCTATGATTTTGACTACTCATGTAAGTGGACTCAAATAGGCTTAGTCTCTTTGTGACTGCCTTATTTCACATAGCATAATGTCCCCAAGGTTCATTCAGGTTGTTCAGCATATGTCAGAATTTTCCATAATGTTTTAATCAAATGTTAGCATATTTTCCCATCCCCCATATGGTTTTATCTCTTATCGTGGAGTTAAATAAATTTTTTTCTTTGTTTTTGTCATACAATAGTTAATTTCCTGTACTAAAATATCAAGATGATTGAAGTCACTTTTCTTCTGGACATTTTGACAATATGTTAACATGGGCTTAATCACAGATTATCTGGGTTGATGGGAAATGTTTCAACATGATCACATAAATTTTTCTCACTGGTTAAAAATGATTAGATCCTACCTTTGTAATGCTTTGTGTGCCCAGTACTTTATGGAGGGGTGAGGAGGAATTTGAGAGTCCTGCTCCTTCGGGGAGTGTTTCCCATCTTGCTCTGGAGCAGAGTGTGACTGCCTGTTGGTGACAGTTAAGAAATAAAGAATTCGTCCTAAGAGAATTAGGCTCCTCCACTATCAATGAGAGACCAAAAACCCACGTGAGTGGAGGAGCTAAAATGAAAAAAATCAGAGTTCTTGAAGCTGGTAGTGTCTTGATAATATTAGATAACTGTTCTAAATTAACTTTAGTTGATATATTGGAAAATACAAAGGTTTGATACACTAGCGGCAGCCTTAGTTAGGTTAAATTATATAATGTGACAAGAAAACTAGCATTTGGAAACAAATTGGTAATTATCGAAGTAATTTTTGCATCTCCTTTCACTCTGTCTTGGGGAATTAGCTTTTGGGTATTGCCTAGGTAACAATATTTCAATTTCATTCAAAATGATCACTATTATGATAGTAAAGATCAAATTTCATTAAATCTAGACACATAGTACTTTTCATTTTAGAAACTCAAAAGCTTTTCTCTTTCTTAAAGGAATACCCAGCATTGTGTGTACTAAAAACTGTAATAACAAAATATTTTCCATAAGCTTGATAGGTACTTAATAATTATACTAAGTATCTACTATGTGCCAGGCACTGTACAAGGTACTTTAAATATATTCTTTAAATTCTCACAATCAAGAGAGGGGAATTCTTAACTTCATTTTATAAATGTGGAAATTGAGGTTGAGAGAGGGTAAAAAATAGGCTCAAGTTTACCCCAGATAGTTAGCAGCAAATTCAAGATTTGAACATGAGAGTGTCTGACTGTCAAAGCCTTTGGAACCTTCCACAATACCATGTTGCCTTCTCACTGCATGCGAACAAATGTTGATAGCTCATGAAGGCATTAATGTGTTGAGTGTGTTCCAGGGGGAAAAAAGTCGAAATCCAGATGATGACAGAAAAGACAACCTATAAAATGTTTCAACAACTTGTACAAGTGATGTTAGAAAAGTTTCACAAGAGTTAAAACGACTAACAGATACCTTGCAAAAGCTGCAGATGCAATTTCTAAGATTTAATTATTTTTAAGCTAGAAGAGTTACATATTTCTCTTATTACCTTCATTCAGCTCCTTTTTAAGATCGTGTGTATTCCGTGAGAGTGAACCAGATTGGAACTCTGAAGTTTGCTCAATGGGAATATTTCTTCCACGTAAAAACCAGCAGAAGTGAGTGTGGGTGTGACACTCCCTTTACTGCCACCACCAATGTTGTCATGGGGGCAGGGACTGTGCAGTTTGAAAACTAAGCACTACTTTGGTCCATTGCTTTAATTCAACATTAATAACAGTATTAATTTGTTCTGAATTTTATAGAATGTCAAAAGAAGGCATGAGATTTTGATACATATCAATGGTGACCAAAAATTTGAAAAACACTTTGCTAGATAGGATGTCTCATTCCTTGTAGATTTCTGCCTTCTACCAATTTATTAGAGCACAGAGACATTGATATTAGACTTGTTTCTTGAATGAATCTCTAAAAAACCCAAAGATCTCACAGTAACATTTTATATGATAGAATACAATTAAAAAATAATAGATAAATAAGTAATTTCTCCCATAATCACAGACTCCATTTTGCAACTTCTAAGTACAAGTAATGTATCTTCTGACTAAGGTAAAATGTTATCCAAATCCACTTTAATCATTGGTCTATTTTGACCTTCCTGTGAACATTTCTGGGTCATTTTCATGGTTTTTGGTTAGTTCAGTATTTTCTATTTATAATAACCTACTGGTTATAGGCTAGTAAAGCCCAAGCATTTAGTGTCTCCTTCCAGCACAAGGCAGTTTCATAATAGTCAAGTATCAAATTTCTGTGTTAGCTCTCAGATCTTGTCTGCAATCTTGTGCTAAGTCTTAATGTGTACTCACCTTCCTTTTCTCTTGTGGAATTGACCTGCTTTTGATAAAGTGGAGACACCTTATACTATCGCCATTGCTGCCCTGTCACTTCTAACTCCAATTGGTTTCTTTCACAAAGGGATATACCCTGGTTTTCTAAAGGGACCAAGCCTTTTCACTCTCCAATTCTAAAGTAAAATAAAAGATGTGAGGATTATGTGATTAAGGAGAGGGCAAAGGAAAGAGCCAACCTTTGTTGAGTACCTCTGATATATTGCACATATGTTATCTTATTTGGTCTAGATAGATATTGGAAACATTAAATCCACTGAATTTATAGTACGATCATAATGGCATCAGGTTAGTTTCAGGCTCTTCTGATAGTACTTTCTAATGAAAATTTTTGTGATCTGGTTTGTGTGTAATTGGGAGAGAGAGGATATGTTTGTTGTTCTAGTCATGCTACATGTTGACAGATCATAGTTTGTTAGTGCCGTGGAAACTGAGGGTCAGAATGTCTGCAGAACTGCTTTGCTGCTGGGTGTTGACGTAGCTGTGGTCGTGTGGATGGCACATGGAAGCCCTAAGGCAGCCTACGTTGGCTCTAGGGTCAGTGAGCTGTGCCTGGGAACTGATGACACATTGAGCAGACAAGGGCCAAATTAGATGTTTCAACCACATGATTAACTGGATGTTAACTTAATACTCCTAATGCTTTCCCCAATATTTACTACAATCTGCCTCTAAGTCTATTTGCCACAGCAAACTAAATTAATCCAACATTGGGGCCCAATCTGGCGTGTCATGATGTCCAGGTGGCAAGAGGCAATATAGCATAGTAGAATAGGTGGGTGTACTGATTTTGGAGGGAAACTGCCTGGTTATGAATCCTGGTCCTATGACCACCTGGGTAAGTCATTTAACCTCTCAAAGACTCAGTTCTTCCCAACTGTGCTATGAGTATAGCACAATAGTACCTACAGTGCATGTAAAGTGCAAAGCACAGCGCCTGGTACATTGTTATTGTTCAATTGTCATTGCTGATGTAACAACAAATATTATTATTGTTATAACAGGGGCCCTGGTAAGAATATATCAACTCCATGACTTCAAGGAAGCAAGCTCTATTAACATTATGTCCTCTTAAATTACCATATAATGCTAATTTATGCATTTAATAATTTTTTCTTCATTTTTAACCTAAATCCTGAATGCTATAGATAGGTTCTCATTCCTCTTGAACTACCCATGGAGATTGTTTTCCTTAGAGTCTTCATTTTCTATAAAATGTTCCCCATCCTTCCCAGAAGGCCCAAATTTCATTAGGTTTTTGGAGGACATGAAATACAAGTTTAACCCTTATAGTAGCCTCATTTTAGTCTGCTTTGTCACTTCAAATAAGTTCTTTAGAAGAAATCTGTTTGTTCTATTCCCCCATTTTTCTTAGTCGTTTTATAATGGAAATGACCAACATGGATTCAAGCTTATCACAAATCCACTCTTTAGCAAGGGCAGTTTGCCTGAAAAACAAAGTTAGATCTCTTTGGTGGAATTTTTTGGAAAAGAGAAAAAGAAAAGGCATGTTGGCCCAAGATTTTGTTTTGGGCACAGTTGGGGGACAAGTCATTTTGTAGAAGCTAGTTTTATTTCCCTTATTCTTTTCTTTTCTTTTTTTTTTTTGAGACAGGGTCTTGCTTTGTTCCCCAGGCTAGAGTGAGTGCCATGGCATCAGCCTAGCTCACAGCAACCTCAAACTCCTGGGCTTAAGGGATCCTTCTGCCTCAGCCTCCCAAGTAGCTGGGACTACAGGCATGCACTACCAGGCCCGGCTAATTTTTTCTATATATATTTTTGGTTGTCCAGATAATTTATTTCTATTTTTAGTAGAGACGGGGTCTCACTCCAGCTGGTCTCGAACTCCTGACCTCGAGTGATCCACCCGCCTCGGCCTCCCAGAGTGCTAGGATTACAGGCGTGAGCCACTGCGCCCGGCCTATTTCCTTTATTCTTTTCTTAATGTAGTTACATAGTTCATATAAAGTATGTGACTATTTTAAATTTGATAAGCACATAAATTCTTTTCTTTCAGTGGATGCATATATGGCGTGAAAAATTTGACTGTCAGACAATTATCTGAGTAGAGACAGACCTCATAAGATGTCTTCTTCCCTCAGTCATGAATCAGTAAGGCTTCATGCTGTACTGCAGGAAAGACATGTACACGCATTATAAATTCTCTCTCCGTTCTAGAAGTTACAACCAGGAACTCCAGGTAGCTTTGAAAGCCCTTTCAAATTATCAAATGCTGTAGACCAGAGCTTTTCAAGTTTCAATGTGTGGAGAAATTGCCCTGTGGACCTTGTTAGGTTGCACATTCCAGCTCAGTAGGTCTGGGGTGGGGCCTGAGATTCCGCATTTCTAACAGGTGTTGCTGATGCTGCTGGTCTCGGACCACACTTTGAGGAGCAGGACTGTAGACTTCCGTTCCTCTTTGGGACATCCACTCATCTCAGAAACTCCACAGGATTTGCGGTGTCCAAAAAGTGGGGAGTAACTGAAGTCGGTTAAAAGGGGTAATGAAAAAGAATGGCCTTGGGGCTGAATGTGAGTCTCAGAATAAACGCTTGGGGCACCATGATTCATGGTCTCTCCAACACCAAGTGGGTTTGAGTCAGCTCTTCTGTACTGTGGTTAGTTTCTCCCATGGCTCATTATTCACCATTATTATTGCTATTATTTTGCCCTTGCCATTTCTATGTCTTGTTTCTTTTGTAAGGGATGGGAAGATAACATAAGCTGCAAAAGCTGGGGACCCAAGGGGGTTCTGAGCTCAGAGAAAGAGAAAGATATAGTCTGCACAGGGAAAATACATGTTATCCTCGAAATTTGGTGGGATCATTGCAATGTTTACAAGCAAAAATGACCTTCTACTATGTTTATATGTACCAGAGTATCTAAAGCAGTGTCAAACATATAGGAGGTATTTAATATGGAATTTGTTTGCTGAATTTCAGTTTGGTGTAAGAAGGATCATTTGCACCAGGGCACAATTCTGAACGAGGGTCTGAGGTCTGTGCACTAAGAGGGATAATGTTATACCTGTCAGGAAAGCAGCAGGTTGTCATTGACTTTGAATAGAGAAATCCAGCTGAGGGTTATTAAATATCAGAATTAGTTGCCAAAAGCAGTAACCTTGGGAAATGTGAGAAAAACCACTGCATAATTCTCTTAAAAACAGCAACAACAACTTTTCCTTGGTTCAATTTTGCTTAAGTTTCAGAAGAAAGATATAGACCCTTTGAAAGATTTAAAAGAAGTTTCTAGAAAAGTTTCATTAGTAATCTTTGCTATTATGGAAATAATAGTAACTTTTACAGCTTCAAAGGGGCCTGGTATGAATTATTAAAAACTGGCCGGGCACGGTGGCTCACGACTGTAATCCTAGCCCTCTGGGAGGCCGAGGCGGGTGGATCGCTCGAGGTCAGGAGTTTGAGACCAGCCTGAGCGAGACCCCATCTCTACGAAAAATAGAAATAAATTATCTGGACAACTAAAAATATATATAGAAAAAATTAGCCGGGCATGGTGGTGCATGCCTGTAGTCCCAGCTACTGGGGAGGCTGAGGCAGTAGGATCGCTTAAGCCCAGGAGTTTGAGGTTGCTGTGAGCTAGGCTGACGCCACGGCACTCACTCTAGCCTGGGCAACACAGTGAGACTCTGTCTCAAAAAAAAAAAAAAAAATAGAAAAAGAAAAAAAAAACTAATTGTCCTGGAAGCCTCTTGCTGTTTGAAAGAGAGGCTGCTCTGCTATTCCACGGCACACTGAGCTTCTCACAGGGGGGTGGTGGATGGAGATTGTCTTGCAGTGTTCTTGGACCAACAGAAAGAACTGCTGGTAGTCAAGTTATTTGAAAGAAATAAAGAAGTATGTCTGTGTAAAAGGAGACACAGAGGGACATCTGTCCAGGAAGTGAAAACAAGACTCAGGGCACCCTCAAGGCCTGCCTTTCATTCATATGAGTAAGTACGAGTTAAAAACTACTGTGGCAGCTCCTCAATCCAAGATGGTGGACCAAGTTGCCACTAACCATGACTCTCTAGACAAGTGGCGTTTTCTGTTGTTGCTGTTAGTTTTTGTTTATTTCAATGTGAAGAGAACTGAAAGCATTCTTAAAGAAGCATAATGTTAGATTAAGAACTGTTTGGTAATATTTAAACACCAGAAAGTGACAAACTTTGCCTTTAAGCATTGATTTCAAAATTATATCATGACTTAAATTTTCAAACAAAAGTTAGTATTTGTGTTATATTTTCTTTTATACATATTTGTGACCATAAGGATTGCCTTCCTGTTTCTAATTTCCATGCTTGGTCGACCTCTGAAGTGGATGCTTAACAGACTTCTCTTGGCGGTGCTGCCCCTGAGGCCTGGAGCTCTGGAGGACGTATTCACAAAAGGGCTCTATCTCAACAACCCAGGGTCTAGCCTGGAGGCAGGGTGGGGGCGCCTATGAGCTAGTTCTTTGTTACAACAGAACTGACTAGCTGATTTGAGTAATGGAGAAATTTATAAATATGTGAGAATGCACAGGCCCAACAAGAAGTCTTGAACTCCAAGTTTTGAATGAAGCCACCTACGTGCCTTCCTTGTATCACCCTGCTTGAGATTAACTTTCTACAAAATAGAGAATCTGAACATCCTTAGCTAGATGGAGGGAAATGCTTTGTTCATGAAAGGCTTCGTGCAGCAGTTCCCCAGGTAAAAGTGAGGTGTTCCCATCAGAAGAAGGGGTGAGGAGTCAAGCTGGCAAGAAAAACAGATGTACAAAGTTGGGAGGAATACGTGGAGACTGAGAATCTGGTTTTCCCCAAGTTCCTCCCATGGCAAGATAAATTTGAATGTATGTTCCGTTGTTGGGCTGGCCCTGACTTGCGCCTCTTTACCCGTGCCACTGCTGTGTGCACGTTAATGAATGCGACTTTTCTTAGCGGGTTTCTTAGTCAGCTCAGGCTGCTATAAAGGAATACCATAGACAGGGAAGCTTAAACAATAAACATTTATTTTTTACAATGCTGGAAGCTCGGAGGTCTGAGATCAAGGTGCGAGCAGATCAGGGTCTGGTGAGGGCCCTCTCCCTGGCTTGCAGATAGCTGTCTTCCCGATGTATCCTCACACGGCAACAGCAGAGGGAGGAAGCAAGCCCTTCTGTCTCTTCTTATAATGGCACTAATCCCATTCATGGGGATTCCACCCTCATGACCTAATCACTTCCCAAAGACCCTACCTCCTAACACCATCACATTGGGGGTTAAGATTTCATCCTATGAATATTGGGGTGGGGGGAAGATATGAACATTCAGTCCATAACAGTGGGTATAATTGCCAAGGAGATGTTGATTATTTGACTTTGTTTTGTTTTGCACCTAGAAGATTTGCTGCACTTGTAATGGAAACTAAGGAAAGCTGTCAATACCATTTAATGCTTCTATAAAAATATCATATTCAGTTGTTTCAGAACCATTTCTTTCTTCTTGCCCCCATCCTTTGCCATATACATCATATGTACGCACACATGGTTCTGGGAAGTGGTTCCAGATGCACAGTGGAAATGATGGAAGGTGATAACAGGTATGATGGTTTCCCAGCTGCCACAAGCATACTAGTCATGAAAAGGTAGGAAGGAAAAATCAGGCTTTTTGTGATTCTTGACCCCTCACTCCCAGTGCATTAGTTCACATGGATTTAGCATGATTGGCCCTGCTGGCAACCTTTTAAATGTTTGACTTTACCGTAGATGAAAAAAAAAGCTTTCTACTAAAATCGATACACTTTGTTACCCCTGTCCTAGACCACAGGGTGCATGCAATGTGTAATCACATAGAAACCTTTTAAAAAAGCAACAAATGCTCTTCTTTTCATTTTGTGTAAAGAAAATTCTAAGCAAAGTTTGGTTCTTTCGCTTAAGACAGAATTGTAGGATAATTGTCTTTTGTAAACCTTGTGGCAATCACAACCTAGCTGAGAATAAATGGCATAATTCTAAAGTATTTTGGGGATATGTAACCTTGAAAATTTGAGTTTCCATCATCCACTGGTGGCTGTTTCCCTTAGTAACAAGGGCTAACATTTATTGAGAAGTTGCTATCTGTCAGGCGCTATGCTAAATGTGTTTTTTTTCCAATGAAAAACTTTATTTAAGTTCCAGAAAATCTTAGGAAGTCTGTATCATTATCTCAGTTTTACAGATGATGAAACTTAGGCTCAAAAAGATACAGTAATATTTTCAAGGCCATGTAACTATTTAGAGGGGGAGCCTGGATTTTAATTCAGGAAGGAGATAGACTTGTAATCACACCACACTGCATTTTTCTCTCGCTTTGGGATAAAATTTAGAAAACACATTAGC
Source organism: Lemur catta (assembly GCF_020740605.2). Lineage (NCBI taxonomy): Eukaryota > Metazoa > Chordata > Mammalia > Primates > Lemuridae > Lemur > Lemur catta. Next base: position 62,523,435 of record NC_059139.1, on the reverse strand, counting down.
TATGTGTTTTCTTCCTTTTGTGGGGGGACCTTCTCCCATTCAAGTTGGGATCTTGTGGCATCTGCTGCCTGGGAAAGCGTCATTGTATAATAGCAGGACCCCTCTTGATGGCAATGGAAAATGAGTCAAAATCTTGGTTTTTGAGTTTCAGAATGGTCTAGGTATATATACGATAAGATGATTTGGAAGCATTCTAAGGATACCTCATTAACCCCTTTCCATTGAAAGTTCAGAAAAACTGCAAGATGCTGCCTTTTTTTTTTTTTTTTCAATGACAGGGAGAGACTTTTTCCACAATAGTGAGAGAGCAGAGGACCTCTTGAACCCGGTGCCTGAACCTGAGACTCCTGTAGAGACCCTGAGCCTTCCAGGCTGGCTTCGAGGTCCACAGAATGTTTTTCCAGAGTCACAGAAAGCTGGTTGACCTGCCTAAAGAGTCAGGCACCTAAAGAGCCATGTGGGCAAGCTGAGGGGGGGAAGCCATGATTTCCAGGGAGCAAAGATCAGGCAGGGGAAGGATAGGTCACTCAGCGCCACTGGTGTGGACAGAAGCTGATAACTGAAGGCCAGGGATCTCCCTTGCCCTACCACCTCACACCTGTCCTGGCATTATACAACCTCTTGAATTCAGACATAAGCCCCAGGCAGGTGTATTTTAAGAGGAATCCTCAATTGACTGATATTAATTTGCCACTTGGTAGAATAGGGTTTGAAGTAGAAATTAAGCTCTATAAAAAGTGGAACAGTTCTACCTCCTGTACACCTGAGTTTTGCCTGAGATTTGTACGCTCTAGACTCCAAAGAGCCCACCAAGCCCTTTGCTTAGAAGTTTCATAAATACAATAAAGCAGAAAGAAAATGCTTAATGATTAAATTTAGACCAAATCAAGTCAATGAAGTAACCTATTCTCTCAAATAGGTAGTCCTCTCTTTGCATGGTTCTCGTATGCAGGAATTCCAGTCACTACAGTTTAGCTAAATAACACCAGTCCCCCAACCACAGGGTTCCCATTTCAGTTACCAGGGTGTACTAACCACGTGTTATACCTGGAGTATGCACTTTACTGCCCTTCAGTCCACAGATCATTATGTAAAGAACAGAGCACATCATGATCAGTGACCAGTCACATCACTTTATTCAAAGTCCGTCAGTGACTGGTCACTGCACAGCTGTTCTTCAGTTCATGGCCAGAAAGCAAAGTGCACAGTTTTTCTGTCTTCTTGTCTCCAAGCGACAAACTCACATGACATTTTATAAAAAGTAGATCATTGAAGCAGGGGAACTCGCCAACAAAAATGAAGGTGGAGCAAAGGAACAAAAAATGATGGAAGTGAAATTCAAAAGTGGTTATGACAAAAAGATGAAGATGTCTCGGAGGAAGTGACAGTGAAAAATATAAACAAAACAAAAACAAAAACAAAACCCCCCCAAACCCAAACCAAATGAATTTTCACATTAAAGAAACTCTTAGTGATATCACATGACATTTATATTATAAAAAGTGAAATGTTGAAGCTGATCCAAACTTAGAAAAGAACATAACAATTCAGTAAGACACAGAAAAGATATTTCCTCCCATCCCGTTATATAATGGGAAAAGGGCAAGAACTGCTTAAAGTACTCTTGATAAGATTTTTGCAAGACTAAACACTTTAACTTTCAATATTTCTAGTTTTTCAAATTACAGAGTACAAAATAAATCTTAATTTTCTATTGTTTTCATTTCTCTCTATATTTACAATCGACAGTAAGAGATGATTTATTATCTTGACAAAAATTTTAAAGGTCACAGAACAGTCATAACTTTTCCCGTAGATTATTGAGACCATTTGTGTGATTTCAGCGTGCACGGTCGTTTCTGTGGTTCCACACCACCACGCAATGCGAGGACTGTCTGGATACAGAAATATTCCTTTACCTGTACATGTAAAATCCACTTGAAAACATCTCCATCTCAAAATACTGCACACCTAATATTCTCATGCTGCTTTCAAGGTCAAGAGTTGCCCTGAAATTGGTTTTTCTCAGAGAAAGAACAGCCATATGAACTATGCCCTGAGGCCTTTTGAGTCCTAGGAGCAGGATTAGTAAATGCCTTCTCTCCAAGAAGCCTTCAGTGTCCTGTTGTCCCTCTCTGTTGTTTAATAGTCCTCAGTGGTTGTCGCTGCTCGTTTTTGGTATTGTTAACACATCATCTCATAAGTGGACCGATGGTCATTGTGTGGGATGTTCACATATCCAGACGTTTGCACTCCAGTCACTACTACTCATTCTCCCTGTCAAGTTTTACGTAGAAATATGCCTTGAGGGATGTGAAACAATCAGACACTTATGGGAGGATAACAGATGTGCCCTTCTTTTATTGTCTCTGGGGTTCTTTTAGATCATCTGAAACAACTACACGAAGTTTAAAAATATTTCACCAAAAATGCTTAATGCAAGGAAAAGTTGTGTTTTCCACACATGATGTTTGTCAAGACAACCTTCAAGTGCTCTTAGACAAAAGAAAGGTTAATGCTTTTAAATACAGAACTTTATAGGTGCAAAACCATTCTTGCCTAAAAACCCTTTAAACATACTTTTATAGGTAAATATCTATGTCTATCGGAAAGGAAGAAAAGAGGAATTGGGGAAATGGATATTTGTGAGCTAGCTTATTGATTCTAGTCTTTTGCAAGACTGGTAAGCTTATTGTATCATTTCATGAAAGGCATACAAAGTAATAGGCATTTGTGTGCACCTGTGTGTGTGTGTTTTCTTGGCACATGTGAATGAAGAACAGATGATCAACTTTTCATTTTTTTTCATTTTTTCTCTTCATTCTACTCGCAGCACATATATACAGTATTAAACTTTTTGAGTATGGACAATTCCTTTTTATATTTATAGGACCTTCTCATTCAAGAAACTTCAGGCACGTTCCCAATATTCTAGTCATTAATCTATATAATCCTCTATTAAATTGGTGCTAAGTTTTCATTTTAAATGGGAAAAATTTGGGATGATTTTTATTTCTACCCCAGCATAATGATGTAGTTGATTTATAAGAATGTTGCTAAATATGATGCCTTTGAGGAACCCTAGATGATTTATTTATCTGTTTATTTTTTAGCTTTCAGAAAATCACACCACACTTGTGCTGACTGGAAAAGTTCAAAGTGGTGGTCCAGATGCTGGCACTAAATAAATAAATCCAGCTATGCATTTATGAAGAATGAGTCTGTGACCTGAGATATTCTTTAACTTCTGTGGCAAGAGATCACTAAGCCTTAGGATCTTAGATGAGGTAGGCCCCTTACAGAAACAATCCAAAATTTTAATAAATTGAGGAACTGAGGAAGAAGAAGTGAACTCTGGCACAAGATCACAATCTGCTGAATTAGCAGTTGATTGGACTTCTAATTCCAGATGTATTACAATAACTTATATTAGAGTTAACCTCATGCTGTAAAAAAATACAAAACTAGACAAATTATATGAAGACATAGTTTTTCAGGCACTGGAAAGAGGCAGCATAAGGCTGTGATCCCTGGAAGAAAAGACATGAGGTGAACTTCCTGTTTACCCCAGCTTTTTGACTAATGGCACTTTCCAGACTGTGGTTCAGGGAGGTAAGACCCAAGTGGAGAATGTCAGTTTTGCTGAGAAAGCAGAGATCAGAATTCATGTCTGCTAAGGTGGCTGGAGTATGCAGGCCACGGTTCCAGAGAGGAGACTGCTGCAGATATTGAGTCCAAGAAGCCTGTGTGGAGCTTCCCTTTGGGCTCTTGACCAAGGCTTGGACTATGAATGTGTAGGGTAAGATTCTGCAAGGACTAGCAGAGAGAGCTACTGGGGTCAGAAAGCTGAATGAAGCTCCCACAGGTCATGAAGTGCTGGAAGACATTGAAGTTCTAGCCCAGCCAAAGTGGACAGACCACATTGAGCGTCTGACTATTTAGTTGAGACCTCCAACAGGCCATACGTTAGGAGTAAGGGCTGCGTTTTAGAGTAAAGGCCACCTCCTCAATTACAGAATACATTGAAATAGCACCACACTAACAAAGTCCAAAATTGTCTGGCTGGATCAAGAGGATATGCCAGTAAATTATCTGACTGCCAGAACTAGACTGAACATCCTTTAAAGGAAGACAATATAATCCAAACTCTCTATAATGTATTACTCACAATATGCAACAAAAATATTATTAAATATATGAAGAATCATCAAATTGTAACCCATAACCAAAAGAAAAATCAGTCAGTTGAAACAAATCCTGAAATGGCCAAGATTTTAGAATTAACAGACAAAGATTTTGTAACAGCTATTGTAAATATGTTCAATAATTTAAAGGAAATGATGTTCAAAATAAATGAAAAGATGAGAATCTCAGTATGAAATGGAAAATATGCAAAAGAACCAAATAAAAATTTTAGCACTGCAAAATACAATATCTGAAATAAAAACTGCACTGAGTGGGCCTAACAGCATATTGAACAGTGCAAAAGAAAGAGTCCATGAACTTCAAGAAAAGCCAATAGAAATTACTCAAACTGAAGAATATCAAGAAGAAAAGATGTGTAGGGGGAGAACAGAACCTCAGAGATCTGTGGAAAAACATCAAGTAGTCTAAGATACATAGAAGTAAAGTCCTGAAGGAAAGGAGAAAGAGAATGGGGCAGAAAAAAGAAACTATTTAAAGAAATATTGGCCCCAAATTTCTTAAACTAGATGGAAAACATTCATAGATCCAATTCAAGCAGGATAAATACAAAATAAATGAAATTTAAGTATGTAATAATCAATTTGCTAGAAACCAGAGATAAAGAAAAAAATCTTAAAGGCAGCCACGGGGGAAAGTTTAAAAAGAAAGAAAGAAAGAAAAAGAAAGAAAGGGAGAAAAAAGGGCATTACATGATGCGGGACAATGGTAAGAATGATTACTGACTTCTCATCAGAAAAAACAGGGGTTGGACAATGAAGTGATATCTTTAAAGTTCAGAAAGAAAAAAAATAATAACCTTTCAACCTTGAATTCAATATGTAGTGAAAATATACTTAAAAATGGGAATGATATGAAACATTTTCAGACAAATAAAATTTGAATGACATCATTATCAACAGACCCATACTAGATGCAATGTAAAAAGAATGTAAGAAAATAAACAGCATCTTACAAAAAGCCCCCAAAGATAGCATTACACTCAATGGATGTTAGTTGTAAAACACTGAGCAGATTTACCCTAAGATAAGGAACAAGGCAAGGATATCCACTCTTATAGATGTCCACTTTCACAACTTCTATTCAGCATTGTATTGGAGGTCCTTGATAGCACAATAAGGTGAAAATAAATAAAAAATAATGAAAAGCATAAAGATAAAAAACTCAAAATCATCTTTATTTGAAGATGATATAATAGTGTGTGTAGAAACTACTAGAACTAATCAAAATGATTGAGTAAAGTCACTGGATATAAGGTCAATACTTAAAATTATTTGTATTTCTATGTTATAGCAACAAATAATTTGAAAATAAAATTTAAGAAAACAATAACATTGTTCCACAATCCATACAATAAATAGACATAAATTTAGCAAAACATGGTCAAGACTTCTATACTGAAAACTTCAAAACAGTGTTGACAGTAGTTAAATAAAACCTAAGTAAAGGACAGTTATACTTTGCTCCTGGGTGAAAGACTCAGTAGTATTGTTAGGATGTCACTTTTGCTGAGATTGATTTATAGATAGACTCAGCACCATTCCAGTCAAAATTACAATAACCTTCCCTTCTTTTTTTTGAGAAAATGGCTGATTCTATAATTTTTATAAGAAGTGAAAAAGGCCTAGAAAAGCCAAAACAATTTTGAAAAAGATTAAAGTTGGAAGAATTAAACTACCTGATTTGAAGACTTACTATAAACCTACAGTAATCAAGGCAATATATTGCTGTCATAAGGATAGAAAAATATATTAATAGTATAGAATAGAGAGTCTAGAAATAGATCCAGATATATATGGTCAATTGATTTTTGACCAAGATGCCACTACAATTCGATGGAGGAATGGAAGATATTTTCAACAAATGGATACATGTATGGAGAAACAAATGATTCTTGGTCCCTTCCTCATATGATACACAAAAGACAGAGTATAAACTTCAAGTAAGAGTATAAATCTTCTAGAAAACAACACAGAATATCACTGTGAACTTGGTACAGCAAAGGTTCTTAGATAGAATGGAAAAAGCATGAACCACAAGATTTTTAAAAATTATTAAATTTAATCAAAATTAAAAACTTCTAATAATAAAAAAAACACCATTAAGAAAAGAAATTGTGGACAACAGGCTGTAAAAAAAGACTGTAAAAAATATATCTGCCAAACAATTTTATCAAGACGTAAAGAATCCCTACATATTAAATAACAAAAAGACAAACAACTCTACAAAAATGATCAAGAATTTTAAAAAGAAGACAAGCAAATGATCAGTGAGTACTATAAGTAAGTGTAAATGGGCTCAAAATTATTTGTCATCAGAGAAATGCAAATTAAAGCACAATGAGATAGCCTTTCAGAAGAATTAGAATGGCTTTTGTTCAAAAAGACTCATACCACTAATTAAACATTTGTGAAGATATGTATTAATAGAAATTGGATCTCTCACCCATGATTGATGAGAGGATAAAATGGCATAATAATTTTGGGAAATTGATACTTTCTTATAAAATTAAACATAAATAACCTTCATAACTGCACAGTTATGAAGGAAAAACATTCCTATGTTTTTTAACCCAAGAAAGATTTAGGCACATCAACAAAAGTCTTGTACAAGAATGTTCATAGCAGTTTCATTCATAAGTCCCAAATCAGAAATGGCCCAATGTCCATCAACAGGAGGATGAATAAGCAAACTATGGTATAGTCATACAATAAAATACCACTTAGCAATAAAAATGAATAAACTAATGATATGCTGAACCATATGAATGAATCTCAAAAACATTATGTTGAGCTAAAGAAGCCAGACTCAAAAGAATACTGTATGATTCTGTTGATATGAAATTCAAGAAATGATAAAAGTACTCTATGGTGAGATTTTGAAATCAAAACAGTGGTTGTTTGGGGGTTGGAAGGGGTTGAGTAGGAGTGTGTATGAGGAAACTTTATGGGGAGATGAAAAATCCACATCTTAATTTGGTTGTTAGCTACATGGGTGTTTACATTTATTTAAGGTCTAGGATTTCGCTGTATGTAAATTTTACCTAAATGAAAGCAAGTTAAAAATTTCATTGATTCAAAGGTTTTCAGATAAAGTAAATAAGTGCTGGAGCCAAAAATATTGCAGTTATTTGAAACGTTTGCAAAATATGTGGAAAAAATAACATTTTAACTAAACGAACTTAATACCCACAAGCATTCATTATGTAGGGGGTGAGGTGAAGTCATGGAAATTGTCATCCATAAATGGTTACAAGCTCAGAGCAGTAGTGATGTAAAGGAAGCATCCTCCCCCACCCCTTCACCTTCTGTTCTGTTGGTCTCAGTGATCTTAGTCAAAGGTCTGGGGGCTTTTTCATGTCAATAATTACGCTGGTTTGTCTATGATTCTATTTTATTGTGGGTAAAAAAAGGGATCCAAAAAGGTGCAAGGGGTCTGTGAGCAACACAAAATAGACTCGCTCTCTTTGGGTAGAAAGAACACACAGGTTGGAGGCCAGTTGGAAAATCTGGCTCAGGCTAGGGAAAAAGGCTGGGTGGGGAGTGAAGCAAAGAAAATCCAACCACTAGATAATGTTTTCCCTGCCAAGTAAAGCCTGTGGCTTAGAAAAGTCTATGTGGTCTGGCCATCTCTTACCTTTCTGACCTCTTCTACTCTTCCCTTTGCTCACTCTGAAGCAGTCACATTGGCCTCACTGTGATACCTTAACATACCAGACGTGCACTTACCTCAGGGCCTTTGCACTTGCTCTGTACTTTGCCTCAAATTCCTTTCCTCCAGATAACCACAGAGCCTGCTCTTTCATCTCTTTTAAGTTTTTGCTCACATGTCATCTTCTCAGTGAGACCATCTTTGCCCACTGTAGTTAAAATTGAACATTTCCCCTTTATCTGATTCTCCTTACTCCCCTTCTTTCCTTCATAGTTTTTTCTCTAGCAGTATCACCGTCCCATATTCTATACCATTTACTTATTTATTCTGTTTATTGTTTGTTGCTCTGGATCCATACTATCTAGGTTTGAAAGCTGGGTCTGCTAGTCCCTAGCCGTGTGACCTTAAGGAAGTCACCTAACCTCTCTGTGCCTAAGTAAAATGGCTACCTACTTGATATGACTGTTGTCAGGATTAAATGAGTTAACATCGTAAAGCATTTAGAACAGTGCCCCAGCATGTTTAAGTGCTCACTAAATATTAGTTATTGCTGCTATACAGAAATCTACAGATAAGGTTTCTTGTTCAGGCATTGTTCAAGGTCCTGTGTCCTGTTAAAAGGAAATTTAAAACTAGGGTCCTATCTAACCCTCAAAAAACTTATAATTGAATTTTTATGCAGTTCCCTTTTCCCAGAATACCCTTTTGCATTCTACTTACTGAATTTCAATGTATTCTTTAAGACCCAGCTGGTGAGGCCACCCCATTTGCTCCAGGTGGAGTAAGTTCTCTTTGCCCTGAATGCAAAGCATTCATTTATTCACTGAACTGCAAACATTTATTGAACATGTAATCATGGGCCAGTTGAGTGACTAGGGATAAAGAGAAGATTAAGACATGGGCTTTGACTTTGAGGGGCTTGTAGCACAAATTCCTCTTACAGTGCTTGTCTGGCCCCTGCTATGTACGAATGTGTTTACTGAAATGATTGAAATAATGGGGGTGGGGAGAAAAAATGCATAACAGAGATAAGTAAAAGTGATGATGATGATGGTAGTAACAGCTAGTACTTGTGAACCTTCCTAAGTACTGCACATATTTTATCTTAATTTAATCTGTATAGCAACAGAAACAGCAAGGTATTATCATCCATAGTTGGTGGATGAGTAAACAGGCTCAGAGAAGCTAAGCAGTCTGTCCAGGGACAGAGCTATGATTACAACTCAGAACTGTTTGCTTCCAAAGACCATTTTTGCCCACTAGTCTAGCCATCAGAAAGATGCTGGCTGGTATCATTCTGGAAACATTTTGTGGTCAACTACTTGTATCTGAGTATTTAGTAGTTCTTCTCCTGCTATTTTTCTTTCTTTAAACTCTTCAGACACAGTTACAGACATAAAAGTTGTGGACCAGTGGCTCCAGGGAGTCGTGTTTCAATTAGCAAATTTGAAGGCAGTGTGGTCAGCTCTCCGGATTCTGACATAACCTATTCTCTTGTCTCCTTTTTCTTTTTTTCAGTGTAGTTTAAAATGTGCTGATAGAGAATTGGACTGCTGACGGTAGCACCAACCTACCCATCAAAAAGAAGGAGGCAGTGGGGAACAGTTAGGAAGAACATAAAGATATTCCTTTCCATTTTTTAAAAGACTTTACTGGCGGAAAGAGAGTGAGAAAGATAGGAGATGGTCCAAGGGGGCCTTGCATTTCATGACTTTAAAGGTACTTAGCGGGGGGCAAGAAGTTATTTTTCTTTTTTGGCTTCTCTAAATAAGGCTAGACAGATCATCTTAGGAAACAAAGGAGGGTTCTATTTTAGCAACTAATGCAATGTAAGCCTTGGACATTGTTATATACTCTGATATGTTTCAGCGGATATCTATTTAGTCAGAACTTTTTTTGGGGGGGGTGTAAAACATGTAGTTTTAATGTTCATGACTTTAGATAAAATACGCAATTTTTCTATCAAATGAGCTAGTCAAGATGAAAATCTGAGTTTATTTTAGTAGACTTTTCTCAAGAATGCTTCAATTACAAGACGCTAGCATACTCTATAAGGATGGCTATTTTCTTGAGAATCAGCATACACAGAACCAACTAAGCATCTTTAATGATTTTTAAGAAAAATACTAACTCGTCTGTTAAATTAGTCAGGAAAAGGAATCGTAGCACATAACATTTTAAGCAACCTCAAGAGTGGATTCACTTTGAGGCAAATGTGTGTCATCTTAGGAAGGATAGTTTGCTTCTTCAGGCCTGAGATAGGCACCAAAAAAAAAAAAAAAAAATCAATCAGTTTGAACCATACTCCAAAAGTCAGTTTAAAAATTGTGTTCTTATTATGATTTCCCCCAAGAAAATCTGTATGTATCGATGTTAGCAGAATTATTATAAAAGGATAGATTTGATAACATGAAATGAAATGATGAAGACCTAATATTAAAATTAGAGTTATGTACGAAAGAAGATAGACAAGGCAATTCTCATATAATCAGATTATTAGAATACCAGGATTGCTATTAACTTAGAATTGATATTATTGTATTGATGCTCCACCTTTTTTATAGCAAACCTTAATAAATTAAATTCCTTCAATTTTCTATATTCCACACTAAGCAATTTATGTGTTGCCTAATTTTCCAGAGACTGTTGCATTTAGTACTATTTTTGGGTACCATACTAATTATGTCCTTAAATATTGGGTGTAAAAGTCTAATTACATAAGGTCAAATTAAATTCAGTTTGTAACATGGTTTAAGTAGTTTTGACTTCAATTTTGAGATTTCCTTGACCCTTTCTCTCAGAACCCAATTGATAATATTATCGCATTGCTTTCCATTGAGTTTATCATTCCTGAAGCAGAACTATTCTTGTACTGGAATATAAGCAGCATGATAATAGGAATAGGAACACGCATGTCTTTTTAATGTTAGACTAGAACAGGCATTCAATACTCTTTGCTGGATGAATGAATGAGAGCTTGACATAATAATTATACCACCGCCATGCACTGTGCCATACCTTAGGCAAGTAATTTTTGCTTTTTATATATTAATTTTATTTTCACTAAGACTAAAATTGGAGAGCTTGAGGACCTTGTCCACGTTCAAGCGCCCCGCAAGTGATAAACTCAAACCCAGTTTGCTCTTCCAGAAGCTGCTCCCTTTCCCTTGTTCTGCAGTATTTTTTTGCATCAGGAGTGTGCCCTCCAGAGTGGACATTGTTAGTGGAGAGGGTGAGTGGATCGTGGCGAGCCTGCTCCCCCAGCCCCTGAAGAGCGTCCGAGCACTTTAGAGCTGGAGCTGAGAGGTGGGAGGTCGGGCGCGGAGTCACCCCGCGTTTCTAACAAGCGCTCACGAGTGTGCTTCTGCTCTACCAACGTTCTCCCTTCCTCCGCGGGGCTGTCAGCGCTGAGCTGACGCCTTACAAGCAATACGATGTGAAGTTTGCCCTTTTCCGGGCCCTCATCAGTATTTTCATCAGATCAAAGGAAGAAGTATATTGGAGCTGTGAGGCAAATACCATTTTGAACAGAAAGTCATTTTGACTTTGCATTTTTAATTGTATTAACAACCATGTACTGGAGTCACTTAGGAAACGTTTTTAACTTGGTCTAGTCAATGGACTTATTCACTGAATAATTTTTTAAAATTACAATTTATAGCCTTTTCTTTTTTTGTCTTTGTCTTTTGCCCTTTGTCCTTTGAACCAAGCCAAACCAAACCAACCAAACTACACAAAAAGACACCAGGTTTGTATGTTGAATCTAGAATGTTTTGAATCTAAGGAAATAACTTCCTTATTCACCTTTAGTTTGGAAGAATGTATCTATGGGTACTAGATTTTAGTGCCAATGGTCTGAAGGTGAGCTTTCACGTGCATTTACTTAGACTAGATATCAAATGTGGAGTAGACTGCTTAGGGTTACGTGACTCAGGACACTGTCATAACTTCTTGTCTTTGTGTTTTGGTACCTGAGCCGACAATTCATCTCAAGACCATGTGCTCTAGCTTATAAATATGTTTTATTAGTGATGCTTAAATATTGAGAACAAATATCAAAATGTGCTATGAAACTGTTCACTTTAATATACTATAAAATAATGAATGGCAAAGTTTTTTGTCTGTTTTATTCATTATTATGGATAGCAACACTTCAGTTCCCATTAGAGGACAAATTATAGTCACACATTGCTTAACAATGGGATACATTCTGACAAATGTGTCATTAGGTGATTTTGTCATTGTGCCAGCATCATAGAGTTTACTTACACAAACCTAGAGGGCATGGCTTACTACACACCTAGGCTATATGGTGTGTGGCCTATTGCTACCAGGCTATAAACCTATACAGCCTGTGACTGTATTGAATATTGTAAGCAATTGTAACATAATGATAAGTATTTCTGTATCTAAACATAGAAAAGGTACAGTAAAACCACAGTATTATGATCTTATGGGACCACCATGGTATATGCAGCCCATCATTGACCAAAGAGCCATTATGCACAGAATGATTGTAATATGACTCTTCTCCACAATTTTTTTAAACCCTAAAATAGAAACCATTTAATCTTAGTCAGAGTTTTTGTTTAACACGTTTTTCCTCCAGCTTGGATGCAACTGTCAAACTTACTTCTGGATGACTTATAGAAAATGAAAAGTAATTGAATAATACACTTATTCCTTAAATTGGGAAACACGTTGCAGCTGGGCAAATATTGCTGACTCAGCATTCCTTGCTGTCACCTAATCCTTTTTCCTTGCAATTAAAAAAAAGAAAGCCCCAGTTTTCATACCTCAAACAGACTTCTTGAAATAGATTTGGAAACAAGAGCCTGTTGCCAGAGGGAGCAGAGTTCACCAGTCCTGTTCCCACCGTCTCGGCTTGCCTGGAATGCCGGCGGGGTGGTGACCATGACTGACAGCGCCAGGCTTACGTTGGTGTGAAGGCCAAGGGCTCCAGGCCGATGAAACACCTCTGGAAACGTGCCCAGTGGAAACACAGAACGGCATGGATACGCTTCCATGCCAAAGATTTTCGGGAATGGGTCCAAAAACATCTTCTGTAAGAGGAAATGAAAGAGGAAATAACTTGTTATTCCAAAGGGGTGAGCGGGTAGGGGTGAGAGTTGAAAGAAGGGTTGAAAAGAGAGAAAAATAATTGAGCTGTGAAGGTGAGGCTGTGCCGAAGAGGGGAAGCGAGTAGTTGGAGCTGGAAATGTTAATAAGCTCACAAAGATAAGGAGGAAGTAGGGACTGTTTGGAAGGTAAACACACCATAATGGAAAGGGCAGCCTTGCCAAGAATAACAACATCAAGATAATTAAAGGAAAAGGCTAACGTAAATGTGAGGAAAAGGAGAAAACGCTGAACAGGTCTTAAATATCAGAACATGCCAACTAATCATTTTGTGATTGACAACATCAACAGGAAAAGGAAAGAAAGGCATTCTGCAGCTACGCACACAGATGTTCCGCCCTGTGATACTCGTGTTATCACACAGCTTTCTGTTGGCTCAGGTATAGTGGGACGTATTGGGTGGGGTGAGAATTATAAGTCCCATTGTTCAGCTCTCTGGGTCTAGTATGTCCTGTGTATTTGTCAGAAGGCCATGATACCAGGATACTTAATTAATTTCCTGAATTGTGTTATTTTGTAGTGTTAATGTCTGTAATTTAGTGGGCTATAAAACCAAGTCATAGATCTCTTTTATATATAACATTTTCTTGAGCTCTTTTCATACTAACTAATGGAGTGCCTAAAAAAACAATTTTAAAAGATGATCAAGCTTATTAAGTAGTATACTAACCACACACATCACATTGCGTAACACCCCACTCTATTCTATTCTGTAAGCAGTTAATGTCAAGCTCTAATTTGTGTTTTCTTTTAGTTCTTGAGCATTCCACAATCTTCTTTCTAGAATAAAACTGTTCAGAAGACGGAAAGCTTCTCCAGGGAGAAGGGAGTTATAAAGTCCACAGGCAAATAAAAATAACATGTACTTTTTAGTACGGAGATCCAAATTAGACTTCTAATTTGGTCACATGAAAGCAATGTTGGGATCGCTTCCCTAAATTATTACCAAAAATAATGTTTATATGTAACTTCACTTATTGTAAAAGAGTATAAGAAAGACCAGTAAATATAGTTTCCTGTGTGATGAAATTCACCAATCTAATTTGTCTTTAATGCTTCTCTTTAACAAAATTCTCCTGAAGGGTTGTTCTATGTGTATCTAGATTTAGAATACTAGGTACATACCACTGCAAAAAAGTGTGTCAATACATAAAGCTGTAGGAATAGTATGTAAGTAACCAACCTTGCTATTGCTTTATTTCCCTTCTTTGGGTAATTTTATGATGTTTAATCTCATTTGACCCTTCAAAAATATTTTCATAAGTTGTTTCTTTACTGGTACGTAGCATTGCTTACACAGCAGTTCATAGAATCATAAAAGCTTGACATATTTCTTCTCTTTTGCCAGGAGCAATTGGTGACAAATAAGATAAAATAGAAGCTTTAGCCTTGGCTCTTTCACCACCATAGATAGGAGCCTGAGGATTTATCAATATTATCTATGTCTTCTCAAAATGTAAAGGACCAAGAAAGACATTTGAATGGACGAGCTCTTTTAAAGGCAGAAGATCTATTTGGCTGTCAGACAAGCAGGTGTGCTGGAGTCCTGGAGACACAGTCTAGGCCTGGCTTTGTCACAAACTACTTGGGGAACAGAAGGAACAAGTCAAGTAAGAAGGGAGAAAAAGAAAGGCTACCTTCTGGCGAGGCTGGGGAGATGAGTACAGGGGAAGAAAGAACAAGGTCTAGGAGGACACTTTTCATAAAGACTCTTAGTAGATTGTTGTCGGATTTTGGAATTGAGGATATGCGTCTCAGTCACCAGGCTACACTGCTGCTACTAAAATGTGCTCACCTGGTTATTGGTACCCAATGGAAAAGGATGTTTACTCTATAATTTCTTTTTTATTTTTTGAAGAAGAAGTTCGGTTAGGGTTATCTTGTTGCATTTATGGGGAATACTTATGTGCTTGATTTCAGTTTCTTATACATGACTTTGAAGCATAATCTTAAAGAATTTAAAGCCCCTTTTCAACACACCTCAAAAATATGGTGTGGACCTTGGTTATTTATGGTACTGGAACACAGTGAGTCTGGAACAATTAAAATATGGGAATACCTTGGATTTAGAAAAAGCCTGAAAAACTGAATCTCCAAAATTGTTATCACAATTTATATTAGAAGAAAGGGAAATAGAGGCAAAAGCAAGGTAAAACAACAGAGGTACAGTGCAACCCCGTAATGTCCCCATGAAAAATTGAAGTTTGAATTGAACAGTCTTGACTACACACTTCTTTCTATCTTTTAGAAAAGGTTGCTTTTAAGCACACTCAAGGCAGGTGCTGTGACTCATTCCTCATTGAGTTTCATCCCCAAATTTCACAATCTACCTTACTTTTTTTCTGCACAGAGTAGAAGCTCGATGTTTTGTTTGCTATATCAAATTGAAAATAGGACTCAGATGTTTTTTGTCAGTTAAATCTCCCTGTTCATTGTAAATTTTCAATTATAGAGAATTATATACATAGTGTTTAAAATGAATTTCCTCTAAAGTCTCTGGGATGCTGACGTGAGGATACATCAAATCTAAGTTGTATCTTTCTTCCAAGTGGGGTCAGGATAGATAGAGACACGCATTTATCTGGGTACATGAACCAGGCTTTATGACTACTCAAAAAATACCATTTATTTACTGCCCAGGAGGAAAGTGGATTGTAAAAGACAGAGATCACCAGACTGTTGTGTTCTGGCCTCATCTTCAAGACATCAAAAGAACCTCCTGGAGGAAGCACACTTTTTCTTCAGTTCCCTTAGGACCACTTGACAAAATTTAAATGATTCTTTTTCCTCCTGGGAACAGATTTTTTTTTATGTCATGCTCTTATTGTTCACAAAAATATCATAAGAAAAGAATTATTCATAAAACCATTTCTTCCTTTTGCCTTAGAGTGTGATCGGCTGTCAGGATGCATGAGGGGAAGTTTGTGGGAATGGCAATTACCTAATAACAGCCTCTTAAATACATCCTTATTTTATGGGTTGTGTTTGGAACCCACTTCCTCACCCTGCAGGTTTTATGAGTACTTAAAGCTAAGCTTGAATTTTCCTGCTTCTCGGGCAAATAAAAAGTGAAGTCTTAACTTAGTCCGATTACTTTTTTATCCACCTCAAATAGTACTGTGTTAGTTAGAACAGGTGAAGCTAGTGCCACAGAGACCCCAAATAGCAAGATGGAAGTGTGCTTGTCACAGTCCAGTTTGGAGGCAGCCCAGGGCTGGCAATGGTATCTCCATGGTATTAGGGATCCAGATTCCTCTAGCTTGTTGCTATACCATTCCTAATTTGGGGCTTTCTCTCATGTCCCAGGATGGCTTTCCACTGAGTCCCTGTTCCATCTAGTGGGAAGGAGAAAGGGAACGCGGAGGGGAAGGCCACTCCTCTTCTCATTATGGGCATGATTTGGAAGCTGCCGGTATAATTTCTGCTCACATCTCATTGGCCAAAACCTACTCAGATGACTGCATTGAGAAACTATATTCTTCCCAGCCTGGCTACATGGAAGAGGGAGAATGGATATTAAATGTCAATTTTCTCTGCTATAATATTATCCAGTGTATTTCAATGAAATGTATTTCAACTTAATGTGATACTCTTCATGGAAGGTGTTATGCACCTATGTTTCTCCCTGCAGTTATATTTTCAAAGATTTGAAAATTTCAGGGAGATTTAGTGTCCCATTTAGGTTGGGATATTTGGCTACTGCCCAGCCCTGTGGTAGACTCAGCTGTAGGTGGTATAGTCCCTTCTCATGGATGAGATCAGAGAAGCATCAACAACATGTGGCTTGTTTTACTCTGGGTTTTCCCTGGTTCTCCCTTATCTTCAAAATTTAGCAAGATAGAGGATTTTAGCCATTTAAGAGAAGGTTTCAGACTGTGAGCCTAAATAGCTCCTACAGTCACATACCACCAATATGGCATTTATATTCAATTACTAGTTCCTAGATTGCTCTTATTAGAGAGATTTCTGGCAGCTAATAAAAATTAGGACAGCCTTTCTGTTACCACTGATTAATCTTAAAATTATTTTTCATCAGCACTCGATCTTAGCCAGTTCTCCCTCTTTTCTCCATATCAGTGTCTACAGAAGAGTTCATTGTCTGGGGTTCTCAAGTAGCTGTGGTGAAGCAATTGAAGAGTCACTGTGTAACCACAGGAGTTGTCAACTGCTAGGGCCCCAGTCGCTCTGCCAGGCAGATCTCATTCAGGGGCGTCGCGATCTGGCTCCACAGAAGCCAGTCATGGCCAAGCGTTTTCAAAGGCTTAGGGCATCTGTGTTTGCTCATTGTTCCCCTCCTTTGTTCCAACTCTGCTTCTTTCTTTCCTCTCTTCATCTTCTCCTGGAAGATTTTCTCCAGCTTGGATTTTCTAAACCGTTGGAAACAGCTTTTCTGTGTGCCAGCCCCGTCCAAGAGCTTTCTCTCTCTTAACCATTTAATCCTCACCCATAAGATAAGAACTGTGAATTCTCCCATTTTATAGGCTAGGGTATTAAAACACTGAGAGGTTAGGAAACTTGTCCAAGGTTATATAACTGGTAAGTGGTAGAGCCAGGATTCAAAACTATTATTATCCCCCTTCTATAAATTAGAAAAAGTTACAGCTACTCAAGCTTAAGTAACTTGCCTTCAGCTGCAGAGGTAGTAGGTAGCAGAAGTGGGATTCAAGCCCAGCTCTCTGATCCCAGACCTCCTGCTCTTCTTGTCCGCCTTGCTTAGCATGCACTATGGGCCTTACAAGACCAGGGCCACCTGACAAGGGGTAGGGGCTCCTTGTCTGTGACCTGTGATTCTCCTGGCAGCCTCCCCATGCCCCACCCCCAGGTAGGAAACACTGATTTCATCTCAGCAGAGCAGGAAGGCAGCTGTTGCACATATGCCCGACCATAAGGCGCTAGGGAAGTATTACCTATATTTCATATCCTTGTTCAAATCTCCACTCTCCCATTCACCTGCCAGCATAAGGAGTGCAGTTTTCTTTTGCAGGAGGATAATATGAAATGCTGCTTTTGCATCAGAAAGCTAAGAGGTTCATATATCCTGCCTGGATAGGAACGTTTTTCAGCCTCAGAGCCTATAAAAATATTGTGGCATGAATGGTTCAGCTGAAACAACAGAATGCCGGGAAAATGAATCTGCAAAATGTACTTGAAATATTAGTCATCAGCATGGTATAAAACACCCCGTCTCCCATAGAGGGAGGTCTGTGCCTGAGAGCTAAGTACATTTTTCGCCTGCAGGACCAGCTGCGGATTGTAGTACTGCAAACTCTCAACTACCCAAACCCATCTACTAATATGAAGATTAAAGACAAGGGAATATATCTCATTCCTCTGGGTTCCTGGCTTTTCTTCAGAGGTGATGGAACACAGAAATGTCCTTATACTACAAAGACATTGGAATATATATACACACACACACAATTTAAATATATTTTATTAAACATATAAATATATACTGTATAATATATTTTCTATTTGTCATCTAGGGTTGCAAAAGTTTGTTTTTAAGTTAATCTGGAAACAGAAGGTTTTCTGACTTCTCTTTGTTTCAGTAAAAACATGGAAACAGGGTCGGGCGGCCGTGGCTCATGCTGGGAGGCTGAGGCAGGAGGATCACTTGAGCTCAGGAGTTTGATAAGAGCCTGAGCAAGAGTGAGACCCTGTCTCTGCTAAAATTGGAAAAAATTGCCAGGCGTGGTGGCCTGCACCTGTAGTTCCAGCTACTTGGGAACCTGAGGCAGGAGGTTCACTTGGGCCCAGGAATTTGAGGTTGCAGTGAGCTATGATGACATGATGATGCCACTGCACTGTAGCCCAGGCGACAGAGCGAGACTCTGCCTCAAAACAAATAGAAAAACCTTTGAAACTAAAAATGTAAATAAAAGGAGAAATAAAAAAATATTAAAACTTCTTAAAGGACATTAATTTGGGTGTCTTGTGGAGAAGTGCATGTTGGCGGATTGAATGTGGCTTTCATTAAAAATAATGATTAAAAATCTTTTTTTAAAAAAATCTCTTTTAGAGTTCCTACAGAATTTCAGCCCAAGTTGCCAAAGATTTTTGTTATTGGAGAGACTTCTTATCTTAATCTGCTTAGGTGATAGCTTTAAAATCTCCACCTGCATTTTTGGCAGGAGAGTTCAATTTTTATAAACGCATTCTGATACTCAGTGAACTGTTCCCCTCTTGCATTTCGAGGGGGTTGGTCACTGTGTGGGTGCCTGATCAGGCTAGCTGTGGTGTCACGAGCACCTTCCCGGCCACTGCCTGTCCCCTCTGCAGCTCCCCGCACGGTGCAGGGGGCCGAGTTAGACGTCCACAGCCACGACTTGAAACATTTTTGTAATAACGCATTCGAAAAGCTCCAGTGAGCTGCCAGCGTTGGATTTCCAAGTGCACTGGAAGCACAGGGGATTGATGCTCTGCTTTAATTAGCGGCCTCATCGATCCTCGCACGTCCCCACGTGTCCTGCCGTGGTGGGTGCCCACCACATTTAAGTAAACGGCTCCTTTGCAAGTCACTTGTCAGCACCGCGAATTTCCCGGATGCCGGCAGGTTGGCCATTCGTCAAGGCGCCAGCATTTGGTGACTGCTGGTAATGGATTTTCATGTTTGTTTTATGAAGAGTTTCATTCAAATGCTTTGAAGAACTTTGGCAGCGTTTAAGTGAACACAACTCAGCGTGTGGCATGAACCTCGGAGCAGCAAACCGGCTTGCGGTGCCAGCAGCCTGCTCACGCGCTTCTGGGCTTGGTGGTCCCTGAAATCCCAAGAGAGCTGGCCCGCCTGGCCGAGCGGGGAGCCGTCCTGCCTCAGCAGGGCCAGCCCCGGCTCTCGGACCTATTCTGGTCACCCGGACTCGGCTTTACGACGGGACTCCGGGCTGAGGCCAGCTGGAGTTGCAGAGTGGAGGATATTCCTACAGAGGTCCCAGAGGTGCCCAGGCCAAAATCATGTCCAACTCTCTAAAGTTCTTCACGATTCTGATCTAAGACCTAATGGCCAAAAATCAGCGCTGGAGCATTCACTCCAGCGCATCTCGAGGCAAGTCTGGTTGAGCGGCATGAGCACTGGACTGGGAGTCCTCAGGCGACAGGACTCGGGTGCTTGCTCTGCTCCTACCTGACCACGTGACCTTGGCCACGCCCCTCCCTGGGTAGCTGTCAAATGCTGCAGATGGCTGGAAGCTTCTTCCAGTAGCCAGTCTGGGGAAGCGGGCACGGGGCCCAGGGCTGAGGCAGCTTGTCCACCCCCGGCAGCGCCGCGCCGTCCCCGCCTTCTCCCCGCGCTGCAGCCGTCGCAGGGAGGGACCTGCAGAGGCATGGCGAGCAGGAGACACCTCACGGAGTGTGACAAATGAAAAATTTTAAAACGACATTTACTTTTTACAAGTCAGACATTTAAGTGGATCCTTTTTATGGAGCATTTTCAATTTTTATATCACCTAAGAGACTTCTGCCTTTCTCTCGATTCTTTTTCACATTAAAAATGAATTACAGTCTCATCCATTTTCAAAAAGAATTTTGGGGAATTTGTAAAACAGACAAAGGCCACCTGTGCCCTGAGATAGTCCAATACCTGGAGCCAGTTTCTCCCCTTGATTGATATACTCGTCCTGGGGACTGAGGAAAAGAAATAAAATGGCAAAATTTTAGTATGAACCTGGTGTTTGGTATCATTAGTAAATATTTTTGCTGTCCCTCCCACCATGTAATGTGTTTCTCAATGTTTGTTCCGGGACAGTCACACGGACAGGAATAAGGAGGCATTGGTGGGCCAACATCCCCAGCCCAGAGTGTCCAGGCAGCCGTGTGATGTGTCTGAGGACCCACAGCCACCATTTAAGGAGGACTTCGTGCCAGGCATGGTGCTAGATACAGTGCATGTCCTCGCTCATTTAACTCTCATGACGGTCTTGGGAGGAGAGCACTGTTTTGTCATCTGCATTTGTCATATGAGGTCTCAGAGGCTCTGACAGCTTAAGAACTTGTCCCGGGTGTAGGCCTAGGAGCCCAGGCATGTGGTCCAGGGTCCTTGCTGGGGACTGCTGTTCTATGCTGTTACCTTGTGGCACCTGTTGGCCTTGGGCTTTCCCCTCTGGTTTTCACTGCATACGGTCACGACTGAAATTTCAGCAGGCTCTGTAAACTATGCTATTATGTGTAAGTTTCTTGAGAGCAGGATCTGGGTTTGGTTTTATATCTAAGAGGTATTAATTTTATATTTTCTGGACGATTGACTGTTGAATGGAATGGCTAGGCCTCTGCGCATTCTGCACTTCAGGGAAGAGTCTAGAAACAACAGCTTTCTTCCACAGTGTGCAGCACTGACGGGCCTGTGCCACTCTCCCTGGCCTGAGAGCATCAGATTCCAGAATTTTGTCATCAGGTGTCGAATGCACCCTATAGAGAGGGACAGGGTAAGGAGAAAGGTCTTTATTCTAGATTTATTTGAATTGAAATATAGTTGCCTGTGGCTCCTGCAGTGAGTGCTTAAGCCTGTTCTGGAGTTTTTCCCCCAGTGCTGTCAGACGTCTCACGTGGACCTCAACAAACTGGAAAGCACAGGGGAGATGGAAGCCAGGCCTGTGAGGGGTCTGGAAACTGTATCTTGTGAAGAACAGTGGAAGGTGCTGGGAACATTTATCTCAGAAAGAGCAGCTTTCATCTGCATTAGTAATGTTGTAATTCATGTAGCCTTTTACGAATGAGGCAATTAATTTATGAAATATATTTTAGTTCACATCGTTCACTGTCCCAGTATTCTGTGGCATATTTGAAATATGGGAAAAACACCCTGACCACAGTTATTTTAAGAAGTTAAAAAGCAAATGCTGTATAACCTATTCCAATCCTCTAGAACATAGATAGGAATTTGATTCTCTTATCTTACAGCAGTGCCAGGCATTGTTTAGGTGCTGGAAAATATTTGTTGAATGACTATGAATGAATGAAGTGTGTGGATTGCTTAAAAACACTGTGAGTTCCTGAGAGATCTCATTGCCTTCATCATTATCCTACTGGTTTTAAAGTTACTACCAAAAGTGACATTTCAAAAAACGAAATCTTAGGTAAAACTTGAATAGACAAATAAAAATATTTTTAATTAACATTTTCTTTATTTTAAAGCTAGTCAATGACAACCATAAAGCTGTTATGTGGCAAACCAAAAATTTGAAAGCCAGTACTCTGAATGACAGTTGCAGCCTTATAGCAGACTCAAAATCCAATTTATTTCTGTTTTCTACTTTGCTTGCTTCATACTGTATCAAGAAAACACTGGTTTACACAGAAGTAGTTTGCTTTGCAATCTCAGGATACTCTTCAGGGAAACTGATTCTGGAGCTCAGGACGACTAATAGAAAATGTATGTTTCCAAGTTGAACCATTAAGAGTACAATATCTCTTTGCTCACAAACTTCATCATCAATATGTCAGATCAGAAGTGCTGGAAACTTTGCACAAGTGCTAAGAGGCTCTCCAATATGGATACATGCTGGGCATTCATTAGTTACTGACCACTAACCAAAATGCCATGAAGGAAGGTGCCCTGCAGGTTTGCCTGATCCTTGCCTAGATCCTTGCTGTGAAGTGTGCTTGGATGTCTGCACAAACATGCTCTCCCATGCTTGAAGACCCTTGGAATTCCAAAGAATATTGGGGGTAGGAGTGAAGGAGGCAGGGAGGTAGCAAGAAAGCCTCATTAATGAAAGGGACTGTCTGAATTAGACATTTATTCATTTTGTTCATTCTCAAATATCTGTTATCTACTGTAAATAAAGGGCTCCTCTTTTAAGAGGCTTAAAATCCAGCTATAGGTAGAAAACCTATGTTAGGGAAAATGGAGAAACCAAGAAAAGTAGGATAGTATAGTTCAAATCACTTTGAAAGAATACAAAGAGACCAACTGGAGTGGGGTTGAGATGATCAGTGAAGGTTTCTCTGGTTGCCAGTTTTTTGTGTTGCTTTAAAGTAGTTAGGAATATACTTGGCATTCATCACCTGGCTGTACATGCATATGCAACATACAGAGTCACTGTTTTTCAGGAAGGATTTAGTTTTACCAACTCTGGGAAGTCAAGAACAGCATCAAAGAAAAACATTTCTTGACTCAGATCTTTTGGGTTATCCTCATGCCATCCAGTAATGAGTGACTCAACTTACTCTGGGTCAAAGTGTCAGTTGCTTTTGAAAATTTTTCACATATCACAAGTGCTTTGAGTTATGGGGCACACTTTATTCTACCCAATAACTACAGGCTGATTTGAATTTGAATCAGCTGACAAATAAATATTTAAAGTTGAATAGTTGGAGCCAAGGAAATTTACAATCCCGCCATAGTAGTGTTGCCATTTTTCTCCTCCCTGTGTCTTGAAAACATGGAGATAACCTGGGAAATAAGAAAGAAAAAACTTAATTCAAAATAGAATAAAATGTTTATAGATTTAAGACCATGAACAACAACCATTTGTAGATGTTCTCAGTTTTACACCGGAAAGAAAACTCTGTAATTTAAGCTCTATCCACCCCCCTTTCCTTCTCATGCTGTGATTGTATCATCATTGCTCAAATTATCATGACTTACAGGAGATAGAAAAGAATTAACAATCATTTAATTATTAATCACCTGTAATTGGAACTGAAGACTATAAAATGTAAAGGCTGAGAAGTGAGCAGATTAGTGGAACGGGAAAGGAAGTAGGGCTGGAAGAACTGCTCTGGTGTTAACCCTTTAACAAAGCTACTCCTCTCACCTAAGTTTTTGGCTGGCCGTCTGTGGTGGGCTCCCCTGCTGCACTTCTGCAGGGAGGCGGAGACATGTATAGGTCATGTACATGTCCCAGGAGGGGGCGGTGGCTTCCTGGTCTCGCTGGAGGCCCAATTCAGACATCAGGTAAAAGGTCAAGTAAGGTCAATACAAACCAGCCTAGGGAAGCAGCAGCTGCTCTATTGCCTCGAGTGCTTTTCAATTTGGAAGAACCGAGAAGGGCGGTTTCTCTCTGAATCAGTGCTTTCCCAGGCTTATGAATTTCAGAACCTCTTGTACTTTCCATTGCTTTCCAAACACGGCCTTGTTTCAGGCTTCCCTGCACACAGATTGCAGTGATGTGGGCAAACAGTTTTGACAAGATATGCAGCTTTGAGAAAAAGCACTTTAGGCTTACAAGGACATGCACCGTTGTTGGCCTCTCTGTGGGGGTGGTGGTAGGAGCTATGGGTGGTAGGAGCACCTGGATGGGAACCCTGGATCTGGAGTGCCTCCCTTGTAGAGGGCCCCAGGTGGGTGGTGAGCACACATCGGCGTCCTTGGCTGAGCCTATTCTCAGATATGTAGCCAACAAGATGGTCATTTTCTGTCTGGGCTCTAGGAAAATGAAAAAAAAAAAAATCTCATACAGGCTCTTTACTCATACCTTTTATATTTGAGTTCCAGAAACATTCATTGAACACCAACTTGCATGCAGGATGCTATAGAAGGATAGAGAAGAAATTGAAGATCTTCACTCTGTCGTTGAGGAATGACCATCTAAATTGGAGCCGAAAGCTTGTGAAAGTTGATATAAATGCTTATGAAGCAGCGGAGAAAGGGTAAATTAATACTTCAACAAAGAAGGGAGGTGGACACGAGGCTTTGTGTCTCTTTTCACTCTGACACCCGAGGGGGCTGTGGCTGTGCCACAAACTTCCCTTGTTGTCTTCTTATAAGGATTTTGGCTCCTATTAATTTTCTTCAGCCTCCTCTGGTTGATCTCGTTCTGATTTAGTTTCCTTTTGGGCAAGGATGTAGGTCTAATTATTAACTCTCAGCCTCCAAGCTTTTTGCCTTCAAAGAGTAACTTCTTCAACCCAGGTGGGCCACGGTGGGGAAAGAAATCAAACACTTTTAAAGGAAAGCAAAGGAAAAAGTGACATGAATTTGAATTTAGCTCTTTGAAAATGAGGGAGTGAAAAAAATGCTCTATTTTCTGCCTTTAATATTCAGGGCTATTCTTTATAAATGTGTACATCACTTTACTGGATACCCATGACTAATGATAGAATAAATTTCAAGACCATGTTTTGGCCAGTGAAAGGATAGTGACTGTGGGGGGAATGTTTAGATAGGGAAATTAAGAACTCAGAAAAGAGGCAGATCCAACCTCGATGTTTTTGAAAACTCTGAAAAACAAATTCTGCAGAGCAAGGTGGTGTGTGTAGTAGGTCTGAGGCAGCACAGTGCGTGGGGACGCCATGTGCACTGGGGCCAGAGAGACCAGCGTTTGGCCCCAGGGTGTTCCCGGTAATTTCAACAGGTGATTTAGCTACTTTCAGCCTCAGTTGCTTCATCTGGTTATCAACAAGCAAAGAGAAAAACATGTTCATTAAAAATTTGGCACTAAGCAGGCCCTACATAAATGTTGAAAACAAAAGTCTCATTTGCTTTATTTTAGTGTCCATAGACATGTCAAATACGGAAATGTAAGCCCTTAGATAAAGGTTTGCTTTCTTGGGGTGACATCTTCACTGAAAATAATATTGCTCATTAAATAGCCATTTGCACTCATTCTTGACAGGTGGAATGATGTCAGCCTCTCCTGGGCTCCCACAGGCCCCTGTGCGTGGTTGTGTGAGGGCGCAAGGAGCTAGCCTGGCACGGCATGCTGTTTGTCTGGATGGCTCTCCTAGCTGGGGAAAGCTAGTCAACCCTTCTCTGCCTTCACTGCATCTGTAAAATGGAGATAACAACACTACCTTTGGAGAAGTAGTGTTGATGTTGTTGATGAACATTAGATGATACCGAGAGGGCTGTACTCAGTAAGTGGTAGCTTCCATCTTGTCATAGGATACCTGTCCTTCTTGGTGATGTGGGAGTGAACACCTTACAAGGCAGCAAACTTTAGTTTTTGGATAATTTTACTGTAGGAAATTTCCTCCTCATTGTCACATCAAGTGAATTAGGCCGTGAGAATGATGGAGAAGGAGAGGAAGCCAGGACAGTTGGGACTCTGGTTGGCAGAAGTATCTCAGCTCTGGGGCTGGTTCCCAGGAAAGGGAGACCAGCAGCCTCACGCGCACTGTCCAGAGGCACGAGGCTGTTGTAGACATCCTAGACGCTCCATCCTAGGGGAGAGTGGTCCATGGCAGTAAGAAGATTCCACCCAGCGCTGATACTTTTGGTCAGGTGGGTCAGCTTGCACATGGTTTCACTCAGTCTCATTTAGTCTCTTTTAATTTGATATTAAAAGAGCATTGGGGCTATCCATCTGGACATCATTTCTACCAGATAATGTTCTTCTATTGTTTTTGTCTCATTTTACTCTTCCTTTTATGTCTTTGGTGCATGTTCCCTCTGATATTCAAGGCCACACAAGTTTGCTGGTCTGTGGGTGGATTGAGGTAGATTCAGGTCTTCCCATACTCCCCCTCATGCCCTGCCCCAACTTCAAAATGTCAATAATTGTTCTCCTGATCAGGGTCTTAACCTTTTTGAGTTTCGTTTTTGCCCCTTGTCAGGAGTCATTGAGGCATCATCAACCAGAGTTCAGACAAAAGTCGTGCTCCTTGTTGGCCAATAGACATAGAGACTCAGAGCAGAAGTGGACTTCAAACTCTGTGTCTGTGCATGGCTTCCTTTCATAGTTAAGAAATTAAGGCAGCGTGGTTTAGTGGGTTTCCCGAACCCATTGCTCAACTTCTGGTAGGCTAATTTTCTTCCTAGCATGAGCTCTGACAGGAAAGGAGCAACAAGACTGCCATTTCCTCCTGGTCTCTTCCGGTGTCCACCATGGATGCCAGCGTCACCAGCCATGCCTACATCCTCCTGTCCCTTTGACTGTATTATTCATTCCTTAATGATTTAACACACTTAGGTGGGTCCACTAGCACTGGCTGCCTCTCACCTACGTCCAGCAAGAGGGTGTCGACAATACCACAACCTCTCTTTCTTCTTCGGAAAGCCAGGAGTCACACTTGCAGACATTCTCTTCACTCTGTTTCTTTTTTTCCCATTTGCCAATCACTTGACACTAATTTGTCCTTCTGCAGAATCTTTTTCCTTCTGGCCTGTTTCCTGAAGTGTATTTTTCCCCAGACTACCTTCATCCTCTCTAATAAACTAAAAGTAGAGATGCATATTTTGAGCTCTGTTATTCTATTTTACAGATATTTTCTTACGAGCTATGTCCTTGGTAGTCAACCTCACCTCTGAGCCCAGTGGACCCATCTGGAAAATGAGACTATTACCTACCTCTTGGGATGCTGTGAAGATTAAAGGACACTCACTTGATCCCTATAGGTTTAAAGATAACCTCACTTTCAAGTAGGTGATAAAAGAAACCATTTTTTAAGGTTTCGTGATACCCTTCACCTTCTCCTGTGAATCAACATCACATCAGGATGTTGAGGTACCCATGGGGAAGCTCCATGGCACAAGTGTTGCAGAAGAGCTAGACGGACCCTCTCAGGGGACACATATCTCTGTGCCAATTGTTAAGCTTAAGAGGAGTTCCAGAGTCAGGTGTCTCATGGGATTTCCATTGTTTTCTAGGGAGCATCACAGCTGAGGTTGTCAAAATAATGTTAGGCAATAAATGGCTCCCCAGTTGTCCCTGTCCTAATCTAAGAACCTGTGACTATGTTACGTTACATGGCTGCTATGATCTGAATGTTGGTGTCCTCTCAAAATTCATGTGTTGAAACCTAACCCTCAAGGTGATGGTTTTAAAAGGGGGGCCTTTGGGAGATGATTAGGTCATGAGGGCTCTACCCTCATGAATGGGATTAGTGCCCTTATAAAAGAGGCTTGAAGGGGCCTGTTTGTCCCTTCCTTCATATGAGGACACACAGAAGGCACCATCTACAAGGAATGAGCCTTACCAGACACTGAAGCTGCTGGTGCCTTGATTTTAGACTTCCCAACCTCCAGAACTGTGAACAATAAATTTCTATCATTTATAAATTACCCAGTCTAAGCTATTTTGTTATAGAAGCCCTAATGGACTAAGACAGTGGCAAAGGGTAATTAGGGTTGCAGATGGAATTAATGTTGCTAGCCAGCTGACCTTAAGATGGAAGGATTACCCTGCATTATCCAGGTGGGTCAATGTAATCACGTGCATTATGAAAAGTGCAAGAGGGAATTGGAAGAAAAAGCCAGAGAGATGGCAACATGAGAGGAACTTGGCCTGTCCTTGCTGGCTTTGAAAATGAAGGTGGAAACCATGAACCAAAGAAAGTGGGTAGATTCTAGGAGCTGGAAAAGTCAAGGAAACAGATTCTCCTCTACAGCCTCCAGGAGAAACACAGCCCTGCTAGCACATCCATTTTAACCCAGTGAGCCTCATTGTGGACATCTGACTTCCAGCATTATAAGATAATAGATTTGTCTACTGCTACATTTGTGGTAATTTGTTATAGCAGCCATAGAAAATGAATGCAGTGTCCTAATAATTAACAAAGGTGATTATCGATGTTCAGTGACTTCTCAGACCCAGTCTTCTCAGGGACAGGTAATTTTCCAACAGTAAGTTCTGGGAAGAGATCAGAACAAGACCCCAAGAATGGATGGCTAGTGATAGGTAGAGACCCGAGGCAATCACATAATAGCTCTGATTATGTTGAAAATAAAGCTATTTTCCTGACCCCAACTTTTCCCTTTTTATCCTGTCTAGTCTTTCCCTATTTTAATAGTGAATCACAAACCTTTCATAAAACGGTTTGACCTTTGTGTATACCTATTTATAAAAGCATTGTGGGGATAAGGATTGCTAAAATATTATGGAAACAAAAATCAGGATGGTTTAGAATTATTCCAGCAAAGGTTAATACACTGAGTAAAATTAGAATCTGTCAATTACTATAAGACCATGAAAAATAAAGAAATTTTCATGTGGTAGCTTAACCTTCAAACACAACCATTTAAGCATATTTATGTCATTTAAAATTATACATGGTAAAGTATGCAAAACTATAAAACTACTAATTTGAATATCTAATTTGAATCCATATCATAGGGTATAGTTTATTCTTAATTTAGGAGTGTACATCCTAAGTATATAAATATAATGCCTGTTAATCTTAAGTGCTAAAATAGATGTTTGAGTCAAAGGACAGCTTCCATTAGCCAAGGTTGTTATTATATTTTTAAACCTTAGGCTTTTTAGAAAAGCATAAGAAATGAAATAGCAGCACTTGGTTTCCTAAGTTCCAGACTGTCTAGCAACTAGAAATTAACTGAGTTTATTGTATTGTTTAGGCAAGAAAATGAGAAAAGTAAAAAGAACTGGTTTTTCGTATCATCGGGGTGAAGTTCAGAGTTTCCATGAGAGATGTGTGTTCAAGAACAATACTTGTAAAAAGTCAACACCTTCTCCCCAAAATGTATAGCAGCTTAATACAGAAAGCTGTTTTTATTGTACAAAATGGAGCAGAATTGTTTTGAGCATTTTCTTATAGAATACTCTGAACTAAAGAAAAATAGAGTGCAATGCACTCTGCTTAGTGACATGGGCACATCTTTAGGTTTTTGTGGGTTTGCAGTCTATACATCTCTACGTACATTTTAGAGAAAACAATAGATAAGTGACAAGTGAAAATTTTGGAAAGAGAACTTAGGGAATTAGAAAAGACAATGGCTAATGTCAAAAGGTGTCAAGGAAATTACCTATAACATTTAAAAGACATTGCTTTTTAGAGACAGAGAAAAGTCAAAGCAAGAAAATAAAAAATCCTACTGGATCAATTTTATGATAGTTTTATATAAAAGCCCATTTTTGAAACATTAACAGCTTTCTCATGCTCTCTGTGATATTTATTGAGTTAAATGTCTTCATGCATCTCTAGGGACATACAAACATTTTTAGGTCACTGAAGCAATGATTTTCCTGAAGGGAAAGCCCATGAAAATCTGGGGTCCTGGGGGTTTCTTATTCTCATATTAGTCCATATTTAGTCTTCAGCAATTGTAAAAATTGCCATTTAATTGTTTCTATAGGTTATGCTCCTGCAACTTCTGCTCCAGTTAAGCAGATCTTGGTTGCTGTATCCTTCTGGACGTGCCTCTTTCCAGATTTTGGCATGGCAATTTATCTTGCAACCTCATTTATCTGATAGATCTAAGAAAAGTTTTTGATTTTCAGTTTGTCCAGCTTTTTCTTCTGGTGAGGGTTGGAGTGACAACTTCCAAGCTCCTCCTATGTCAGAGGAGCTGACATATCCATATCTCAACTTTGCCTTATTTTTAAAAGAGTTTTGTTTTTAATTTTTAATGTTTTTTAATTTTTAATTTTATTTTTAATTGACACATAATTATTGTACATATTTATGGTGTACGGTGTGATGTTTTGATACATGTGTATAATGTGTAATGATCCAATTAGTATAATTAGCATATCCATCACCTAAATATTTATCATTTCTTTGTGGTGAGAGCATTCAAAATCCTCTCCTCTAACTATAGTCACATGCTGCATAATAACACTTAGGTCAATGACTGGACTCTATATATGATGGTGGTCCCATAAGATTATGATACCAGATTTTTACTGTATCTTTTTATGTTTAGATATGTTTAGACACACAAGTACTTACCATTGTGTTACAATTGCCTATAGTATTCAGTACAGTAATAGACCATACTGGTTTGTAGCCTAAGAGCAATATGCTGTATGACATAGTCTAGGTGTGTAGCAAGATATACCATCTAGGTTTGTGTTAGTATGCTCTATGATGTTTGCACAGCTACAAATTTGTTTAGTGATGCATTTATCAGAATGTATCCCCATTGTTAAGAGATGCATGACTGTCTTTTGAAACATACTATATTTTGTTGTTAGCAATAGTTGCCCTAATATGCAATGGAACACTAGAACTTATGCTTCCTATCTAACTGTAACTTTGTACCCATTGACTAACCTCTCCCTATCTCTCCTTCCCCTCGACCCTTCTCCAGTCTCTGGTAACTACTATTCTACTCTCCACTTCTATGAGATTAACTTTTTTAGATTCCACATATGAGTGAGATCATAGGGTATTTGTCTTTCTGTGCCTGGCCTATTTCACTTAACATGATGATATTCATTGAATTGTTGATAGTGTATTTTGTGTACAGTATTGAATTAAAGTTTACTTACATTTTCTTTGGGATTTTTGAATCTATGTAGATGAATAAGATTGGCTTATGGTTTTCCTTTTTCATACTGTCCTTGTTTGGTTTTGGTCTTAAAGGTTTATATAATCACATAAAATGAGTTGTCCTCCCTTCCATGTTTTTCTCTACTGTGGAAGAGTTTGTGTAAGATTAGAGTTATTTGTTCCCTGAAAGTTTTGTAGAAATTGCCAGTAGAATTGGCTGGACCCATTGTTTTCTTTGTGAGAAGATTTTAAACTCTACTTCAGTGTCTTTTATAATATGATTTCAATACTGCTTGAGTTATTAACATCTTCTTGAGCATATTTTGGTGAGTTATTATTTTCTAGAAATTTTTTCACTTAGTCAAATTCTTCAAATTTATGAGCATGAATTTATTAAATTTTCCTATTGGTGTACCTACTATTTTCTCTTCCAGTGTCTTGCACCTGTAGAGAGGATCATAAAAGGCCTGGAGATAATTCTCTTTAGGAAACTTCTCCTGTAACCTAATGTGTGATTATAATGGTCAAGGCTGGTTTTCAAAACATCTACTCTCTGTCACCTTCCAGTCACGGTTACCTGTTACCAACTCTAAGAGTTGGTTCAGCCTCCAATATTTTCTGTTATTATGTGGCATATATTGGGCCTTGGCCTAGACTATGTCCGGTTCTACAGATTTTAAAAGGCTTTAATAATTGGATCTTTTTGCTATCTTAACATTTGATGAAGATCTCTGCAACCAATTTGGCTAGATTCAGCATGCAGCACTCCAATTCAGAGGCTGCATTT
Source organism: Lemur catta (assembly GCF_020740605.2). Classification (NCBI taxonomy): domain Eukaryota; kingdom Metazoa; phylum Chordata; class Mammalia; order Primates; family Lemuridae; genus Lemur; species Lemur catta. The sequence continues at coordinate 62,491,544 of NC_059139.1, read as the reverse complement.
AGACACAGCCTGTGAATCCAAAGTAACACGAGCAAAGTTCTAGTCACGCCATAGTTTGTGGCTGCCAAAATGTGGACACGGAAGCAGTTATTTTAAAACTTGATAAGCAACACAGCATTTTGCAGAACTATGGAATAAAAAATACTTCTAGTTGCCCAACTGGAAAAGCATTTGCAAGATTATTGACATTCTTATCATTGAATGCTCTTTACCTGATCGTAGGATGTATACTTTAGGTAAGAATGTTTTTTAAAAGCATAATTTATATTTTAGGCAAGATAATTTTTTCAAGCATAATTTATGCTCTAGGGACTTTTCTATGTTTGGTGCTTTATTTTTATGAAATTTAGTAATCTTTTATTAAAAATGAAGATATATTTAATTTTCATTTTTAAGTACAATTTATACACAAATATAGATCTATCTATCTATCCATCCATCCATCTAGCAATCATATATTTAGATACCTAGATGTCTTAGTATAACATTCTTGTATTGCATTTTTTTTGAGGGGGGTATAATTTATACACAAGTTAAATTGGGAAGTTGGAAACTTCTTCAGTGTTCATGTAATGTTTAATTTAAATTATTTCCAACCACAGCCCAAGTCTCATGCTGCTATGGACAATCTGTGTTTCTTGGTATATGTTCCAACATTTTATTTAACAAAATAGAAATAGAAGAACAAATATAAAAGCGCCAAATGTGAAGTATAGCTAGAAGGCTTTGACAGACATAACAGCAAAGCTACTTTATCTTTATAGCATTTGATTCAGGGACACTGTAACTCAAAAGTTTTCATCTTTGGGCATTTAATTCTGTAATTTAAAGAACAACTCAATACAACATAAAAAGGAGAAATGTCCAGTTCAATCCTCATGCACATAAATCTGACAGTACGAAGTGACATCAACTCTAGCAAATTCAATCTTGATTTGATTCTGATTATTTCCAAAGAACTTCCTCTTGACCCCTCCTACCAACTTCCTCATTTAGTCAGATTCAAAGGTATTAACTCAGCTTGGAAAAATAATTATTGATGATGAAAAATATATACTACATTGAAAAAATATGATGTTGAGATCTTGAGATCTTCAGGACATCCATTTATAAATGAAGAGAACCACATACAAAGCTAAAATTGTCCTTCATTTAGTGGTTAAAATGGAGACATTAAACATTAGGAGAAAAGCTGTCTGAAATAATAAAAAAATTTGACCAAGGCATAGATTTTCTTCCTATGCTCTCCCCCAGTCTTAACCAGTTCAAAAGAGCAGAATTGTGTTTTTGGGGGTAAGCTGGGATAAACCAGAAAATTTACACAAATTTATGTAAATATCTCACCTTTGCTCATATGGCGCAATAGGGATAGGGAATCATTTTACTCAATGCATTCACATAGTTAAAAAAAAAAAAAACCTTGGTAAATCAGACTTAAAAAACTCTGGTTTTTCAGCACATCCACCAAAAGCACAGCATAATTAAGTACTTAAAGAGCTCATTAACCCTTTTAGATCTCTGGGAAGACCATTTGTTACTTAAATGGGAGGGAAGAAGGCTTTATAATATATTCAGCTAAATCTAAATGAGTGACCTATGACAAAAAGAAAGCATTCAAGGACTGAATAAGTAGTTATGCTAGATGAATTTTGAAAGCCAAATTTTCCCTGCATTTAAAGGATAAAATAATTTATTTTCTACTCTCTTCTCATAGATTCCTTAGAAAACAAAAGATTACTAATGGTTTATTGGAAGGTGCAATCCCAGTGAAGAAAGAATGAGAGAAAAATGGAAGGGAGGTAGGGAAGGGAAAGAGCAAATGCAACATGATGCATTGTGAAACTGCAACAAACAAAACGGATCTGGTTGCCAGATCATGTAGAATGTTTCCAGAGAGGCTCTGTGGAACATTGCATCTTGGAAGAGTCTACTGCAAAAATATGGGCATTTATCTGCTAGTTCTTGTCTTCCATTTGTATTTTATTGGCCCAAGTCAAGGGAATTAACTCCTGGAAAATTCTGGGTTGTGTTATCTGGCCCTTGTGGACAGCTCTGGAAACGCTAGGGTCTCTCCTGTCAGTTGCTGATGTGCATGGAGGTACCCTTGACTTTATCACCACAGGAACAGCCTATGCCTCTACTACGGCAGCTCCCAGCAGAAAGCAAGGGGAGTAGCAGAGGCCAGGGTTGGGGGATAGTGCCTGGAGGGAGAAGGTGGATTTAGGATGGAGCTTAAATTGGTTCTAGCACTAGTACACCTATGAAAAGAGTATGTATGAATGTGTATGTGTGTTTGTGCAAGTAATGAATTCGAGGATATACATAAATATGATTCCCCCACAAAGGCCTATGAGTGAATGTAAAAGTGGAGGGCATGTTGTCACTGTAAAAGAGGTTGTTACAGAGCCTAAAAGAGAAACCCAAATCGTGCCAAAGCTGAGAATCTCTTAGATATTTCAATGGGAGCAAAGGAGATTTACATGTGGAGAAAGAGTTTCTGGGTGGCACTAACTGAGCTGGCATAAACCTAGAGCTGACAGATGGTTGTATCAAATTGAGGTCTTCGAGCAAAGGTAGTAAAGGTAGTGGGGAGGGTAATAGCCTGAGGAAATAGAACCAAAGGAAAATCCAAATTTGCATTGGGACAGTCCCCATATCCCAAAATATTAGTGGACAGCAGTGTAGGACACATTCCCACCTAGTCTGTTTTCCACTCATTTCTAATGGTTGGTTTCTCAGCTTGGCATATATTCTTATTCACCTCACCTGAAGAAATTTCAGTCTCTCAGAGCTTTAAGGAAATGGAAGAGCTTCTGATGGTGTCTATGAGCAAAACAAAGGGTCCAACAGGATCAACACACAGAGGTGGCAGCATATAGAGAAATTGGGAATAGCAAATGATCAGTGTCACATGACTGGAAGTGCTATCCACTGATTAACCAAATCAACAGTTTCTCCTTTTTCATTTACCTGGTTTTTGTCGTGTAGACATATTCAATTCTGGGAATGTTATTTGGAAACACTATCACAAATAAAAGGACCCTTTGTATTCAGTACCTTATTTTTTTTTTAGTATGAATTTGGAAAATTTCCCAGATTTTACATCTGGCTGTCTGTTTTCCACTTTGGAGGATAAGACAAACCAGGTGGATGGTGAGACGAAGTCTAATCACTGGAGAGCAAACAAGTCTTATATGCCATTTTTGAATGAACTCTTTAGGGGCTCTTTATATTTTCAGTGTGTACTAGATAATGATTTATAGGCAAACCATCATTATCATCTAAAAATGCTTATTAATTGTTCATTTACAATATGTTGGAAATCTATTTTACCCTACTGAATTATAGATCTGCTCATGGAAGATAATTTAGAATATAGTTTTGTTCCTGTGCCTGCTGGTTAATTTAATGCAGCCCATTAAATTAAAAAAATGAGATCTTTTCTACATAGTCACATATTAAAATGTTTCAGTAGAAAGCATTTTTTGTGGGGAGAATTTATTTATATTGTTGCAAAAATGGTTTTTAAAGGCCAGGAAAAGATCTTTGTGGATGAACATGGAGATATTGTCATCAATGGTTTTGCCTTCATAATTGCAAGATGTAGTTTGGAAGTGAAAGCTTGGATAGTGCGAGTGAACCACCATTTTCAGAGAAAACAGTTCAAGCATCTTGACAATCACCAAATTGCTGGTGCTACCATTTTGAACTGCAAAGAATAGTTTTGGATTATGATGGTGACTATGTATTTGTTGCAATAACAGGAGTCCGTAGGATGAAGGTTGAAACTGGGAAGTGCTCCCCTGTCCTTTTGCTCATTTAAACCTGCTCCCAGTAGGTGGGAGTAGATCTTCTCTGTCTTTTGGATAAAATACTGGGCAGGTTCTGTGACTTTCTCAGTGATTCTCAGAAAATCAAAAGCCTTCTAGTCTCGTTAGTTATAAAATAAACTCCCATTTCAAGTCCTATGTAATAGCAAAACTTGACATGTCCTAGCAAATTCAAACTTCTCCCCTTCCCAGCTTGGACTGTTCTGGCTGTCAGTGGCAGTGGGAGGCAGGTGAGGAGAGTGACTATGCTCTTCTATTTCATTTCTTTCCCTTTACTTCCTCTCATTTGGCTGCCTCTCGTTCTTCTAAGGTTGGGAGGAGGAAGGAAGGAAGAGAGGGGACAGGAACCATGGTCTGGTGTTGGAGTCCTCTGATTTTGGTGGTTGTTCAAAGCTGACTCTTTATTGAAGGGGCACTTTTATGGGTCTCTGAAACTCATCCTCTTGGCCCACCTGGGTAAACTTCTTGTGACATAAGCAATGCACTATCCATCTTCTAGCTAGCTATTTAAATTTTCCCTCAGTTTCAGGGCATGTTGTAGTCCATCCCCTTCAGCCCTGGGAGTGTCACATCACCCTCGCATGCGGTTCTCTTGGGCAAAATCTGAAACAGCTCTGGACTGGTTCTCTCCTGTCTGGCCAACAGCCAGTCCTTAGGCAACACTTAGTATTCTTGCCTCTGCCCCCATGTTTGTGTCTACAACTTACTTTAATGAAGGTTTCTTTCTCAGCTACCATCAGCCATGTAGACAATTTCTCCTATGTAGATTTTCTTGTGTGATTCAATTACCAATTCACTGGGTCCCTAAACGCTGGGAGAGATATATCACACCTCTCTCACGTGACTTGAGGCAAGGGGAAAGCAGTCTCCTCCCTTTCCCCTGGGTAGTGGGACAGAAATGCCATAGCCCTCCAAGACCTCTCTCCAAAGACATCCTCTTTAATGGCCTCTTCAATCCCCAACTTTTTATATTCTCTGTGGGTCTCGGGCTCAAAGTCGCAAAATTTACTTTAATCACCTATTTTTGCATGTCATGCATAAGTGGTACAACATTTCATTTTGGAAAGGGGGATATTTTCTCTATCTTTTAGGCTCCATGCCAGAAACTAAGATAGAAGTGGTTCACTTTTAACATCCTGGTATATAAAGTAGACCCAAGCAAGCTAAAAAATTTATGGTTATATTCATATTTTCTGTTCATTGTATATGGATTTAGTAAAAATTATGTTACAAAGGTATTAAAATCCATTAACAGAACAAGAAATCAAATAGAGTGTCCTAAGACTCTATTTGTATTTCTTATTTTATCAAAAATTCAGGTTAGCTATGTAAAAATAATACTTAATTATAAGTAACCACAAAATGAAAACCTGGTTTTAAAATGAGTTGCATTTATTTGCGTGACTCAGGAAACATTTATAGTACTCTAGTATACAGCAGGCACAATGCTAGACAGGAAAACAAATATGCATTAGAGAGTCTTTATCCTTGTGGAGTGGGGCTAGGTGGGGAGATGGGGGGAGAAGAGCTATCTGTGGGCATCCAGATGGAAGGAGGCTGTAGAGTTGGATATATGAAGCTGGAAAGCAGAAGAAAGGTTTGGCTTAGAGTTATGGAGCTGGAATAACTGAATGACAATCTTTAAGAGGAAGATTAAAAAGCAACAATATAAATTTTTTTTTTTTTTTTTTGCCTTGTCTTAGAGTGACCTATATAGGCAGGGTCCAACTGGAAATTAGATTGGAACTTGTAGCGCATTTTCCTTGAAAATAACTGTGGGTAGATTCTTAGACCAGATTCTTGACAGTAGCCTGAGTAGACCACAATATGAGGTAGCACAGCATAAAAAAGACTCCATATAACGTCTTTGTAATTTTTAGAATGAGAAACCTCATTTGAGTTCCAGTTTGGAATTTCAGAAACCATCTCCCCTTGCCCTGGGTGCAAAAGTGGGACTGGTCCCCAGTTGATGAAAAGCCCATAAAAAGTTGGGTGAAATAGATACACTTGGGAACTAGTAACTTGTTAAACTTCAACATTTGTATGACAGAAGGTATCTTTCTGGGTCAGTCTCTTCCCTGTTCTTAGTTGTAGTTGCCACCTGGAGAGAGCAGACGAGCCAGGGCCGGTGGAGCTGTGTGGGCCGTGTGAACGTGGGGTGCTGTGTGCTGAGGACTGTCCGCACTCGAAGTGTGTATTCTTTTGTTTTCCAAAACCCTCTGAGAATTTTGGGAACTGGTGGATTTTCTCCACAAACGTACAAATACAGGTTTTTTCATAAACTTTCAGAGGCTTTCTGGACCTCTTGAAGCCCACCTATGGACCTCATTTTTTATATTCTAAAAATAAAGCATTCAATATGTTCTCATAAAAGAAAGCTTATATAACTACATCCGAGGCAAAAGTATACTAGAAGTGGAGAGGATAAAAATTCAAATACGTCTGTACCTAATACATACAGATAGAAGCATGGAAAAAACAGGAGTGGCTTCTAGAAAAAGGGCTAGAGGGAAAAGATGGATCTATACAAGGTCAAAGAATCAATTTAAAAGAGATACTATGGAGAAAAACACATCCACTTGTAGAGGAAGGGCACAAAATGAATGAAACTGAACTCCTTAAACAGATTGCTGTCTCTAATAAGAAAAATAAAGAATAGGAATTTAGTCAACTAGGAAGCACTAGAGATGTTATAAGAATAGCCATTGCCCATGAATGAGTAAAAAAATCTTTAAGAACTCCAAATCAATAGGTCTGAATAGTGGATTATTAAGAGAATTGGCCATTGTTCTTACAGAACCATTAGTGATTTTCAAAAATTAACTGTAGAGGCCAGATGATTGACATTTATGCAAAATAATTATATTCTATTTTGATAAATATACACACACCATTTTTATATTCTCCAAGGGCTAAATATTTCATTTATTAGTTCTTCCTCATAGAAAACCCTGTGAGATATATGTGAGACATAATTATCACTGATAATAAAAATATTTAAACCCTGGCAGTATGATTGGAAAAGTGAGATGGTTGATTTAAAAATCACTTTGAAGTTTAAGCAAATCTGGCTATCTATACCACCAAATTAATGCAGGTAATTGGACACTTTTCTTTGTACTGTGTAGTCCTAATGAACAAGGAAAGCACTAAGTGACACTGGAAACAAGCTGTTAAGGGGTTACTGCCTGGATATGGATTTATGGGAGACATCAGACATATTCAGAAGGAATACTAAGATGTGATCCACTTGGAAGAGAAAAATAACCAAGTGTACCTGGCATCTCTGGAAGATAATTTCACTAAATTGAAACACAGATATTAAAACAGAACTGTAACATTGAAATCTAGAGTGACCCTGAGGGTTAACTTGATAGGCACTTGTATTATATATAATTCATCCCTTTTAGTATGGGTGGTTTTAGGATCTGAACATCTTGGAGAGATGATTTCACACTAAACATCGCGGAGTTATCTGGAGGGGAAGTGGTGGTAGTTTCTACTAACCAAGACACCCAGCGGTAGTTAGATAGTACAGTCTGTAGGGAAATATATTGCAAAGAAGACAATGATAAGACTGATATCTAATAGGGACAAACCTGATAGTAAATCTGCTATCTGTCATAATTTTGCCTATGAAGTGGACAGAACAAATGTGTTTCTAGTCTGATGTGAACTAAAAGATCCAGTCACACTTCTGAAAATTCCTAAATACCAGAGTTTGGTGTTTAGAGTAACATATTCTGATATCTGTCAAACAAAATGAGATAGATTATGAATGTTTATCTCTAATGCCAACTGTCCAAACCAAAACTAGAAACATCTGTTAAATGATTTTCGTTCTACTTTTTAATGCTATTTTTTATGTTTTAGTTTTTTCCAAACACAACATGACAGTTGTGCTAAATGTCAATAAGAAAATTCTTGATACAATACCAGGAACACTGTACTTTTTGAAGTAGCTGTAGGCTTAAAATCAATTACTTTTGTGTTCAGATATTATGATTGGGGAGTTCCATATAGTAATTTTTCTCCTAAACATTCTAAAATGTCTTCATAAATGTTTTATGGTTTTGATAGTGAATGAAGTTTATCAAGGTGACCTTGAAAATATATATCTACTAAGCAAATTATTATACCTCACAGCACTTGAGGTATAATCATTTGTAAATTGAAGCATTTCTTCTATTTAATCTTAAGCATAGCTGTGAATTAGAAATGATGGCTATCAATACCTTGAAAAAACATGTTGGATAATTTATATTTAATATAAAATACTTACCATGTTAGACAACAATTGAACACACTGGTTTTTGAAAATCTTGACATATTAAACTTTTGTTGAGTTTACGAACATACAATGATTTAATTGATTAGATTGTTTCAAATTTCTCTTAAGCAGGAACATTACTTACCCCAGAATCACTGAAATTACTACTCCGTGTAACATTAGAAGACCCAGGCAGTTTACGTTGAAATACTTACTACTTGACAAATATGAAAATGTGAAAACCATCCAAAATATCTTAATTGGTAAACACTTTTTTTTTTGGCTTCTGCTTTAGTGAAATACAGAATCAGAACAAATCTGCACAAAGTCCAGAAAAAGCACAAAGCAAAATGTAGTTCTCCAAAGGGAACATGGGACCCAGATTGACCACTTCATGGTGGCGATCTCGGCTCTTCTGCTCTTGTGTTTCCATCCAGTGATTGCCCCAGTGGAAGCTGAAAAATATAGCTTCTGTGGAGAGATATTTAGAGTTGTAGAAACAGACAAAATATTAAAAGACCGTATTGCAAGTCAGTCTTGGACCAAGTGACATGAAATGGCAACTCTTGAGCCTCAGGGTAACTTGTTGTTTCCCGATCCTTCAATAATTAAAATGGGGACTTTTAAACCCTCTTGCAGTTAAGCATTTACATCGACTCCCGCATATATTAATCAAGTCTGTTATGAATACCCCTCAAAGCAGAGAACATTCTTCCTCTCATAACTATGAGTGTTTTTTTCTCCTTTATAGAAAGAAGAAAGATCACTCAGCAAGATAATAAAAAAAAAATGGAAAATTCTTTTCATGGTGTTATTTTTGTAGGAGTAACAGGAGGTGGTTAATTCTGAACATTTATCTGAAACTTTATACCAGCTTTGCCCTGGGCGAGTTTGCAAATCTTCTTTCCTGCCACTGGGTCTGACTGAGGAACTTCCATTTGCAGAACCGTGTGCGCTAAAACTGGTCCTTGGGGTCACCCTGGCAACCACACAGTCCCCTCATTCCTAACCACACTCGTGCTTTGCCAAAGAGAGGGACAAAATGGAGGATCCTAATATGATGCTGAGAAGGAGAAAAGAAAAGAGGAGAAAATTTTGACATCAGGGTGAGGTGATTTCACACCTCTCCAGAGAAACTTTTGTTAAAGCACAGGTGTCTAAGCAGAAATGGAATAGTTGTTCACTATTCCAGAAATAGAATAATAGAATGTAGTTCTGTGGTGGTTTATGGTGAGAGGTATAATTTATAAATACAAACATAAAAAATTCAGAGTAAACAATAGGTCCAGACTAGGAATCCAAACTATTCTTGTTTTAAAGGAACTATTGCCCAGGAGAGGCAATTTAACCTGTAAAAGCAACGTGTAAAATGCCTTAAGAAATAGTTTTCAATTTTGCATGTCCCTGCCATGACACCTGCCTTCTGTCCTGATATGTCTCTATTTTTCTCCGTTCCCTTCTGTCTCACATACATTACCCACATTCCCTCCCAAAACTTTCTCATTTTTACTTGGTAGACGAAACAGCAAATACGTGAAAGAGAGCACTTAGAAGTTGAAGGAAAAAAATCTTACAACATACAAAAATAAAAATAATTTTTTTTCTTGATTGTGGTAGGGACAGGAGGGAAAATATATTTTGGTGCTGAGAAAATACAGTTTTACTTCTCACTTTGGCGTTTTGCCTTGTTAATACAAAATAGCACCCCTTAGAGAATCTAGTTTCTGATTCAGAATTTTATTAATCTGAGCAGGAGCCACTCTTTCAGTTTAAGGATAAGACAGTTGGTATTCCTGATTTTACAGAAAAAGACATCTTTTGTAGACCCTAAAAGATCCCTTGGATTCAAAGGAGGAAAAAAAAAAAAAAAGAAACTATGGGAGTTTGTGATTCTAGTCAAACGGCGGTCTAAAAATTTATGTCAGCATTAAAATAGAGTTTAAGGAATACCTGCAATTGGATTAGAGCTATCGGTCAAATGTTTATTTTAAAGGAGAATAACCTAAAATATTTGTACCTACCCAGATGTAGGCTCTGCTCTTTGCATTACCAAAAGGCCAGCAGTATTCTGTCAACAGGATATTTGAAAACACATGGGATTGGTTGTAACGTTTAATCATATTTAAAGCTGAACAGATATTGCTGGTAATGTTAATGATAGCAAATTGAGTTTGAAAAAGGTTGTATTTCAGTGACTTTTGTTCTGGTTGAAATGCTAAAAAGAGGTCATTTTTTTTTTGTCCTACATGAAATTATGATTTAAGCTTTACACATTAAGATACGTGTGTCTGTGTGTGGAGGAACTGGAATAGTTTCCCCACGAAGTCTAATCACAATCTCCTGATTCTGAGCCTGTTCTCTGCTCAGAGTAAGGAGAGGGTGGGAGTATTTGGAAAGGGGTGGGAGGTGGGAAAAGAAAACTAGGACAAAAGAAGGATTTTGAAAGATGAGGGGAAAGGACAGGAGAGGAAACGTAAAGTTTAGGTAGAGGGGAGAAGTAAAGGAGTGGAATTAAGACTGCCTATACGTCTCCAATCTCCTTACCATCTACCACCGACCTCATCACACAATACCAGCCAGGCTGGAAGAGACAGGAAAATCAGATCCCAAAAAAACAAAACCCAGACAGGTCACAGAATGCTGTGTGGCTTATCTGTATTAGGAATGACCTGAATTTTGGTTCCTGTTCAAGTCAGAAAAGCTCCTGTAACCCACAATTCTTTATATAAAATTCTTTGGCAGTTGCCATTGCAAATCTTCTGGTCTTTTCCTCTCTCTGAGAAATGATACTATGAATGCAACTGCTGTCAATCATGGAAGGCTGCCTCAAGGTTATGCCAGGTCAGATCTGGAAACCCAAGGATCTGGGAGTGAGGCGTTGACGGCAGGGTGGGTGGCAAATGTGAATGGCGAGAGCTTGAAATTTACAAGCTGCTGTCACAGGAAGATTAGGGATAAAAGGAGGCACAGGTTTGAAAGAGAAAAGTCGGAGTGACGGAAGATCAGGAAGCAGAGCACAAAAATATGCTGTGGCTTTATTACAGAAAGGTTCACAAATTTAAGGATATAACATGCAACTAAAAAAGGTTTCAATATATAGCAAACATAATCATTCCTTACAACATGTATTTCACCTTCCTACAGGATTTCTCGTTTATCTCATGCAAACTGCCTGTTTCACAAGACATCCCTACGGTTTCTCGGAGTTGCACAGTTTCTGCTCTATCTTAACTGTCGCCCACTTTTCTGTTTGGAATTAGGTTTCCTGTTCATCTCAGCAGACTGTATATTGTTAAAAAGGATGGCAATTAAGTCAGCCAAAATATATACCTTCGAGAGGAAAAATGGGCTAGGGAGTAAATAAAAGTAGAAAAAGAAGAAAAGAAGTCAGCTACATCTTCCAGCTTTTCCTCTGTTTCCTCACATCCCTTCCTGGCTCCTGCTGGAATGCTCTAAATGCTCCGAATTTAGGAATTGTCACAAACTATTGAAAATGCCTGACAACTCATTTCCAAGTTTTCAACATATTTTAACAAATGAGTAAGTTTATACTGAAATCTTTCAACATCCTTTACCTGAATAAGATGATTTTTATGCTCTATAAATTTACAAAATACAAGTATTAATGTAATTCTTTTAAAATAATGAAAAATACTTTTAGTCCTTAAAAGAAAAGATATTTATCATCTCTCTTCCTTCACCATGAAATAGTCATCAGGGTTATTCAATGGCAGTTGAGAATGGGTGTGTATAATTGACGCAGCTTGATATTTCTATTTTTAGTGTAGAATACACCTCAACAGAATGTCTTAATGTTCAGTAACTTAATGGCAGAATTGTCAACCAGATCTTTCCACATTCAGCTACTACAGTATCTCCATTTTAAAAAAGGTTTGAAAACATCGAAAATTTGATTTACATAACTAAACCTAATCAGTCATCCTTTGGGACTGAAACAGATAACATTGATAATAGAAGGAAAAAGTCTAAGATCTATATAAAACATCATTAATATTTTTCTTCAGTCATATATGTAGCATTATAATCAGTCTATCTGAAATCTGCAACAGATCGTTTCTCCCATGTTTCTGAAATTAAACGGGACCATGAGAATAGAAAGTCTAGAAGTGATTTACAATTGTTTTAGGTTTGCTGAACGTCAGTGGCAATGCAGGAGAGCCAAAGCTGCTAACAAAGGCTGCAGGTATCACAAACTAAGGAAATGGAAGCATCTTCCCAGAGCTAAATATTCTCTTGAGTTGTCCCACAAATGTAATTCATGTAATATCTGACAAAAGAATAACCGGAAGAATGGATCAGCTTTAATAAAATATTTTAAGCCTGTGGATCGTGTGAGTTCTGAACATGAGAAAATTTCTTGACTGGAATGGAAGGAAATTACTGACCCATTGTGATGATTCCCACAAAAAAAGTCTCATGGATCTGTTCCCGGGGCTCTCTGCCCTAAGCTTTTGTGACTACATGTTCTGGGACTTTTCCTGCTGCCTTTCCGATGGTGCTGTTTCGGCTTTGACTGTGAGCTCCCTTGTCCCTCTGTGGCCCTTGCATGGTGATACTACCTGGGTTTTGCTTTAGGTGCTCTTCCGGTCTCACTATGCCCACTCATGTCAGATCCGCTCACTCACAGCATTGGCTACCTTGTGCAGAACAGTAGTTCTCCAATGAACTCTCTAGTCCAGCTCTCGCTCCAGAGGTTCAGATCTGAAGATCTATTGGGGCATTCTGCTTGGCTCCCCCATGGCCACTCAGAATCCGCATGCCACTGGCCAAGTCCGCGGTCATCCATACCTCTACTCAGCCTCTGTGTTTGCTCCTCCTGAGTAGTGCCATTGCCTGTCCTGTGACCAAGAGACAGAGCAGAGTCATCCCAACTCTGGCTTCTCTCTCAGGATCCACAGACCATTAGCCACCAATGTCTACCAGTTCTCCCCCTTACACATCTCTCCTCTCTGTCTGTGACCCCTTCACCACCTCCCCTTATTTAGGCTACTGTCATCTTGCTCATGGATTAGTGCAAAAAGGTCTCAATAGATCTTCTACCCCTAGAGTGATTTTCTAGAATGTGAACCTGGCCTTCCCATTTCTCTGCTGAAACTCTGTAATGCTCCAATGCCCTCAGGCTAAGTCTAGTCTCTTGATGAGGTTTGCCTAGTCTTTCATGATTTGAAACCGACTGCTTTCTCCTCCTCCCTATTACATTTGTACTCTTTGCTGAGCCCTGTGGAATTTCTGATTTTATATTCTCCAGTGGAACATGTGTTCCTCTTTTCTATCTGGGTCTTTGCTCATGTGATTCCCTTTTCTCGCCTAGAGAGGCTATTTTATGTCTTAGGTAAAAGCAGAGATTCTGAAATGGGACTGCTTGGGTGGGAATCCTGGTGTCCCATCTCTTAGTCCTTAACTTTCCTGGGCCTTGGTAGTGATGATGATGGTGATGATGAGGATGATAGCAATAGCATCTACATTTGAGGGTTATTACGAAGACTAAGTGAGCGGGACTTAGAACAGAACCTGGGATCTAGTAAGCACTCAATAAATATTAGCAGTCATGACTATTATTTATCCCCTGATTATATATGATTTTTTCTGGAGATCTTTCCCTGAGCCCCTGCAACTGATTGTGGGCCCTTTTTATGTTTTTCCATAGCACCCTGCATGCACCCTTGTGGTCACAGGTTTCAGACTATGTGGTAACTGACTCTATTTATCTCTCTTCCCTGATTGATTATACATTTCTCGAGGGCAGGGTTTTGGTTTGCTTATCATTGCCTCTCCAACCTCTAAAACAGTGTCTGTCTCATAATAAGTGCTCACTAAGTATTTCCTGAAAGAATTAAGGTCATTTGTAATTAATCAGCGTAGGCAGCTCAATTTCCACATAGAACATCTTTGCTTTTCAAGAACTAAGATTTCAGGAAAAAGATGAGATACAAATGTCTCTATATTTACATGTTCTATCATGGCAATGTATTTTAAGGAAGTATTTATATTTAACTGGGGTGTTATGTTGAACCGAGGAGATGTACAGCTAGTTGGGCTTCTCTCCTGTAAACAACAAAAACCAATAAGGAGACAATTATAAATAGCTTTCCTAGTATAATCAAAGTCTGCCTGAGGTTACTGCTGTGTGATCGGAACTATCAAAGGTTTCCAACCCTCTATGGGACTTCATAGAGAAGAGAAATAGAAAGTGAAAAAGAGAGCACACTTTTTAAAATATGAGAGAAGTACAAAGACCCTGGGATTAAAAAGGGGCAAGAAGTTGGTTATGAGGAACCAGGAAAAGCCTCCCCAATATCAATCAGATTCCCCTTGTTTCTTTCTTGCTTGTTTCAAGACCAATCTCTGAGCTCTGTCATTCCATCAGTCTTTATTTCTGTTTCCATTTGTCTTCCTGTGCTTGCCACTGCCACTCTCCCCACTGTTGTCCGTCCTTTTACTGAATTTTAAAAGCTCCTGGTTGGAAGGTGGTTGCTGCAAGATCATTTCCACTGTGAATCTACTTTAAACACGTAAGATAAAAATATTCCTATAAATGGCATATTTTAATTTCTTATTTTTTATAATACTAGATTTGAATAGAATTGAGCACAATTTTTTTCCAATTAAAGACTACATTTTTACCATTGATGGAAGAGCAGAAAGAGGAGCCATTTTGAAGGTACAATTCATAACTTGGTTAATCATCTTTAATACTTTCTGTTGAGAGGGCCCTAGTCATCAGAAGGGCATCTATTTTTCTGGAGGAGGGAAATGTATCACAATTGGTTAGTAGAAGTAATAGAAGTTGCTAGTAAATTTAGGGAAAATGAACAGGTAGATGAGACATGGTGGAGAAACAAAACAAAGAAGAAAAGGCGGCAAAATGTCTGTAATCTTGTGACCACAGGTCAGAAGCAAGTCAAGTGCCTCAGTGGAGAGTCACTCTCTCTTTCTCTCTCTCTCTTACTGTTCATTTTGTAAAGTTTCAAACATAAAGAGAAGCAGGGAGGATAGTATAATGAACCTTGAGTACCTATTGCTCAGCTTCAACCTTGGTAATTATACTGAGATATAGACACTTGTGACCAGTCAGGGTCCTGGCAAGAAAGAGATGACATACCCAAACAGAAGAATTTAAGGAGAGTTTAACAAAGAGATTGCTTATAAAAGTGTCGGTAGTAGCATTTGGGGACTCAATAAGTGATCAGGAAGGACCCTGGAGCTAATAACAATGGGGACAATTACCCTCCCTAGGCCTGAAGGCACAAGGGAAATGGCAGTTACTGAAACCCAGAGAGGCTGTCTGTCTGGAGTGGTGACCTTCAGTAAAGGGACTTCTTCAACCCTGGCAGCCTGGCAGGGAGAGATTCTGACCCTGTTACAACATGGATGAAACTTGAGGACATTATGCTAAGTGAAACAAGTCACAAAAAGGCAAATACTATATGTGGTACTGTGTATATGTGGTGCTACTTCTATGTGGTACCTGGAGTAGTCAAATTCATAGAGGCAAAAAGGAGAAGGGTCGTTGCCAGTGGCTGGGGGGAGGGGAGAATGGGGTTGTCTAATGGGCATAGAGTTTCAGTTTTGCAATATGAAAAGAGTTCTGATTAGCCTGGCATAGTGGCATGTAACTGTAGTCCCAGCTACTCGGGAGGCTGAGGCAGGAGGATTGCTTGAGCCCAGGAGTTTGAGGTTGCAGTGAGCTATGATGATGCCACTGCATTCTACCTGGTGTGACCGAGTGGACTCTGTCTCAAAAAAAAAAAAAAAAAAAGTTCTGGTGGAAATGGGTTGTACAATGATGTGAATGTACTTAACACTAGTGAACTGTACATTTAAAAATGGTTAATATGGTGTTGCTGGCTGAACTGTGTCCCTCCAAATTTCATATAGTGAAGTCCTAACCTGTGGTGCCTCAGAATGTGATTGTATTTGGAGATAGATCCTTTAAAGAGGCAATTACATTAAAATGAGGCTGGTAAGGTGGACCCTATTCCCATCTAACTAGTGTCCTTTTAAGAAGAGGAAATTTGGACAAGCAGAGAGACACGAGGGACATGCACACACACAGAGAAAAGACCATGTGAAGATACAGTGAGAAGGTGGCCATGTGCAAGCTAAGGGGAGAGGCCACAGGGGAAACAAACCTACAGCTTGATCTTGAACTTCTAGCCTATAGACCTGTGAGAAGATAACTTTTTGCTGTTTAAGCTATCAAATCTGTGGCATTTGTTACGGCAGCCCTAGCAAACTAATACAGATGGTAAATTTTATGTTATGTGTATTTTACCACAACTAAAAAAAATATCTAGAAAGCAATGGTCTTCCTGGCTTTGTCTTGGCAGAAAGTCTGGGGAGAAATTTGTGAATCAATAAATGATGAGATTGTGGAAAAAGACATTATATTTTGCATAAAAGATTTTGATTGGAACTGTATATTCAGACACATCTTGAGTACTACAAAGCTGTTGTAGGTTTCTTGAGTTTGACTGAGGTCCATGTAGATAATAAAATAGAGGTTTGTGGGCCTTACTTGCTTTGTTTAATGTAATCATTGCTTGGAAGGAAGCATTTGAGGGAGCAATATGGGTTAAGACTTGTCCAACAGTCCAAGTATCAATCATGAAAGTTATTAAATTTATTAATAAACTTCTTGGTGCTAGTATAGTGTTGGAAGGATAGGTATTGATCGCATAAACCAAATATTATTCCCATTTTACAAATGAGGAAATTAAGGCTCAAAGATGTTAAGTTGCTTAAGTACCTATACCTCATAACACACGTATTTCACATGTAACTGGGCTTGAAATGAGAGAAAAACATAGTTTTTAACTCCGGCTGCTGTAGTAGCTGAGAGATGGCCAATGGGAAACAATCATATGCTAAAGGCCTTTAAAGTAGTAGAAAGAAATTGTTTGCTACACGTACTTAAATTCTTCCAATTCCTGTTGAAAGTGGCAACTGGGGAGATCCATAAAACCTTTTCAAACTTACTTGTGGTAGGCTTATGGGTTTGTTCACAGAAATATTTTAAATCAACCTTATTGAAGTATAATTGACATGATAAATGCACTCATTTTAAGTGTAGAAATTGATGAGCTTTGACAAATATATATACCTACAGACCACCACCAAAATCAAGATACAGAACTTTTTCATCACCCCTGTATTAGTCAGGGTTCTCCAGAAAATAGAATATAACTATTGGTTCTGTTTTTATATTATTTATATTATTATTAATAATTAATTGATAAATATTATTTATATTATTAACCATATATTGCATAAGGAATTGGCTCATATGCATGTTTAATCTTATAAGAAACTGTCAAACTACTTTCCAAAGAGGTACCATTTTGCATTTAGAAAAATAGAGATTGAGCACTCCTAATCTGAAAATCTGAAATCTGAAATGCTCCAAAAATCCAATACTTTCTGAGTGTTGACATGATGCTCAAAGGAAATGCTCATTAGAGCATTTCAGATTTTCGATTTTCAGATTAGGGATGGTCAATTAGTAGACATAATGCAAATATTCCAACATCTGAAAAACTTTGAAATCCGAAACACTTCTGGCCCCAAGTATTTTGAATAAGAGATACTCGATCTGTATGAGCTCCAGTCACTCCACAGTCTCACCAGCGCTTGGTATTGTTGACTTTTTAATTTTAGCCATCCTAGTGGAGATGTAATGGTTTCTCACTGTGGTTTTAATTTGCATTTCTCTGATGATTATTGATGTTGAACACATTTTCACATGCTTACTGGCCATTTGTGTATGTTCTTTTGTGAAGCGTCTGTCCAAATTTTTTGTCCATTTCTCATTGGGTTGTTTGTCTTATTTTCTTATTATTGAATTGTAAGAATTATTTATATACAAGTACTTTCTCAGATACATGTATGGTGAATATGATTTTCTAGTCAGTGGCTTGCCTTTCCATTTTCTTTACAGTGTCTTTTCAAAGTTTTTAATTTTGGTGAAATTCAATTAATTAATTCTTTTTTCATTTTATGGCTATCAACGTTTTTGTGTCCATTAGAGAAATAATTGCCTATCCCAAAGTCATAAAGGTTTTCCTTCCTATCTTAGAAGTTTCGAAGCAGGTATTTTCTAATAGGCATTTATGCTAGAGCAGGGTCATGGAAACTTGAAAATTAATAAATAGCAAAAGTAATAGCCAAGTCTGGAATCATAGCTGATGGTTATATGTTGGAGATGGTGAATCGAACAATTTCAGTCTTGGAAAACAGAAATTTCCAAAATTAACATATCACCTCTACAAAATGAAATTCCTAGCCTGTCATGGAACAGTGCGGGCCATCACGAGCTGACCTTGTGAGGGTCGCACATGTGCACGGCCAAAACTAAAATGGGAACAGACTTAAACCAAAACTGCATCAAGGCAGGTATGACAGAAATCTGACCAAGGGTTCTGCTAATATGGGAGTGACAAAGGATAACTAAAAGCAAGTCTATACTATTTATAAGTTGCATATATATTTATGCTTCAGTTAACTTTAGTAAGCTGTATATATTCCATTTTAAAACCTTAGTCATTTTTGTTTTCCTCATTAAAATTCTTCAGTGATTTATTTACTTAAGGCTGGAAGTAGAGATACCGGAATCAAGTGATACAGCCAGCATTCTAGCACTTCTGAGCAATATCGGGTGTAGCCCTTTACAGAGGAACATGAAAAGCTTTATTTGCTTCTAACACGGAGCTTAGAGTAGATAATTTTAAAAATGGAGGGTAAATCGTGGTATTTCTTTGCCATCTAGGGTTTTGATGAGGTGAATAAAAGAAGAACCCCCTGTCCATTTGAGAGCTAAACTTGAACTGAACATTTCTTTACCTTGTGAAATGTTCAGTTAAGTGCTTTTGCACTTTAATTTTCCAGCCTGGACCAAGACCAGAAATGCCAAAATGATATGAGAAAGGCTGTTCTTACTGTTTTTCTGGCTGGGATTGGAAGAGAAAGTGCCAGCAATCTTGTGAGAAAGCCTGTTCTCTAAAGATCTGCAACCCAGTTTGCAGAATCAAGGGGTTTGGATAGTTCAGATGAGTTTGGCTGCGTGTCCTGGTGTGCTCATCCGAATCACACCCTGCAGAAAGCGTTTTGTCTTATCGAAGTCAACCACAGAATACTTCGTGTGCTTCTTCAGACATCTTAACCATTATGTGTGCCCATCCAGATAAACCGCTAAAGGCTAGCTGAGCGCTGCCAAATTGAAATGTTTGAGTGTGATCTCTACAACTAGGTTTCAGATTTCAACCCGAAATAATGAAAATAGTCATCACAGTGATAGTTTTATAAAATGTTTATACTACAGAAGGCATTAGGGATGATTTAGCTTAACCTCTCATTTTATACTTTAGAAATTTAAGGTTTGGAGAGGTGAAGTTATTTGCTCAATATCGTGTAGCAAGTTAGCAGCAGACTCTAGCCTGGAAAATAGGATCCCTTCTTTCCTACGATACCTCATGGTATAGGCTGCATGATTTGCTCTTTAACATACATGTGCCTGAAAAGAAAATAAAGTAGCTATATGATCTGGTATGGCAAGTAAAAAGGAAATTCCATGGATGTACTGAAACGGAAGACCATTACTTTAATATTCAGGTCTTGAGTGCCAAACAATATATTTAAAATTATTAAAACCCCTCATTGATATGGTTTTAATGTACATGAAAATTTTTTGATTCATATTACATATTAGAAGCTTTTCTTTCAGCAGGCTTTTGAGACAACTTGCAAGGAAGAGTGTTATTGCTTTGAGAAACTAAATAGGGAATGGTCTTTCATACGCATCTATTCAAGAGTCAGCAGTGGAAGCAACCATTCACCATGACTGTCCTACCCAGGCTATGGAAAACACAAGGCATCCCCTCTGAGGACTGAAGAGTGTGGAAGCAAACATCATTGGTGGGCCCACAGAAAGGATCACTGTCAACATCCCAGGATGAAAACACTGGCCCAAGTGGGACAAGTGACCTTAGCTGCAGGCAGCTTTGCCAGTTCATGACCTGCCTTCATGAAACAGTGCAGTGGTCATTCCATAATCATTTCTATGCCTGAAACAATTGAAGCTTGCTTACTCCCAAATCTACAGAAGGACTGTTGTCAAACCTTTTTTTCCTCCCTCATGGGATACCCAATTCTTGTTCTTGTTGTCTTCCCATTTCTGTAGCCACAGTATTTTTTTTTTAAACAGGCTCTACTTAGCTGGGTGATTTGATTAAAGTTAGTGTTTTAAATATAAAGAGCACATGGTTGGTATATTTATACCATGGAGTACTATTCGGCCACAAAAAGGATGAATTAATGCATTTTGCAACAATCTGTATGTAACTGGAGACCATTCTTCTAAGAGGAAGTATTTCAAGAATGGAAAAACAAACACCACATGTACTCACTATTAAATTGGAACTAACCAATGAGCACACATGTGCACAGAGGGAAGTAAAACTCAGCGGAAATCAAGCAGTGGGGAGGGGGAGGGAGGGGAGGAACAAAAACCTATCTAATGGGTACAATGAACACTATTTGAGTGATGGGCACACTTATAGCCATGACTCAAGCATTACCAAAGCTATCCATGTAACCAAAACATTTGACCCCCTTAATATTTTGAAATTAAAAAAATAGCACTTGTAAATATAATTTTGACTTGATTTTCTCATTGGCAAAAAAAGGTTTTGGTCCCTACAGTCTGTAGATCCTCTCCATCTCTAGCCTGCTAGGATTTTATTAGTCAGGGCCCTCTGTTACATACCTCCTGTTTCTCAGCCAGGCAGCCAACCAGCCACCCTGTATTCTGTACCACATATATTTGTGTAGCAGCAATATCGTGGGGACCTGGCACGGATGAATGTAAATAGATTTCCAACATGACTGCATCATATCATCTTAACATGCAGGAAAAGTATTTCTGTATGCACAGTATATGCACCTCAGGGTTTCTATGGTATTAAACACCTTGATGTTATGATAAAATTTGTGCTGAAGCAGACATGAAGAACTGTGGTGACCATTGCAAGTGGAGCCTCAACACTGCCAGCATCACATATTCATCACTACCCAGGCTAAATAGCCACCTGTTGGAATAATATAAAGGAACATGTGCTATTCACTGCAGTTGACAATTTATTCTCAAGCCATTTAAATACAGTCATGCATTGCTTAACGACAGGGCTATGTTCTGGGAAATGTGTTTTTAGGCAATTTCACCATCGTGCAAACATCATAGAGTGTATTAACAAACACCTAGATGTTATAGCCTACTATGTACCTACGTTATGTGGTACTAGCAGTACTACAGTATTGTTCCTAGGCTACAAACCTGTACAGCATGTAACCATACTGAACACTGTAGGCAGTTGTAACACAATGTAAGTATTTTTGTATCTAAATATATCTAAACATAGAAAAAGTACATTAAAACTATGGCATTATAATCTTATGGGACCACCATCACATATGTGGTCCTTTGTCGATCTAAACATTGTTATGCAGCCCGTGACTACAATGGTTTAATTCCCTACCACTATTGGTTTGGGAAACATAAACACAGTGACTTTTCCAGAATACAACAGAAAGGCATAGTATTCATAAGACGATAATAGTACAGTTGATCTTACTCATTTTATTTACTATCATTGGTTTTATTTAGCAGGTGTCACAATGTAAGCAATTAATATTAATGGGAGTATTGAACAGTTTGAAACTGGGCTCTCAAGTGAACCAGCTGGTTCAGAAATGATATTTATGTACACATGCATTATATGTGATAACAAACCTAATCCAAAAAACATATTTTTTCACAACGTAAAATCTCACCTAATTCTCTACTCTTTAAATAGCTACCCATTGCACTGTGGAGTTAAAAAAAAAACACAACACAAAACAATCCCTAAGCACTAGGTATAACTGTGAAATACAGTATGTGTGTTTCAGAAACTCATGAGGCTTGATAGGAGCTAAGTCTCTGTTGGATAAACAAAACAAAGATTCCTCAATAATCTTGGGCATTTACAAAGCAGGATCTTTATATCTAAGACAGCAGGAGTAAAGATTGTCCGTGGAACCAAGGTGGTTGCCACCAGTAAGGTTCCAGGCAAAACGTGAAACAGACTTCTGAATAGTCATACTCTCACCTCCCTTTCTCCACCCCTTTCTCCCTCCAAGTGTTGCCTGCCCCATCTTCTCTGGCTGCTGGGCTGCCTGATCACTCAACTTTCTTGCAGTCCTTTCCCTTTCTTGGGCTTGGATATTTCTCTCTCTCTTCTCCATCCTCCAGTCATAGGCACCTATCCTTTGGCAGATAGGAATCATTCCTTAAGAGATTATTGGACTGAACAGTGAATGCTGAGTTTCCAGATACTCATTGCATGCAATGTACCCTGTACTTACATTTTGAAAAAGCATATTATTAAACCAAATAAATATAAAGTTAGTGTGAGAGTGTTTCTAAGTAGAAAGAGACTTCCCGGTATTTACATCCTACTCTGACCTACTGTCAATGTGTTTTCAATAAATTAAAACAAATAGTGCTCAATAAGCAATCACTTTACTTGTAAACCTTTGCATACTTTCTCTCCTGGCCAACAAAATCCTAATAAGGTTAAGGAGCTGTGCCTACAGATGTTAGGAATTGAGCAATTCAGATAAATAAGATTGAAATACCCTCCTTTTTCTTAACAGTAGTTGTATTTTAATATTTATTTAATTTTTTGAATAAGTAATAGATTCACATGGTTGAAAAGATTTAATAAGGGTACAATGAACACCATAAATGTTTCTCTCTCATCATCCCCCCATCTACTGATTTCTACCCCTACACAGAAAGAGATAATATATGTTATTAGTTTCTTGTGCAGATTTCCAGAGATTTAAAAATATTTATTTAAGCAAATGCTACACATACAGTTTCCCCACCATAAAAATAAATATAGCATACTATATATACTTTTTTCCTCACTTAATTTATCTTACATATCTTTACACATCAGTAGTATAGAACTTCCCCATTCTTTCAAGTTTTTTTTTATTGTGGTTGAATAGTATCCCATTATTTGGATTTGCTACAATTTATTTAAACAGTTCCTTATTGATGAACTTTTAGATATTTCAAATCTTTTGGTACAAGAACTGCAGCAGCAAATAACCTTGTACATTCATGATTTTGCCCATGTATGAATATATCTGTAGAATAAACTTCTAGAATTGGAACTGCTGAGTCAAAGAGTATATGCATTTGTAATTTCAATAAATATTGCCAAATTGCCTTCCAGAATGATTATACCTATTTACACTCCCACCAGCAATGAATCACTGCTCTCATTTCTCTATATCTTGCCAACCCTAAGGGTTGTCAAATTTTTGGATTTTTACCAATCTGATAGTGAAATATGGTATCTTGATGTAATTTTAATTTGCATTTTTTTCTATGTAGGAGTAATTTGAACATCTTTTCATATATTTATGAATCATTTGTATTTCCTTTTCTGTGAACTATTACTCATTTTCTAATGGGATTTTTCCTCTTTGAATTCTATTGTTTCTCTCTATCTTAGAGAGTTTAGTTCTTTGCCTGTATTGTAAATTACAAATATTTTTTTCTCAGTTTGTTGTTGTCTCCTAACTTGAAAGCATTGTTTTAAAGACCAATATGGATAATTGCATTAGTGTTCTGTGTCATTTTGCATGCACACACAGCTATGGTAAGGATAGAAAGATAGATACATATAGATAGATAGTATGTGCATGTGTGCATGGATTTTTTAACAGGCCCTTCTTTTATTCTTGGGGCATAAATAACACCATGCAAACAATTCATGCATCTATATGCAATGCCAACCTTCCTGTAGGCAAAAGAGGATGCAAGCATATTCTCCAAAAGAGGTTCAAATTGTTTATCGAATCACCTACTATGCATTGACACTGGCACTAGGGATAGAAAAATGACACAGATATGATACATTTACTCTAAAAGTTTGTTCACAATTTGGTGACAAGGGTGGAGAAGTTGGATGTGCAAACAAAGAAATACAATAGAGTAGAAGACATAAAAATCAACATGTAAGCAAAAAATTAAAACACAGTAGGAGAAACATGTATATAGTCAGCCCTTCACATCTGTGGGTTCTGAATCCATGTATTCAACCAACCACAGATGTTTGGGAGGGCAAAAAGGGTGGTTGCATCTGTACTGAACATGTACAGATTTTTTTTTCTTGTCATTATTCCCTAAACAATACAACAACTATTTACATAGCACTTATACTGTATTAGGTATAAGTAATCCAGAAGTGATCCATAAGTAATCCAGAAGTATAGTGGAGGATGTGCATAGGTTATATGCAAATACTACAACATTTTATATAAGAGATTTGAGCATCCACAGATTTTGGTATCTTGGTTGGGGTGGGAGTCCTGGAACCAATTCCCCATGGATACTGAGCGAAGACTGTATAATTGTGAATACAGTGATAAGGGAGGAGAAAGGATGGAATGAGTGACTATAACCTGTAATAATCATTCAATGACTGTCTCAAAGTTCAGTGCAGAAAAGAGAAACTGCTCTAGGGGGTTTCAAGAAGAAAGGAATTTAATACAGGAGATTATATGTTCACAAAACCATAGGCAGAGAGGTTGGAGAAATGGAAGTTAGGTCATTGCCCCTTGATTTCTGGTTTCTGGTTGTTCCACTGCTGTAGCAACTGAGTGGTTAGAAAATCCCTGCGGCCACCACCTCCCCAGGTGGGAGGTGGACTGGGCTCGGACTCCCTCCCCAGGGATGCTGGTGAGCAGTGAGGAGAATGCAGTGCAGGGTCTCCTGCCGCCAGCCTGCACGACTGTCAGAGCTTGTTTGTCAAGGGCAGCTGCCACAGGGAGATAGCCCCTCGTGGGTTTCAGACTTGTCACAAGTGCATCTCTTTGGCCAAATCCAGAATACTCCTAGAACTCCAGCTGCAAGGGGCCCTGGGAAATGTAGTTTTTTATTCTTTCCAGCACTTGTGATTCAAGAGGTGAATGAATGTCAAGAGCTAATACTCAATTTCAATCAATTTGGTAGGGATTTATCAGATTATGAAGCGTAAAGCAGGTGACTGAAAAATGGGTACATTAAATGGATACATTTTATCTGGTCAGGAAGAAGCCTGAAGGGATTCCAGAAAATAGGATTTACAAGGAACCCACTTGGCAGGAGACCTGGAAATTGGGAGTGGAAAGATTGAGGACATGGGGCTATAAAATCCTATCCATGGGCACGTGGGAGAGTGGTCAGGGGTGTTGAGGAAAGATAAATTGTTTTTCATTTTTATGTAGTACATGTAAAATGATAAAAATGACAATAAAGTAACTAATAATATGATGACTAAGTAATAGTGTATGTGAAAAGTCTGATAAGCCCTAAAGCCCTGACTATAAATAATACTGGTGGTAGGAGTTATTATTCTCATTTATAAAGAAGGAAACGAGTTTCAAAAAGTTTAACAATTTGTCCAATTCACTCTACTGTGTATTAGAACTTGAATCTTTGTTTTTCCCTTCCATTCTCCTTTCCTCTGTCCATTTCTCCTTCCTTCCTTCTTTCCTTAACTTACTGAGAATCTACTATATGCTATGCTCTTGGCTTCAATAGTCAAGATGAAACCCCTCCCCTCAAAAAGGCTGTATGAGCCTTGTAATTTGTCTTATGTTCATTCAGGACTTTTTTCCATTGCATAACATATGCCTCCCAGAATTCTATTAGGAGCACCGGACTCTGTTGGGAAGCTAGCCACTTTTATCTCTATTTGGAGCACAGAAAACTAAGGCATAGTTCAGTTTTAATGAAGAGACAGTAGAATCTAGATTCAGACCTTCAGAACTCAGTGGTAGCAGTAAGCATGGCTTCCTTGCTGGGAAAAGGATCATATGGATTTTATATAGAATTGCCTACATGTGTAAGGGCTGGAGGATTTGACTCGTGGGAAAAAATAAAATGAAAGACTAAAAATGTCTCCAAAATATCTCCAGGATATTAAAGTAAAGCTAACCACATAAAAGACACATGACATTTGCCTGTGAATAGATAGACTGAGCATTTTGGTTCTTATGCTAGTTTATAGCTGCCAGTGATTCTTGTGGCACAGATCCAAGTTTTCAGGACACTATCACATTTTAAAGTTTTCCTAATGAATTATAATAACATTTCTGTAGTTTACATCAAATTGTGTTGAATGGCATTTTTAGCAAATTGTGTCACTTTGTGAATTTCCAAATTTTACAAAATTTCCCGTGCCAAAAAATAATCAGTGAAAATGATTTTGTGTGAAACTTTTTGAAAGCCAAGTTTAGCTGATTTTGCTAAACAGCACAAGCAAACAATTTATTCAATCTTTCTCCAAGTCCTTTTTCTGAGCCTTGTTCTCTGCTTCCAGGCCCCCCTCCCCTTCCCCCTTACTAAGCTTCTTTCACTTTGTTTACTGGCCTTTGTTTCTGCTCCTAGTTTGTCTTTCTCCAACATTATCAGCCCTCCCCATAACTCAACCCCTAACTATACCAAGCCTTGGGCTATGGTTTTGGGTTGAGGGTCACAGAGGTCACGGATTTTTCACTGAAAGAGAGAAAGAAAAAAAAGGGAAAAAAGAAATGATCCCTTTTGCTCTCTCTTCTGCCCTTGGTGCTGAGAAATTCATTGGCGAGTACTCAGCTTATTACTGTGGGCTTGAAACAAATACATACTCACTGCAAGAGATGCCCTAAAAATGTTGCTTAGGATAAAAGAACATATTTACATATGCCTGGATTCATGATTTGAAATCCTTGCATGTGCATGGTTAGACTACCTCAGTAGGATTTTGAGCTTTTTCTTCTGAACTGATCTATTTCCCTACAGATGGAGACAGTATAGAGAAGTGGAAACAGCATAGGCTTGGAAGGCAGAGTTCCTGGATTTAAATCCTGGCTTTCCAGCCACTTGATCTTCCTGAGTGTCAGTATTCTCTGTTACCAAATAGGAAACTAGCAACTGATATAATTAATTAGGATGAAATTTACTATTAATTGGACAATTACTGTATGCTGAGCATTCTGCTAAGTACTTACATGCATCATCTCGAACTCTGTACAATAAAAGGCAATAGCATTATCATCGCCATTGTCATTTTATGGAGGAGGAGACCGAGGTAAGGAAATATTGAATATTTGTTCCAGGCCACTTACATAAAGAAGTGGAGCTGGGTTGTGTCTGATTCCAAAGCCCATTTTTTGAATCATTATACTAAATGATACAACACAGAGTACCAGATATATGGGAAGGGGTTATTCTTTTGTTTTGTGGTGAATTGTTTTAAGGCTGGAAATTCCAGGAGGCATAAAGATATAGCTCTAATTCCTGCTTTGGCTTCTTCACAATTTCCTCTGCTTGTCTGCTTTATGTGGGCACAACTGGACCAAAAGATGAAGTCTGTGACCCCAACCATATATCAAGTCACCACTAGCCCTATTTCTTTGACCACATAAAAAATTTGGTAAACTGTCTAGAAAATGCCATAGCAGACCGCGACTAGGGCATTGTATGGTCTCAGATCAGGGATTGTAGGAGGGTGTTGTGCCCAGCAGGAATCGGGAGGTTTGGGGGGAGAAAATGGGATTGAGACCAGAAACATCCCCACCGCCAATTACTCTTCATAGTATTCCTAATGGAAGCCACAGCCGCTTACAGTGACTATTGCAGAAAAGCCACATAATTATAGGGTAGCAGTCCTGTGGCTCCCATGTGTGTTTTTGCGAACCTAGCCCATATCTAACCCACGTGCTAATTTCTACCTGCTGAATACAGTTTGGTTTGCAGTAAGTAATGCTTTTAAGAACTTTCTCAGCAACTCATCTCTGGGCAGGATTCTTGTCTAAGCCACGTGAAGCCAGAGAATTCTCGCAAACATCTGATTGGCATGTTTTGCTTAAGGAGGATAATGAGTCTGCTGCAAAAAAGATCATAAAGTCCTGAAAAACTGTGACAAATGCTTTAGGTATGTCTGTAAATTTGGTTTTCTGTGAATTTAGTTACGCCTTTTAGATCACAGTTTGTGAAATCACACTGTTATTTTTGAGGTTTCAGGAGGTTTTTGATTATTTCATGACCTTTTCCCTAAATACTGCCTATTACTTTGATATAAGGATTTTTGAAGTGCTTCACAATCTTTTGCTATTCCCTGGGGTCTGGGTCAACATTCCTATCGTCTCTATTTTAAGATGAAACACAGAGAGTTTAAGTGACTTGCCTATGGGGTCCCAGCATGTGGGTGCCTGTGCTGGACATAAACTTCTTCAGCTTTTGGCTTTAGATTGGTTCACTGAACCACGTATTTCCCCCAGCAATTATTTATCCACATTATGCATCTGACCTGGATATGCTGGGGCTTATTTTCCATTTGCATAATGAGGAATACATCAGGCTTCCAAGATGTATTTCCTCAGTACAAGGAGCTGAGTCCTAATGTGGACCTGCCTGGCTTTCTTGGTTCAGGGAGGATCGGGGCCAGGGTCACCTTGTCCTTGGCACAGGCCTGGGAATGAGCAGCCTGGGGAGAGCCTGGTTAGCATGAAGTGGAGCTGATGACTTGGTGACGCTGCGTGGTAGTGAGACATTTTCTTGCTTGGGTCTTCCCAATTGTAAACTACAGTTTGACTGTGCAATGCTGGAATCTTTTCCCACCTTTTAGGCAACTGGAGAGGGATCTTCAGGAAATACTGTGGGCAATGAAGTTTATGTTCAGGTACAACCATAACTATGGGATCTGGGAAAGAAGAGAAACTTTTTAGTTTTTCCCTCTTGAATTCAGGAGGAAAGACCATAAAGGTATTTTCAAAAGTATGTGTGGAAAATTAAATATCATCATTTGATATGCAATTTGTTCTAAATGGCTTTTATTATAGTTTTTTAAATGGTAAAACTATCTTATCCTATTATAAGTTTATTAAATAAACTTTAGAAAATACAGATAAGCAAAGACAATAAAATGAAATCACCCTGATTTCCACTACTCAGGAGTAACCTTTATTAATAGTTTGGCATATTCTCCTCTGTTTTAAAAATGGGCTTACTTTTTTTTTTTTTAACAATGATTATATATCTAAATACATTATATAATTTATTACCTAATCTATACACACACAGGATTATACTATGCACACTGCCTTATAACCTGATTTTTAAACTTGAGCCTAATATATCTTGAATATCTTCTCTAGTTATTAGTTTTCCCCAATATCATTCCTGATGGCTGCATAGTATTTCACTGCACAGACATGTCAATGTTTATTTAACCAATCCCTCATTGCTAGGCATTTAGTTGTTTCCAAGTTTTCTCTGTTAAAAACAAGCTATGACAAAGATGTAAATCTTACTTATAATAGCATCAGATCATATATTGCATTTGTATCTTCTGGAGCAGTGGTCCCCAACCTTTTTGGCACGAGGGACCAGTTTCATGGAAGACTTTTCCATGGACAGTGTGGGAGGAGCGGAGCTTAGGCCAGGATGCCGAGTGATGGGGAGCGGCTGTAAATACAGATGAAGCTTTGCTTGCTTGCCTGCCGCTCACCTACTGTGTGGGGCCCCCCCAGCTTTCCTGTTTCATGGAAGACAATTTTTCCACAAATAGGGTTGGAGGGGTGGCCGGGGGGACCACGGTTCTGAGGACCTAAAACCTAAGGTTGCCAAGCAATATTACTGCTGTATTCATCTTTTAGTGGGAAAACTTCTAGCTAGGGCTAAAGTGACAATATGTCAAACAGTAAAGTGCTCATTCTTGTTCACCAGAAGTGGAGACAAACTCAAAAAGCTAAGAGCTACTCATGGCTAAGGAAATATATTTCTCATATAGCAGACTAGATAATGGTAGAATAGCATTTAATTAAGATACTGAATACAATACTTAAAAAGTGTTAAAAAGTAGGACATTCATTTGTGTAAACTTCAAGTGTGCTGAAGTAGTGTTAGGGCATAAATGTTTTAGTCCAGTCATCTTTGAAATGGCCTTTCCAAGGCACATTTTTAAAATAAAACAAACAGAAAAACTGTAAACGTCCAAACCACAACTGCTACAAAACTTCCCAAATTCCACCTTTTGTTTTTTTCATTTGGTTCTCCATTAGTGAGTTCTGATTCTACCTTTTCAAGTTCTGTAGATCTCACTAAACGTTTTTGGAAAGACCAAGTTACCTCATGCAATTTTTTCTTATAAAGGTCTGTATTGCTAAAGAAACAAGCCTGATCTTTTTGTGAAAAACTTTTGTGGATGCTAAAAGGAGCCTATTTGAGTTCTATCAATTCTTATCTCAGCTTCCTCCAAACCCCCGCAATTTTTTTTTTAACATACATGTTTTCTGTGACTTTCAAGGCAGCACTGATGATAAACTTGACTGGCAGACATGAATGTCTAGGCTGGAGGGACATGTGATCTAAGCAAATTGCAGCAATTCTATAGACTGAAGTAATCAAAAACATGCATTTTTGACAACTCAGACATTTATAGTTTGTATCTTCTGCATCAGGACCCAGAAGCGATATAATGAGGTCAGCTTTCCCCCCAGATAGTTTGGATGGCTCTGTGAACATGGTTAGAGAATAATG
Source organism: Lemur catta (assembly GCF_020740605.2). NCBI lineage: Eukaryota > Metazoa > Chordata > Mammalia > Primates > Lemuridae > Lemur > Lemur catta. The sequence continues at coordinate 62,460,811 of NC_059139.1, read as the reverse complement.
TGTTTTGTTTTCCTTCTCCTTGGGGTGACCATTGTCTCCAGTTAGTCCTGTGCTCAGTGAGTCATTAATTAAACCCAGAATCTTTATAAGTGACCTGTTGTGGCATTGAGGTTTATTCCCAATTGATTCTGCTTCACTGCATAATATTTAGTCAATGTGCCTTGTTTTTACTTTTTGAAATTTTCCCTCATTCTTCCTCACACCATGAGGATTCATTTTTGAGATGGAGAGCAAAAGGCTAGGTTAAAAAAAACACAGCCACCTCCAGAGTGCAAAAACTGCAATAAACCCATCATCTCTAACAACAGCAGAGCATGAAAAGATAAAAAACAGCCTGCCAAGAATGTAGTAACCACCCATTCACTTTTAAATGCTCTCCACACTTCAATGCACAGACCTAATTACTTTTCTGCATTCCCAAATCCACTTTGCCCATACTGCAATCAGAAACCTGGCGTTAAAATATTTTAGACTTGGAGGATCAAGACTAATTATGGGCCTTAGCTGCACCTTTTGGTTTTTCTCCCCCCTCCCCCGTCCTTCTCTTCTTTGGGTTACTTTAAAGCACGCTCCACTGGAAGAAAGGCTGCCCAGTCCCAGTTGGGGGTGACGCAGTAAGAGAATAAAACAAAGAACAACTCAACTCAATTCAGTAAGCTTCAATGAGGCTGGTATATTTAATGTGAGCCCAGGGTTAGCCCACAGAATTGTGGCAGAATGCAATATTCTCAACAAAAAAAGATGTGTTTAAGGTCGGGTAAGGCCCCATAAGGCTGTTGTTGGTGTTTAAGCAGTCCACTGAGGTATTTAGCACCAAGGGTTTCTAAACATTCCAGCTGAGCGTTAAACCACAGCTTTACAGTAGCTGCTTAAAGGTTTGGGGGGCTGGGAGCGTACCCTCCCTCTTGTATTGAAAGGTCAACAAACAGTAGGAAAGATCATGTCATAACAAAGATGAAGTCACCTATTATAGAGTATAGTGACAGCTAATAGCACTATCAGAGGAACTAATCCAAGGCATTAAATAGTGTAATTGTTAAAATAATATCATGGTTATTAGAACACCCAAGCATGAGACATTCTTCCTGTTACGTAACTTGAAAGTATTGTAGGTGAGCTTAGCCTTCCCATGACAGGCGCTTGTTATAAATATGTAAATATTAGAAAATTGCTTCAGTACTACAATTTTCCTGCAGCATACAGAATGCATTTTTGATACGCAGATGTTATGTTTCATGGCATTTACTAAACTACTTTTGGGTAATTTTGCCGAGAGTTACAGTCTTAAAAAGCTTTCATTCATACAAAATAATTTACTGTGAAAGGTGGTGCTAATGTTTTATTTTGTCGAAGCGTTTTTAGTTTCATGGATTTAATAAGACAAATACACAAAAAACCATAGTTTCTACGGGAAGAATTCCTGAACGGGCAAATGGAGGCTGAGTGCAGATAGAGTTAACTTTATGGGAACTTCACCTCTAAGTCTGAATTCTGGTATTATGAGACTGAATCTGGGAATAGGTATGTTAGAATCAGAAGATTCTTATTCAGAAGATTAGCAAGAAATGCAGTTACCTTGAGAGGGTACAAATGTCACAGAAACAGAAGAAACTTCACCATCAACAGCACACAAAGCTACCAAAATTCCTTCCCCATTTCTTTTAGTTTCCAGTAGTCAAGAATCTAAACCAAACCACAAATTGTATTGTAGAAGATGGTTTAAAACAATGAGATGTTTCAGATGGTCAGAGTTTGCAGGGGCACCTAACATATAGTACAAGGAGCACATACATTGGCTCACAACTACCAATTAACCCTCTTTGTTAGATAGGTAATTTATTCCACTCAGAGGCATCAAATATCAGAGGAATCATAGGCCAAAACAGTAATTATCTGCAGGGAATTCAAAGGCTTGAAAGCCAATAATTCCAAAGAAATAAAAACAGAGTTCTTTTCACTGTATAGACTTCATCTTAAAACCTATAATAAGAGCCAGGCCCTGGCTGTGAACCTTTACACTTCAAGGTAAAAAAAAAAAAAAAAAAAAAAAAGCTGAAGAAGGCAAAGACCTTCTTCGGGGCTTTCTACATAAAAGTATTTGGAAGTGGAGGTCAAAGACCAAGCACTCGAGGTACTCACTCTATCACATAGAGTCCTTATCCAACATGGAAATGAAGGACTGGATTGGCCAAAAGTGGGAATGGGGGAAAAATATTAAATTGTGGAACTAAAGAAGATGACAATAAACTCTATTTTAAAAGCCTAGCAGTTTAATTTGAATTTTTAAAGCTCGAGTGAAATATAATAATCTTTTCTTGGATAAAAAAGTAATCACAGAATTTCTTAAATGTCATGGCAAACTCTTCTTAAGAAAAGCATTTATTCTTAACATCTCATCTCCTTTATGCTACATTCATATTTTATAAGGTCTAGTCTTGGAAATCTATAGCTAGTAGATCTGGTTATTGAATATTTGACAATTAAGTGTTCCTCTAATTGTACTCTTCCTTAATTGTACCCTTACTTATTTTTTTTTACCCTTTTCTATGTTTTTTCTATATCAAAAAGAAAAAAAAAAGAAGGCCCCAACTCAAACCTGTAATAAATCATCTAAGTTGTATCGATATAGTCCACATGGGAATATACTAGCCTTTGGTGTTTCTACCCTTTCAAACATGTGGCTTCTTAATATTCTGGAGGGGGCCCTTGGCTTTTACACATTTACTACCAATTTCATAGAAATTCATGGGCGTAACACCTACTTTTCACTTAACAAGGTCAAAGCACAAATCCACATGTCTAATTTAAATGATTCCCTTTTTTTTTGGTATCGTTATAAATCCATACCAGATGTTAGGGAAAGAAGAACGTAATTCTGTGTAGTTCAGTTGCTCTACCTACCTCTGATGATTCTCCTGTGGACTTGGGAGAACGGATTTGTGTTTTCTGCAGCAAACTTTCCCAATGAAATAGAACTTTCCAAGATTTCTGTTTTTGTCCTAAGTGAGTTTAATGTTAGAATTGGACACAGCTGCTGTCTATGACAATCTAAGACACCAAATCTGGTCACTTTGCAGACTGAATAAGGTTCTTGGGTGGTGCTTGAGGTCTGTTGACAAAAGTTATGTATAGTAATCGTGTAGCCCAGCTGTCACCCCACAGTGGCTTAGTGAACACGTCCTGGTGTGTCCAAGAGGTTCTAACTCCAGGAGGTTGGACTAGATCACACCGATGCTCCATTCCAGTGCTTAATGTAATACCATAATTTGTCCAATTTAGATCAAGACTTTTTATTATACTTAAGGGAGCAAATTTTTAAAAAATTACATTTATTTTAGTAATTAAATATAAAATTGCCTATCTCTGAGCTGGCAGGAATATTAAAATTCTTATACAGCCAATGCTAAAGTGCCATTTTTAGCATTTCAAATCACTTAGCACATTTTAATTCTCTCATGTGTTCCTTTTTCAGGGGTTTCAACAAGGAAATAGTGGCTACTCCTCTTCAAAAATGGAAGCAAGAGCATAGATAAAGAGACTGCTTCTCACTTCCTTCCTGTCCCTTGGAAGTCAGATGCTGAACATTTTGTCCTATTAACTAAGAAACAGAACAAGAGATGAACAAAATTAAATTCCTCTTGGTGACTCATGGACAGGGTAGAACATCTCAGTGGTCATTTAGGCTACTTTGTCAAACAACTTACTTTCTACACGTTTCTTTAAGTTAGTAATTCTCACATTTCCATTTTCATTCTTGACCACTTATTGCCCAATTGTGCAACCTTCTACAGAACATTGGTATTTCTATGTCCCAGTGTCACACGGAGCCCAGCAAACTTAGAATTGAACCTCACTTGGTTTCCCCATTGTTTCCTGTTTGTGGTGTTTATTTCCTTTCAATTCAGAGCTTTTCCTGTGTCTTTCCCAGACCTGAATGATGCCTGTCTCTTCTTCCCTGGCTTAACACTGTCACCATTATCCAACTTCCCCAATTCAAAGCCCTGAAGGCATTTCTAACGTACTGCTCTCTTTTGTGCATCATAATTACTAAGTTTAAACATTTTTTCCTTTAGAGTAAATGCTATGATGTTATTTCCTTTCTATTCCATAGCCCCCAGACACTTGTCACGCCTTACCTGAATTAGTGCAGCAGCCTTCTAGCAGTGCTCTGTCTGCCTCCCCCTTCCCTCTAATTCTGCCCTAAACAAATGTTTGTAACACCCACTTCTGTGCTCAGAAGCCTGTAATGGCTCCAAATGTCCCAGCATCATGCCTAACTCTGCTGCTTGAGTTTCTCCCTCCCTCCTCATATTGGAATCGTGTTCAGCAGGACTCCCCTGTTTTACTGCTGCTTCATCTGGCCATCTTTGCACTCGTCTTGGCTGTGCTCATCTTCAGCCTTCGACTGTGGCCCTTTCTCATCCATCCACCTCCCCAGATCCTAACCACTTTCAGCCCCTTTCCCATGAGATTTTTCTGCTTGTTTTCATTCACTTTGATCCCCTTTCCTTTGAACTCCTAAGTCACATCTTGTCTTCAGATTTGATAATCATGGTGGCAGTTTTGGTAGCATGAAATGAACCCTGGATTGGAGTCAGAGAAACGTGGCTCCCAAAGAGATTCCATCCATAGATCAGCTCTGGAGCTGAGCAAGTCATTTTACCTCTGAGTCTTTATTGACTATTCCATTAAATGGGGATATTAACAAATGACATAGAAAATGTTAAGAAATGTGAAAATACCAGCATGTAATAACATCTTGTTAGTTAAATTTGATTCTTTTAAATTGTTTAATTACTTTATGTCTGTTTGTAAATCTTCTGAATTTGGCTTCTGAAGAGTGAGTACTGTGTTTTGTATTTCTCTCTCTCTCCAAAAGCCCTGGATACTGCTATGTAAAAATTTGTGGCCAATAAATAAATCTGGAATAAAAATTCTATTTTGGGAACTTGGCCTAGAGGTTTTCAACAAGACATGTTAAGGCTAGCTCAATATTGGACTTTGAAAATACCAAGAATAGAAACAAAGAAATAAACAAGTAAGTACCTAAGAGTTAATCTTGGATGGAGAAATCTCACTTGCACAAAATTCTTTCGGCAAAATGTTACGACTTTATTTAAACTCTTAGACCCTGACATAAATATATCATTTACTGTGTAGTTCATCCTATTTTCTTATAAACTAAACATATCAGTTGTAAAGAAATAAAATAAAAATTTGAAGACACCCTGACTCACCTCCACCCAGTGTAGTTTCTAATAAATATTAGCTATTCCTGCACTTGATTATTTTTTAATATCATTGTTCATTTATCAATCATTTACTTACTAGGGGCAGATACTGTTCTAGCACTTTATAAATATTGATTCACTTTACCCTCAATACCTCCTGAGAGGTAGGTGATATATTATGGTTTTTTACTGATAAGGAAACTAATGCATGGAGGGCTAAGCAACATGTCCAAGGTTGTACAGCTAGGAAGGTTGGAGCCGGATTTGAACCCACACAGGCAGATGGCTACCCTGAGTCCCATCCTCTTAACCATCAACCTGTGGTGTTTCTCTTGAATCTTTTATGTTTTCATCCTTTCTTCCTTATTTGCACCACTTTCATTGACCCCTGAATGATAGCTAGCAAACCTCTGGGATACAATAAATACTAATGATAGTAATCATACTGTTCTCTGTGCCTTGACCTATTGGGTTGGAGGTGGGGCTGTCAAACTCTGAGGGGGAAAACTTTCACAGATTTATGGGGTTGGAGAATTAATTTTTCTCTTACAGGAGGGTAGAGGTTCCTCTTCCTATATACAGAGGGTGTTCTGCTTTGCCACAGAGGTTAAGAAAGGAAAGTTGACCCAATGGATAGTCATTCTTCTAGTCACCACCACCAACTTCCAAATGTGTATAAATGCAGTGTCACAGTGGAATTGCCTCAGAAACATATCTCAAATTGTGGATGCAGTAGGAGCAAATTATATTGAATTGGTTGGTTTACTTAATTATATTTTGCTAGTACCAAACTATACTTTCCTGAATCATAATTTTAGATCTGAAGCAGTTTGGCAATTCCCGAGGAAAGGACTTCAAATGGCCGATGTGTTCACATAGCCTGTTTTTCTAGAGCTTTGTCATGTTTAGAAGGTCATCGGTCATCACACCATTGATGTCACATTGTATCCCCTTTTTATGTTGGGATATTTTAACTTGCTCTATGTCCCAGGACTATGGACATTGCAATTTATCATTCACGTGCTCTGAGAAGTTATGAGATTGCTTCTGACACTGTTGCAGGTTAGCATGATTTTTACCTCAGGCTGGTTGGTCTGAGCCTCTCATGTAGAAGGGCCTCCTAATTCCTTATTGGACTTTGCAGTCACATTTGTATATTCACGAGAGAAACTAGCTCAGTGAGCTATTTTTTGTATACAAAGAATTGTATAAGAAATAAAAATAGTTTTAATTATAAGAAAGATCTTAAGCCCCAGAATCTTGTTTTACAAGTGTAGACTCAAATGGGGTTTTGAAAGTCACTACTTTACATTTGCTAAAACTCACCCATGTGAGTTAACTGGTAGATTTTTCAGTCTAGGCCCACACTTCTCTTTTCTTCCTGAAGATGAAAAGAGAAAGCTGACACCCTCTGTTCTCCTATATATGGAAAGGTCTTTGCTTTCAGTAACTAAAAAGAATCTATCTGTGCAATTCTGAAGGTAAAATGGCTGTTTATAAAAACCACAGCAGAGGATATGATTATCAGTCCACAAACTCAGATGTGCAAGAAATATCACATTTCTTTATTTCTTTGAGCCAACTGTGATCCATCCCCAAGCTATCTTGTGGGCCTGACAGAAGATGAGTTCCAGATTTAGGGCTCTCTCCCCTGCATTGTGCAAAGGCCTCAGGGACAAACACCGATGCACCGCGCGGGCCCCGCCCATCCCCAGCCACCGAGGTAATTCCCTGTAAGACACCAGGGCTCTCAGTCTGGATGATCATTTCTGGTCACAAGGTTTTCTTGCTTTGCTTCTGTGCCAGGAATCTCTGCCGAGCCCAGGAGTCCCTGTGTTTGCAGTCCAGTCTCACCAGCCATCCTGAACCCTTGTTTCCTGAGCAACTTGGGTCTTGCCACGTTTTGCTAACACTATCACGGAACAGTGCTTGGGTCCCACTCCTCACAGTGGCCCCCCAGGCTCTGACCACCTTCCAGTATGTGGGAAATCTCCCCCTTGCCATCCTCCTCAAAGCCACTTCCCTCTCTTCAATAAGTTCAAGCTTAAGAGCCATTGTCTCCCACAGCTTTTGCTTCTTGCTCTGTTGCAAACCATTCCCGAGCCAAGAGAGCACAAAACCTGGCCCCTTGCTCTGAAAGGAAAGGGGAAAGGGGAGGGGAAAAATAAATGAAGAATTAAACCAAAATAATTACTTGGTTAATTATCCTACCACCCTACTGTTTCAATAAATAAATGCTCCTGTGCTAGGCTTTACCTATACGCTATACATACGCTATGTCATAAAATCCCAGCACAATCCCACAAGGACAGATGTATTATCTCCACTGTACGGGTGAGGAGTTGTTCAGTTGCCCTCCTACAGCAAGTCACGAGGCCAGCGAGCACAGGGCCAGCATTTCAATTCTCCTGTCAGACCCCAAAGCTGAGATTCTCTTTACAAACTTGCCACAAATAGGAGACTGAACCAGACTTTCTTTCAATTTTTTTTTTATTTTTGAAGAAAGCATTGCTACCCCCAGGGTCTTTCTGCCACACTAATAATGTAAACTGAATCTGATGGTTTCCTTTTCCTGGGTGTCTCTGGGCTGCCTGCCTTCCCGTGGAATCACTTAGAACTCCTTGAGTGGCTTGCTCTTTTAATTTCTTCAGGGCAGATTTCCCTAAAAGGATGCCTTGGGAAGGGGTGTGCGGCATTTCTGCTTGTTCTAGGTCAGTATTCTTAAACTTCAGCATGCTCCTGGGTCATCTGAAGGCTTGTTAGAACACCAATTGCTGAGCCTCACCCCAGACGTCCTCATTCAGTGAGTCTGTGGTGGGGCCTGGGAATTTGCATTTCTACCAAGTTCATAGGGAATGCTGCTGTGACTGGTCCTGGGTATACACTTTGGGAACCAGTGTTCTAGGTGGTAATGGCATCTCTAATTTAATGTAATGGACTAAGCATGTGCTGTGTAGTACAGATAATATGAGTGTTCTCAGGCCTCCATTACTTGGGTGGTTTATTTCAGGTCAATATTGCTAACTACTGTAGAGGTTAACTGTTGTCTCCTTTAAAATGTTTTTCTTCAACATAGATCATTTAATTTATACCATTTATAATGGACTGTTGTTTAAGGACAAGAAATGCACAATTTAGGGATACTGAAACACAAGTTGAAGGAGGAACGTAGGAAGGATAACAATTCTACAAATTTTCCTCAAGACACTCTTTAATTGCATATGTTGTATTCATCTCATCAAATTCTTGTGCAGGAATCAAAAATAGTCTAGTACTGTATTTACAAATCTAATGTATAACAAGAGAAAATACAGCTTTCCATTTGACTTTTCATTTACAATAGCCTATCCCAGTGTAGTTTAATTTCTATCTATGTTTTAACGTACTTAAACAAAAATATGTTACTTTTAAATTATGTTATTCAAGAAAATCATGACTTCTATTCCACAAACTGAAGTTAATTAAATAACATGAATTTGTTGTTAAATGTGAAATGATAAAAAAAATTTTTATATAAAATAAATCTTTAAATAACCCATTGAAATGAACTCTAGAACACACTATTTAATAATTTACTAATCTAAAATGAAAATATATCACTCTTTATGATAAAGCATGCAAAAATTATTTAAAATATCCCTAAAACTGTTCAAGAGGTTAAGTAATCCTAGGAAAGGTATTCAGGACTCAGGACTCAGTAAAAAAAGAGGATCTTACTCTAGGGGAGTGGACCAAGGGTGCCAATTTTTTGGTGTTCTCCCTTTCTTCTGGTTGGTGTGATGTGTAAGACCATATCCATCCAGAGGGTGCTTTTGCCTGTTTGGAAGGCCTGTTGGACATAGGGCACATGGCGGAAATTCTTAGTTGGGGTGGGCTCTTCACTAGCTCTTGGGTAAAGCACTCTCCCATTTTTATTCCTCTTCTTTCGTACAGAGGAATCACACCGAGAGGTTGGAGATCTGGCCAGGGGCCCAGGAGAAGGTGATTATGCAGCCCACAGCTGTGCCTGTCTATAGGCCTTTTGTTAAGGAATGAAAGGAATCCTCTCCATTTATATATGGCCAAATCTAGTTTATCAGAATGGGAGGCCGGGCTGGGATTTGGGACCAAAACGCAATAGGAGGAACATTGATTTGGAATGTTTTCTATTCCTGAATCTAGTTCAACATTAGGTGGCGTTATGGGATTCAGTATTCAGGGGATTTGGGATACTAACCCCCTTCCTTCCTTAGCAGTAATGACTAACAGAACCTGTTTTTCAGAGTTCTCTGGGCATGGATTGACTTTGGTCCTATATTCACTCTTATGCGAAATTCTTTTTTGGATCTCCACTGCCTATTCATGCAATGCCAATATTCCTCAGCTGGGCGTTAGGAGTGCCCATGGCTGTGGTCCCAAGCCCTTTTCCTAGTCTAGGTTTCCATCAGACTTCTCCCCCTAACACCCTGAGCCCTGGTTACCACACTGTTCACTTTTCTTCGTATCTTCTTGCCTCTCCCCTGACCAGAAATGCCAATCAAGGGCATTTTGTCTTCCAAATGCCTCTTCCATTATGGGAGTGAATGTTTCCCTCCTAGTTAAATTGTGCTGAGATTGACACTTGTGTAATGTGCGTTTCTGCCACTGAATTGTGAGCTCTTTCTTAACCGTCAGTGTGACTCCCATATCTACGACAGTCAGTGTTACACTTTTAAAGAAATAGAGTGCCTTCTGGTCTATTATTTCATTTAATCTCCGCACCAATTCTGTGAGGGTGGTATTTGGCTTGCACTGAAAGCAAAGTGACTGCAGAAAATGTCAAGATAGATTGAATAGCGGCGTTGGGGAGAATTGCAGAACCGACAGGAAACCATGGCACCAAGCTAAAGCATACTGACAGGCAAATTGTAGGCAAAGGAACAAGCTTCACAAAATGGTTGTTACTACAAACTAAGAGGTAATTCCTAGTAATTGGGATAGAAAAGTCTTCTGGCTTCCTAACATTTTGGGGGGATGTGTCTGTAGATGGAGATACCATGGCTAGTGATGTCTTGTGTAATCTATGAGGAAACCTCATTTTCTGAAGAACATTGTCTTATCTGTAAATGGACGGATGGACGCTACACAATTATGGCAAGTTGGTTATAGCCATTTGCAATGGACTACCTTCATTAGGATGACTGATGCTAACTAGTGCTAGGTAGAAGAGAAAAAAATCACACAGGTAAAAATCAAGGCAAGCTAAGTTTATCACTTTTAAAATTCATCAAAGCAAGACTTTTATATGTTTTTTTCTTTCTAAAGCAAGGAAGCAGTGTCATGGCAAGACCTGTAGGACACTCTGACTTTGTCACCTGTCTGACTTTGAATAAATTCCTTATTTTCTTAGGGCCTCATACTCAAAATGGATTAATGAAATCTTCCCTATAGCAGGTCTTATGAAAATAATATAAGGTAACATATATTAAAGTAACTGTATATAAATAAAACACTTGAATTATTTATTATTTTTGTTTGAGATATAACACATTGTACAATACAGAACTTTTACAATTAAATTTTTTATTGCTTTCTTTTGTTTTTGTTTCAATACCTACTGTTTTGTAAGACTGACTTTCTGCTTTGGTCCTCTTTAGACCTTCCTACGGGTATATCTGAGCACAACCACCTGGGTTTTCATGGTTGAGTCCCAGCTACTGACCTTTTCCCACAATTGATTAATTTTTTGTATGCTGCCTGCTATGGGGCTGGATTCTATTCCCTCAGAATTTGTATGTTGCTGTACCACAGAATGTGACTGTTTTTGTATTTGGAGATAAGGTCTCAAAAGAGGTAATTAAAGTTTAAAGAGGTCATTGGGGTGGACCCTAATCCAATCTAACTGGTGTTCTTATAAGAAGAGGAGCCAGGTGGAGAGCCCTGACAAACAACCAGCCCTGCTGACCCTTGATCTCGGACTTCCATCCTCCAGGATCATGAGAAAATAAATTTCTGTTGTTTAAGACACCTAGTCTGAGGTACTTTATTATGGTAGCCCTAGCGAACTAATAAACGGCTCATGACACAATGCATCAGCCATCTAATAGGATACACATTTGTAGCCCACAGGAGGTGATATCTGGAGGTTCCCACATGTCTTGACTTTCTCCTATTCTCTGTTGCTGGGACCACTCTGATCTTTTCTATTTGGTGTGTTTGGTCTCTGGACCGTCTTTTCATTTTCCTTGAATTAGGTACAAAGGATAAAAAGTCTATCAACATTAAAAATTTTTTCAAAATTTTACAGTGAGTGTGAAACTAAAGAAACCTCAGATTTGGGGAAATTCCTGGGGCCAAGGCAAAAATGTCCAGAAGGAGGAATAGGATAGAAGGGACTGTGCCACAGAGTGGTAACAGCATCTCATGAATAGTTTACTGAAGAGTAGTAGCATCGTTAATTTATCACAATCTACCTTCAAGTAATATTGTGTCACTTGATAATAATGTAAGAACTTCAACAGTGACTTCTGTTTCCTCTCCATTCTTTGCACTATTGCTGCCATACATTTTACTTACACATTTGTTGTAAACTCCACAATACATTGTTACTATTTTTGGTTTATTCAGTCAGTTATCTTTTAAAGAAATTAAAATGTAAAAAGTGTTTATATTTACTCACATATTTACTATTTTTAGCAGTTTTTCATTTGCTTGTGTAGGTTGAAATTTATGTCTGGTATCACATTACTTCTATCTGAAGAACTTCCTTTAACATTTATTATAGTGTAAGTTTGCTGGCAAGGGATTTTCACATTATATGTCTGTATGAAAAAGACTTTATTTCTCTTTCATTTTTGGAATATATTTCCCTGGATATAGGATTTTGGGTGGACTTAAAAAATTTCAGTACTTGAAAGGTGGCATACCATTTTTTCTGGTTTTTACAGTCTCTAAAGAAGTGTGTTGACACTGTTTCTCAGCATATAATTTCTTCTTTTCCTCTGGATACCTTCAAGACTTTATCTTTGATTTTCAACAGTTTGACCTATGGTGCATCTATGTGTCCCTCCCTCCCTCCTTTCTCTCTTTCCTTTTCCCCTTCCTTCCTTCCTCCCCCTCCCTCCTCCCCTCTTTCTTTCTTTCTTTCTTTCTTTCTTTTTTCTTTCTTTCCTTTCTTTCTTTCTTTCTTTGTTTCTTTCTTCCCTTCCTTGCCTTTTCCTTCCTTCCTTCCTTCCTTCCTTCCTTTCTTCCTTCTTTCTTTCTTCTTTCTCTTCTCTCTTTTTATCCTCTCCTTCTCTCCTTTCTTTTTCCCCCACTTCTTTCCTTCCTCTTCCTCTTTCTCTTTTTATACTGCTTGGGAGTCTCTAACCTCCCTGGATCTATAATTTGTCATAATTCATTAATTTTGGAGAATTCTTAGCTGTTATCTCTTCAGATAAATCTTCTGTTTTTCTATTCATTCTTTTTTTCACTCTTTTCTTCTCTTTGAGTTTTAGTTTGGGTAATTTCTTTTTTTTTTTTTTAATTTAAGGGAAATTTGGGTAATTTCTATTGGCCCATTTTCAAATTCACTGATTATTTCCTTTGCTTTATCCAGTTTGAGGATATACCTATCGAAGGCATTCTTCATCTCTGTTGCCATGATTTTTTCCTAGCATTTCTAGCTGGCTTTATAAATTTAAAAAAATAATTTCTATCTCTCTGCTGGAATTCCCCATCTATTCATAAATATAGCTTACCCTTTCCACTAGATCCTTTAACATAATAATCATATTATTTTAAAATCCTTATCTGGCAGTTCTGACATTTAGGTCATCTGTAGGCCTGGTTCTATAGACAACTTTACCTCTTAATAGTGGGTTTCTTTCCTTGCTTTTTTATGTCTTGTATTTTTTTACTGAATGCTAGATATGATGTGAAGAAAAACACAATGGGTTTAATCAGTATTTATATTTAGAAATAGGTATGTCTCATCTTCAGTCAGAACATTAATATGGGAGGTTTAATCAATCAGCAGTGGGATCAAGTTTGGTTTCTGTTGCTGCCATGGTTCTCTTCAGTGCAGCACAAGGTTCCAATTCCTCTAGCAATGGGAGTCGGCTACCTTGTTTACTGTGAGGCCTGGAGTCTAGAGAGTATTAATTAGCGTTCCTGCTCTACTCTCAGCTTTCGACAGGCCCTGCACACCTGCACCATAGAGAGAGTCTTTTCCCACAATCTTTCCTCTCTTTTGGTGGCAGATTGCTATTGCTTATTATTAAAAATGAGGTTTGCAGTGGGGATGGGAGTTCTTGGTTCTCCTTGTCCATCCTCATTCTTAGGTAAGCCCGGTGTGTCAGTGTCTCAGGCTGGGGCTTCTCACTCTGCCTTATATCAGGTGGAGGGCTTGAAAAAGAGAGTTTGCTGTCCTTCTCTGGTAGTAACATATGTCACCTTTGTATGAGTATAGAAATCTGAGCCTGAGAGGAATTTATGTCTCTCCCTCAGGGACCCATGGCTTTTGCTTCTAGTCCTCCTTCAGTGGTAGTGTGCTTTTGTCTGGGGCCAGGGGCAAGGATGGTGTCCTTCCTCTAGTGGTCCTCTAATGGGCTTGTTACTTGGTTCAAGATTTGTGGTCGTGGCATCCATAGGGGGAGTTTCTTGTGTCTTCCTTAGGGGTAGACAGACAACTTTTGCCTCGTCCTCTCCATTAGAGAGTTTTGTTTGTTTGTTTTATTTTTTGCCTACAGCTGGGACAAGGGCATTTTGGATACCTTTGCTAGAGACAGACAGTGGATCTTTGCCTGGCCCTGAAAAAGGGGAGAGTTTCCTTACTCCTCCTCTAGATGCTTAATGCTTTTGCTTTTTATAGGAGAAGTTGGTTGGGTTTTGTGTCCCAGCCTCCTGTTTTGCTCCAAGTTTTTGTCATCAGCACCTGATATGGAAAAAGAAAAGAAAAGAAAAGAAAACTTCCAAGTGAGTTTTCTCTTCCATCTAGAGCTCCCGGGGATTTTAAACTTTCATGTTTTCAGGCCCACACTAAGCCTTTAAATATTTGTTAAGATTTTAGCTTTCTTCTTATCCACTTTTATGTTTGCCACTTGTTTCTCTTATGTTCTGCCAAAGTCAAAACAGTTCAAGTGCCCTGTTTATCCTCAGAGGGTCTTGTCACCTTTTGGAAGTCAGTTAACTTGTTTGACTTTCCACTCTAATTTTTTGGTGAGATGGAGACTATTCAGCTTTTTCTGATTGTTGAAATAGGTGTAATTTTTCTTGTAGCTTTTACATCCTAAGCCCTACCCAAAATTGTGATTGGGATTTCAAAGGCTGAGTAGTAGATCAGTAAGTAAGGATTGTAGGGAAATGGAAAACATCCTAAATGAGGGTATAATATGAAAAGGTAGGGAGGAATAAGCAAAAGATTTTATATTTGTTGAAATGATTCTTCTTTTCTGATTTATCTTGGGAGTGAATGGCAAATGGAATTTAATTTGTAGCTATTATCCTAACAACCAACTTGACTCCATACCTATTCTATAACGGGAGAGAAAACTGTATTCTTATCATTTAGGATTCCTTTCAAATGGGCATACCCAGCTTTGATTAATTTGGGGGACTTCCTGAGTTATTGTGGAGCAATTTAGTTGATTGCTGGGTATGGCTTATGGAATCAGTCTTGTTGATCGGAGCATATAAATTACACTACAAAACCATTTTCAAAATTAAATTGAGATTTTGGTAAGACATATAAACTTTTTGAGGCCAAAGTTTCAATATAGTAGTTATACTCCCAGGGTTTAATGTCTTAATTTACTTTTCTGTACATCTAAACCATTTCTTCCTAATCCAACTTAAAACAATCAAATCAAATAAAACGACGACAACAAAAATCCCTGAATTCAGTCTTACCTTTTGCTGTTTGACTCACTCTTAAATTGGGCATACATAGTAGGCTATATATTCCATGTGACATAAACTTTCTTTCTATATTTAGGATTTTCTACCACTTTCTTTATTGGTTATTCTCCATTTTACTGGGAACACTAAAATTGGCCTTGAAAATTGGTGGTTCTCAATAAGGTAATGGGTGCAGTGTATGCTCTTCGTAGAAAAATTGATTAACAACACAATTCCATAATGAAACATTTGTTGTAATGGATTGAAGATGGCCACAAAATCTTTGATATTTTTCCTGTTCAGGGGTGGGTCTGTGTTCCCTAGTCTTGAATCTGGGTGAGTTCTGTGACTGCTCTGACCATTAGAACGTATGAAAATGATGCCGTGCAAATTTCCGGGTCTAGGCCTTAAAAGATTAGAAGAGTCTATTTCCTGCTGCTTGGAATACTCACTTTTGGAGCCCTGTTCTACTATACAAGATATATCATGACCTTCAGACTCCCTTGCAGTGAGGAAACCCAAGCTAGCCACGTGGAGAGGCAGCAAGGAGGGAGACCAGCGTTGGTCACCCCAGCTGTTTCAGCTGTCCTATCCCAGGCTTCAAGTGTGTGAATGAGGAATCCCGCCAGCACACCCTCCAGCTGAAGATTGCCACGTGGTTCCAGTTGACACCTGAAGGAGAAGATTTGCCCAATATGTGACATGCTGTAATTTTTAACCCACAAAATCATGAAAAATAATAAAACAGTAAGTGACAAAGTTTTAGGGATAGTTTGCTATGTAACAATAGACACCTGGAACTTTAATCTTAAAGGCTTATATAAAAATGGTGTAAACGTCAAACATGCTTATTTATAATCATATAAAGTTAATTTCTGACAAAATCTAGAACCTTTTAATTTGAGTGACTTGGATAATCTAATATTTTGTTTGAGTATTTTTAACTATTCAAAAATGCATTTGTATGCTTAATTCAAGAATAAACATTGAATTTCTTTTAAAAATGCGTTCTTTACTCTCTTTAAAAAAAACTAAATGAGTTTTAAATATTATAGTCTCATGTTGTATTTTTCAGTAAAATTGAATGTAACAATGCCACAAATATAGATCTTTTCATTCTGTAACTTGTTTGAACAAAGATTGTATAATTTGTAACATGGGATTTAAATAGGAGAATGTGGATAATAAAGAATTGCTGCCTCTTTTGCTGACACAAAAGTGCTTTGGACACAAAAAGGGATAATTTCTCCAGCTTATCTGGTCATTTTATAAAGTTAAAATATCTAGACATATAGAGAAAATAATTCTCCCTACATCTCACTCTTGGAAAAGAAACATAACGTATTAAAAAGATCAGTTAATGTCATATGTGTCTATCAGTGATTATAAATTAAGATTTAGTTTATAATATAATTGTGACCTCACAAAATATAGAATAGCATTTTCACATGGAATTGGAATTTCCCTATATTTTTCATCTGAAAAATTATTCTTCAGTGTAAAGGAGCTCATAAAGAATTGTTTTTATAATAGGCATTTTCTCTTTTCTTTTTCTGATGTCTTATGTCAATGGAAAAGAACCCCCCAAATAAGTGGTGCTCCTTCCTTATCGTGCAAATGTGATTCCAGAGCGCGTTTCTCTGTCTTAATCACTGAAATTATTTGGTTATCAAAGCCATACACAGTTCATGATTTCACTTTCATCCTTTTCAGACTTATCCATGATATTGCTCTGGCCTTGAAAACATTAAAATGGCCTTTGTTTGATAGTCAACGTGTAATTTCAGAAAGACGTGTTCATTTTAAAAATTGAGACTGGGCGTTAGTGTGATAGAAGAGTCCTAGCAAGGCCTGGGAATAGAACCATATTTTCTAAGAGTAAGGGTGGGGATGAGGATAGGTTGACTAAACAATGAAATGGTGGAGGGTGTATTTGTGTGTGAGAGGGAGATTGTGAAAGGAGTGTGCGTGTGTGATTGTGGAGTGCGTGTGTATATGCATGTGTGTACATTCAATCCTCTTCCCTATGTTGGATAAAAACATTCTTTAAAGCAGAGACTATTTCTAAAAGAAATCTTTAAAATCTCTTTTAACAGAATTATTCTAAATTTGGTATTTTGGAAAGTAATTTCTTCCAATCAGCTGTTCCTAATAAAGAGGCAAGAGGCCATGTGCTCTGTGACAAATCAGACTTGTTCTGGCAACTGGGAGTTCTATGACCTGGTTTGGAAGTATCCGAACACTGAGAGATTAGATGCCACCTGCCCTCAGTTAAGCACCTTTTCCATGAGAGGGTATTTTTCTGTGTTAAGTCCATATAAGAATAACACAGTTGCATGTTTTCAAAATACAGATTGTTACTTTTTGATAAATATGTCTGGGATTTCATGCTGCTTTCTGACATCATCAGTGAGTGAATGGTTTTTGGGCAATTCCTGTGGATGGCTGCTCCTGCAGAAGGAGTCATTGCATTTATTTGATTTCTTTTCTTCTGGATATTGCATGACACCCACCATGGTGGGGCCAGTGCAGAGATCCTTATAACAGGGGGATGGGGCCCTCTGAATTGAGGCTCTATAAAATCCTAACTGTTCTGGCAGGATGTCCTACACTAACATGGGTCTTAGGAGAGGGGGTGATTTTCACGAGGATCCACCATGCAGGTGGTCCAAATTCACTCCATGAGAGACACATTGTTGCAGAGGTTCTGTCCTTGACACTGAATAGACCTTAAACAATATGAAAGCACCAAGATTTCTTCTGGCCTCAGTGAATAAATCAATTTACTGTCATTTCAGAGTAGGAAATTGATAGATATTTCCTATGGAAACACACTACATACAAAACTCAAATATTTATTAACAATAAAAAATATCTTTTGATTTTTTTCAGGATTGTTATATTAATATTGATGTTTACAAAATGTCCTGATGTTTGTGTGTGAAATACTTTCCTATTACGTGTCCTTAGGAATGCTTGTCCCAAATATTCATTTCCAATAAAGCTCTGATATGTTTGTGCCCCTGCCTTAGAAATCCTTTGACTTGTCCTTGCTTGATATACCTCTAACTGAAAAGCTGCTGAACCTCCATGACTCCGAATCATACTACCCCTCCTCATTCTCTCCCTTCTATTTTTGCCACTTCTCTTGGTGCATCCCCACAACCGGCACCCACATGACAAACTCTGGCAGCTGTGGTCATGCAGTCAGACCGCCACCACCTCCCCAGCCTTGTGCTGTCAGGAGTGTGCTCCAGGGACCAGTGACACTGAAGAATTCCGCAGGTCACCCTCACTGACCTAGAAAACCAAAGAGGTTCTAGCTTTTGCCCACGGCTTGCAGCAGCGACATAGCTCTGTTTAGCGTGGCTAAAGCATTCAGCAGCCTGAGACACTGTTAGCCTGGCTATCCCAATGTCATGACGGTGTAGGAAGAGCAATCTGTGTTCTTAAACATTATATGAAAAACCCAACTCACTCAAACTGCCATTTCCCCCTTCTGCTCTTTGGTGACAAAGCTGAAATGCTGTGATTCTGTTTTGGAAAATATACAACTCATTCAAGATTATTTTCCAAAAGGCAGGATTAAGCAAATGGCACACACAGCGCAAAAGGACTTTAGCCAGCCGAATGTGGATTCTCTTACTTCTTGTTTGCAGTTCTCCACTTGGATAAAAAAAATCAACTAAGACATGTGGACAGAGGTTAATTCTCTGGCCTCGCAGCTGAGCTGTAATCTAGGCTAGCGTTCTTCAGTGAGCTCTGCACTTGCTGGAGACGTGTTAATGTCTTAATGAAAGGACAGGGAAATTATCACTCACTGATTTGTGTTTTTAAATTTGGAATTTCTAAATTAAGACTACTTAACCATACAGGCATGCCCATTTTCCAGGACTGGATCCGTAGCTCCTGTATTTGATGTGTAACCTTGAGGGCTTCCTGGGAGGTAATTATCATGCTGGGATGAGCTAATCTCCCCTAGAAGAGTACACCTGCCTCATTCTGCTAACAAATAGGCCCCTGCCTTCTAAAGACTGCCTGAACTGACTTATTATATCTCCCCCATCAGCAGAAAGACTCATATCATCACTGGGCCAAAGGTGAATTGCCTAGAGACAAAGTTGGAATGAATTTTTTGCAGTCCCATTTCGCCAGACATTCAAACCACTTCATTCTGAAGAGCGGAGACCTTTAACTCTGTCACATATTTATATATGCTTATAAGGCCAGGGAAGGGTCTTTCTGCAGATCTGCTCCAGATGAATGTATCAGAATAGTATTCCAGAAGAAACCGTGTCTGCCTCCCAAACCTTTGTTTCCCAATGTTATTACTCTGAGAGAAGAGAAATACTGGGAAATACTGATGCTGGCTTTTTTTTTTTTTTTTTAGTTTACTTGCATTTTGGAAGTTGAATGTGTATACATTTGTCACCTGGTAATTGGCACAGAATTTCAAGTCCAAATATAATATAGAGCTGTGGTAGGAGGTGAGGGCCACAGGAACGTCCATTTCTTCTGGACAAAAAAGAAGACTTTTTCGCTGATGCCTGTTTTCCATGTAAAATGTGGCTTTTTTTTAAAAAAAAAAAAAATAGTTTTTCTTATTCCCTACAGCAAAAGAGGCTAATATTCATTTAAAACCCAATAACAATTAAAACCTCCAATAACAATTAAAACCTACAATGAACAACTGCTCTAGCTTTGTTTATTGCATGCATAAATAATCATACTTCAATGAACATGTTAGTATCTATGATCTCTTCCCGGATTAAGGTTGCCTCGAGACTGCTTGCTTTGGCTACTGTAAATGTGACATGAATTACGTTCAGGAAAATGTGTCTAACATGCTGGGTTTGAAGTAAATTATTTTCTTTTAATATACCTACACAACTGTCACAAGGAATTACACTGCAGATTTAGTGATGTTAAGTGTCAATTGTAATTTGGTGACAGCCATTTTATTGGCTATGCATACTGCTCTGCTAGGACTGCTTCTCAGTATGGAGGCCACCGTATCATTAAAAACCAGTGATCCTTCACTGATGACATAATTTGACTGGCAGAGAGAGGAGCAGAGAGGGGCTTGCTTCCACCTGCACAGAATCTGCTGTATGTCAGAGATGAATTTGCCTTCAAATTAGAAACAGCACTGCAGATGAGGGGCTGTGATTTTGCTTGAGTTCTTTTAAGGAGTTTTTCTGGAATGGTTACTGAGCAGCTGATAGAAGTCTCCTTTAATATGTCAAACATATATATTATGCAGCCTGTAAACATTTCAAATATTTTTAGTCATAGCTTACAGTGACTTATCTATAAAACAGTTTCAGCTGAATTGAGCCACATGGATCTCTGCACACTCATGCATCCATTCTTTTGTCTATAACTCTGTCTTTGGCATAGGTTCCAGGAATAAAATTTATGTGCTAAAATGGTAACAACAACAAGAACAACAAAAACCCAACCAACCAACCAAACAACAAAAAAAAAACCTCCAACAACAAACAGCCAAGGTCTAATACGAGCTCAGTGTTTCAGCAGGTAGGTTAAATCATCGGAGCTACATAAAAATCTAGAGTAAGAACAGAACTATAATCATACATTCTGAAAATTTTATAAACTGACAATTCAAGTTATGTGTTTTATGCTAATATACACTGTGGTAGGTTCTAATAAACTGTGACTCACTCATAAATAGTAGAAAAGCTGACAGCACTCGCACATACAGAGACTCACACACACTCTGCATTTATGCGGGAAACAGGAAATAGATTCCAATACTTGCTTAGTGAATTTAAATCAATATAGCTGCATTCCATTTTCAGTATTTAAATTAAATTTTTTGCTGTAAGGCACTGTAAGGAACAAAGCAAAGTACCTTAAAAGAAAGTGTATCGCTAGTAATTTTAGCTCATTTCACACCTATTTGACAGCTTCTCTTAGCCAATTGGTTTCATTGAAAATGCTGACAATATTCACCTATTAGAGTCCTGCCCTTCTGTGTGGAGACCATTGCTCTTAGATACACTCTATTAGCTTCCAACATGGAAAAATAACTTTTTCCCTCCTCATACTACTGACATTTCTCCTATTTCCCCCTTCTCTTTGCACAGCATTATTTATTTATTTATTAAGAAAAGAAACTTTCCAGAACAATAAATAGCATAAATTATTCAGCCAACTTCAGTTCAGCCACATAAATCATACTCAAGCAGACAAGCTACTTATGACAAATGCTTTGTCTAAAAGAAATATACCATTGAAGGTTTAATCAGAAGCTCTAAACATTTCAGACATTTCCATTTTTATTCTTGGCCAGAAACTCCATTTCTCTATCTACAGAGGCTCTTCAGAAAGCTCTCTTTTTATTTTTTTTCCCATGAGAATATTGTGACCAATTTTATCCACAGTAGGGAGGAGGGTGTTAATAAAAGTGCACTTTGCTGAAGAAAAATTCACATAGAGGTTGGCAAATCTTCTAAATTCTTGAAAGCATATTTCAGGGCCAACTGTGGATATGTTAATAGCTTTTCACATGATGGGCCATCAAGTCCTACTTTTCAAGACTGGTCAGAATGTTCCCACATTGACCGAAGAAAAAGTAAACAGAATTTGGAAGCAGTATGAATTCCAGTCTAGCTGGCAAAATCAGAAGACACTGGTTCCTCTTTTGTCTTGTCATTGGCTCTAAGGCTTCTGAGACTTAGGGTGTTTTTTTTTTTTTTATCTGAAGCTTCCTCCTTTACTGCCTTATTAATATAAATGGGATCCATAAAAATGCTTGATTACAGCATGGTAGGCTAAAATATGCCCATAAAAATCTTTTTTTTGGTAAGCTTCATATAATAGTGATTTTTTTTTTCCCAGTAAGAGGAATGAAATCTTAATTCCGCTAATACTTTCATTGCCAACTTTTTCCTTTAGTAACATTTAACTAATTCCTGGATTGTCAATGATTCAAAGCATTTATGTTATCAGGGACATAAGATATTCAGAACTACTTTGAAACTTCAAAAAGCATATTAAGTCCATCCTAAACTTTGATAACCATTTACTCAGAGGGGAAAGTTTTCATTTTGTTAAAGCAGTTACTGAGGGTTTTTTGTTTTTAAACAACAGAAGGCCTGTCACCCACGGAAGAAAGCCAACCATTTCTTCAAGTGAAAATGGTCATGGCTGAGCAAAGAATAAGCCAGTCTCCTCACCCACTTTTAGTCAGAAAGGGGGTTATGTGTTCCATAGTGAAAACCACTACGAAAAATTGGGAGAAGGCACGAATGAGCCAGTAGTGCCAATGGTAGGGGATCCAGGGATTGTGGTCTGGGAGCATAAAGGCAGGAAATGTCATGAAAAATGTCAGGAAAAATGTCATGGAAAATGTGTCTACATATACGGTCCCCCACTCTTGGTGTGCAAAGACAGTCTCAGTGCCCAGCACCCCACACGTGTGAAGGCTCTCTCAGTGAAGCCAGAAGGAAAGACACCACCTGGGACACAGGAGGACTTCCCTCTGGGCCTGTTTTCTGCAGTAGTTCCTGGGCTCGGCCTTGCTTACCTTACAAGCTCTGAGTGAATTGTGGCCCAAACAGCTGTGGCTGTGGACCACGTGACGAAGTATTCCTTTCGATGTACATGTGGCATTTTGCCATAAAAAGGTACAGCACATGGATCTCCTGAGGAACATGCATCAAGTTTATTTTCTGACTAGCAAATGAATAAATTTTTCTGACTCAATTGGGAATGAAAGGAAAATAACCTGCCTTTGGAGCTATCCCAAGATCTGATTCCTTTGGAGCGGTTCATGTAATTTAACAACAACAACCCGGTCATCAGAGAACTCCAGTGTAAGTACATGGCCCACTGTAAGCCTCACAGATGAGGGAACTTTGGACCCACAGGGGCTAAGGTAGAAGTAGGCAGCTTTGAGCAGGACTAGGGGAGAGAATTTAGCTCAGGAAAATGTCAGTAAAGTTCCAAGCACCCAAGACTCATTTAAATTCCCAAGTTTCTAAGAGATGATGTGAGAATTCACTGTTAGAAATGGTTTGGTTTTGATTATCTGTCCAGTTTGTGTCCACTCGGTCGTATTTATCATTTGCTTCATCAGGGCTCTGGTAAGTACGTAAGAAACTGGGGAGAATCTACAGTAGCTTAGTGAAGAAGCTAAAGAAGTGCAAGGTTTGGGACCTCATGCCAACAAGATTTTAGAATTTTTAAATAAAAGGAAAAAAAGTCAATTCAGTGCAGAATTTTGCAAAGTTTTCAAGGAACAGCTGAACTTCGTTCCTCTTAGGCCAAGTTATCATTGCCTATAAGTAGGGTAGACCTATGTCCCAGTTTGCCCAGGCCAATCCCAGTTTATGTCTAATGAGCGGCCTTAATTATTAAGAATACCCCCTTTTATTCTCCAAAAGTGTCCTGGTTTGGGAGATAAATTAGTCACCCTAACCATAAACAAAGCTCCCTTTGAAGTTAATATATTTGTGTAAATGATGAAAGCTGGGACATTTTGATTTGTTTTTCAAATTGGTGTCCTAAAGTCATGGGGTGAACAGGCAGGGTACGTGGAAACCAGAACGAACCGTGCCTGGGTGATAATATGCTTAGCCCCGAATCTTCTCCCCTGACTGTTGTCATTGTGGATTTTGTCTTTCTTCCCTAGACTTTCTCTGAGGATATTTTGAAGTGTTCAGATAAACTATTTAGGGTTCCAGATAAATTTCAGAGTGTTTTAAAAAGTTGTAAAATATTTGGGAAAAAAGTTGAGGGATTGGTTTTCATATGACTTATTTAAATTAGAGAGTTCGGAATGGAATCAAATTTAATTTTACTTCATTGTGAGAATTATTTTGGATAGTATATTACAATAGGTGCTAGTTTCTGAGGGCAATCAACAGTGAATTATAAGTGGGATATGACCTATAAATTCAATTTTTTGTGTGACATGGGAGAGAAGTTCTGATTCTGCCAAAGTTAAAAAAAAAGAAACAGCTAGTGTGCCAATGAGCTAACTTAAGAGACATCATTAAAAATATTTGTAGGCGGGGCTTGGTGGCTCACGCCTGTAATCCTAGCACTCTGGGAGGCCGAGGTGGGAGGATCGCTCGAGGTCAGGAGTTTGAGACCAGCCTGAGCAAGAGCGAGACCCCATCTCTACTAAAAATAGAAAGAAATGATATGGACAGCTAAAAGTATATATAGAAAAATTAGCTGGGCATGGTGGCACATGCCTGTAGTCCCAGCTACACGGGAGGCTGAGGCAGAAGGATTTCTTGAGCCCAGGAGTTTGAGGTTGCTGTGAGCTAGGCTGACGCCATGGCACTCACTCTAGCCTGGGCAACAGAGCGAGACTCTGTCTCAAAAAAAAAAAAAAAAATCTGTAAACAAGAGTACTACCTATTTTTAAATATTTGAGAAAGATTTTTCATAAAATTGAAAATTTCAGTTAATCATATTACTTATGTTAATTACTTAGAAGTTAAAATTTACACTTCATTGCTTGACAGATTTTTATGATTAAACACATGCTGGTTAATGTGAGGTTGCTGTAAATAATAATTTTTTTGTATTTTTCTTTGCAATGCATGTATTAAATTAATTACTTTAAAAAATGTACATGTGAGATGATTCACTCAAGATCTTTGGGAAAACAAATGTAGAGTATGGTATGTTTTGTTAGGAATATTATCTTCTATTCTGGTTCACTTATGTTTTGTGCACCAACATTGTACATTGTTAATTGAGGAAACACCTGTTTTACCTGATTTTTCTTAAATGCACTGGATGGATATCAGATGCCTTCTAGCAAAACTCTCATTAAATCAAGGATCTCATGATATGGGCTGCAATGGCTAAATTATTGCATCCATGAGATTATTATACTAAAACTTCACTGCATCATGATCCTCAAAGGCTTTGCTGTAGAATGACTTATTTGTAAATGGAACCATTTTATAAAAAACATCCTTCTGATGCTTCAGCATTTCACAGAAATGGATGAGAAGAGATACTTTGTTATAGATATTTCTTGGAGGAAAGAAAGCAAAGGATAGGCTGCATAAAATCCATTTTATTTAACTTTTCTATAAACTTCTGGAAAAACATAAATGATTAAAAAGATCCAAACTACGTGCTGCCATTTTCTTGGACCAATCAGCATGTTGTACTCCTCTGGTGTTGCCACAGGTGTGGGCAGCAGGTGACCTGAGTCAGGCCAACCAGAGTACTGTGAATACAGGACTAGAATCACTTTCTCTGAGAAAGTCTGCATCTCATTTACAGCCGAAGTCAGTTGTAGAGTAGCATATTGGATACTCTTAGGATAGTGGTACTGATAGGATTGCTGTGAGGATTCAGTACAGGGATGGTACATTGTAAAAATTTCAAGCTTTATGGTGACTTAAAAACATGGGCTTTGGGGCTGGGTGCAGTGGCTCACATCTGTAATCCTGGCATTTGGGGAGGCTGAGGTGGGAGGATTGCTTGAGGCCAGGAGTTTGAGACCAGCCTGAACAAGAGTGAGATGCCATCTCTACAAAAAATAGAAAAATTAGCCAGGCACAGTAGCATGTACTTGTAGTCCGAGCTACTGGGGAGGCTGAGGCAGGGGGATCACTTGAGCCCAGGAGTTTGAGGCTGCAGTGAGCCATGATGATGCCACTGTTCTCTAGCCTGGGCAACAGAGCAAGACTCTGTCTCAAAAAAAAAATAATAATAAAAAAACAAATAAAAAGGGCTTTTGGTCAGTAAAAAGGCCAGCTGATGAGGACAGGTTCTAGGAAGATTTTATAACCTAAGCAAAGTACCTGTATCAGCGGGGACTCAATAAATATTTGTTTTCTTTCTCCATCTCTGATCTGTGTCCATTCCCTGGTTATGTCTCCACTCTTTTAATTTGACACATGGTTGGTTTCCTTCTAGCTTCCATGGCCCAGTGCCTGGGAATTCCCTACCTGTCTACCAAGGGGCATGGGAAAACCCCATTATCAACCTTCACATGTTATTGTGGCTGGTAAGTGAACAGTACCCTCTATCCCATGCTATTAGATAGGGCAGTTTTACCTAACCACAGAGTAGCTGGACATTCCAATCATTCCTTAGTTAAGCACAAATTTCTTTTGAGAAAAACCAGATTCAGGGGCACAAGTTGTGGCAGCTTGTATATTCCAAAAATGACCACAACAATATTTTCCCTTCAGCCTCTTTCAGAACTTTGCCACTCCCTCAACAAGAGGCAGAGTCTATGTCTCTTCCCCTTGAAGCTAGGGGGGCTTTTTGCAAACTGTTTCAACTACTAGGGTATAGCAGAAATGACGCCATGTGATTTCCAAAGCCATGTCCAAAAGAGGGGAGACAGCTGCTGCCCAGCGTCCTCTCTGTGGGTGATCCCATTAGAACTTAGCCGGTGTGCTGTGAGGAGGCCCAGGTTAGTGGAGAAGAACCTCGGCCCCTCCCAGCCAACAACCTGCACCAGCTTGTCGACATGAGAGTGAGCTGTCTTGTGTGTGGATCATCCTGCCCTCAGCTGGGCTGCCTCACTAATGCTGTGTGGAGCAGAAATGAGCTTTCCCCAATGAGCCCTGTTCAAATTGCAGATTTGTAATTTGCAAAAATAAATGGTGGTTGTTATTCAAATCATTGTTTTTGGTGGTTCATTATGCTGCAATAGATATTAATCCTTACCAGTTTATGAGGTAGTGCTAGCATTATGTCCACTTTCCAGAGAGGAAGTGGATGC
This sequence comes from Lemur catta, assembly GCF_020740605.2. Taxonomy (NCBI): domain Eukaryota; kingdom Metazoa; phylum Chordata; class Mammalia; order Primates; family Lemuridae; genus Lemur; species Lemur catta. The sequence goes on along the minus strand of NC_059139.1, from coordinate 62,434,012 downwards.
ATCCAATAGTTAAATAACTTGTCAGGGTCACCCTGGTCATAAATGATAGAGGCAGATGCTAGAGTCCCCTCACCCCACAGCTTCCCAAGGGCACAATGCCAGTTTATCAGTCATGACCCATAGTACGGTGGTCAACAGTGTAGGCTCCAGAGACAAACCACTGGAATTCGAGTGTCCAGATAAAGCAGGGTACTGCCCTTAGATCCTGGGGGAATCAGCAGTGAACAAAATGGACAGAAGTCCCTGCTCATATGGAGCTTCCTTTCCAGTGTTTTGGGGCCAATAATATAGCACATGCTACGGTTTGAACGTTTGTCCTCTCCGAAACTCATGTGGAAATTTAATTGGCATTGTAATTATGAGGTGGGGCCTTTAACAGGTGATTAGGCCGTAAGGGCCCTATCCTCATGGGTGGGATCAGTGCCATTATACAAGGGTGAGTTTGGCCCCTCTTGCCCTGTCTTTGCCCTTCCACGTGATAATATGGCAAGAAGGCCGTTCAAGATGATGGTCTTGAACTTAGCCTCCAGAACTGTGAAAAATAAATTTCTGTTCTTTATAAATTACCTAGTCTCAGATATTCTGCTATAGCAGCATAATATGGACTGACAGCATACAAAATGTTTAGCACAGTACCTAGCACATAAATGAGACATAAGTATTGGTTGTTCATGTGACTATTGAACATGAAAACACTATAGTTATTCTTTGTGACCCTGATGTTACAAACTGCATTGTCTGTCCACTTTAACAGCCAAACTTGAATAGCTTGGGTAGGAAACAACATTCAATTTCTGTGAGCAGAATGTGATTTTAAAGCCTACTGAGATAATTCTAGCAAATAATATACTACCTAGTATTTAATATTCAAATATACGATGGCCTTTATGACCCTGTGGACCTATAAAAAGGGAATTGTGAAAATAATTTCATAGATGCTGAAAAAGAAACTCCAAGGGAAAAATAAAGTAAAATCTTGACTATCTGTGGTGTAATGGTGGGAAGAGAATGTGTTGATACTTGAAGCCAACAGAGCGCCCTCAGCTTCCTGACCATCAAATCTTTTCCCAGAGCTGATAAGCAGCAAAATTGGCTGGTTTAAATTCCACTTCCTTTTATTGCTCCCAAGCAGATGCTAATGTATTATATAATAGACAAGGAGAGGCTGAGAACCCAAGTAATTGGTCTGTCATGGATGTTTAGAGCTAGAGGGGAACTTTGAGGCTCCTCTGGTCTAGTTTCCTCATTGTAGAGTTTCGGAAACTGAGGCCGAGGGATGCTAAGTGTCCTGATGACACCAGGTTGGGGAGCGTCAGAGCTGAAACAAAGCCCCAAGGCCTTGGCTTCCAGTCCTGCACTTTGTTTGTAGCTTTTATCGATATTCCCTCATATTCCTCCTTCCCCCTCTCTCCATATTTCCAACTGCTAATCATCCAGGGCTTATGCACAAGTAACAGTGAAGCAGAAACTAAGGCTTCTTTTTCAGTATTGTGGTCAGTGAACGAAGGACCAGAAGGAAGTCTTGATTTTTGTTTAGCCAGACACTAAGAATCCAGCCTCTGTGCCCTTGCTCAACCAGTCAACTCCACCTGGGGTACCCTTGTGTCACTTTATTCTCATCTACCCATTTCCCCACACAAGGGAAGCCTGTTCATTCTCATGGTCTGGCTGCAAAGCTGTGAAGTTGTCCTGACCACCTGGCTGCACTACTTAGATTACTCCTCCCTCCACCTACTTTGTATTCCAACACCAGGTCATTGCTTCCATTCTGCAGTGTGGGCTCCTTCAGGGTCAACAGGCACTGGAATGAGAAAACATAGTACCATCTAGGAGTACAACAATTTGAACATGATATGATATGCATTGTATATTCTTTCCTAGTTTGGTGAGAAGTTTTCAACATTATCCCTTTCAGGACTTTGGAGTTAGTATGGTCATGTTTCAGTGTTAGTATCAAGAATAATGAGACAATAGGAGGAAATGCTTTGTTATCAGTTACTAATATGCAGTTAGCATTACAAAATGACTTAATTTATTCACCTTATAAGTCCTTGTATCACCAGGTAAAAGAAAACACATTAGGCTCTGTGTTAAATTAAAAACTAAATAAACTTACATAGTCTTTTTTAATAGTGAATGATAATATGTCTAAACCTCATTTTCTCTAATGCCTTTTCTGCCCCTTCCCATAAGGAGATGGAAGTAGGAATAGAGGCTGGAGAGGTAGGTTATTGTAGTTTTATTTCCCTTTACAGCCATTCGCTGGAAACAAATATAAAGAAGCACCTGTGCCTGTGTAACTTGTAACATATGTAGTCGGGATTAACGGCAGAGTAGTCAATTCTTCAGGGCTCTCTTTTCTTTCTCTTGCCACTTTGGGCACCAGAACCTTGATTTCAATAAGTCATTTGTGTCCTCCTAACTCAGATATCTATCTGTAACAATACAGGAAAGGGCTATTAAATTGCACACTTAAAAAGAGAGGTGAAGAGCTTAATTGAATAAAATAGACCTACATAAGAATATATGTACGTGTGTGTATTCTGAATTGTTGAAATTAATTTTAATTTTTCTCCACTAGGAATTGGTAAACTCTTTATTAAGATATAGTTTAGAGAATTTTTTTTCTTTTCTTGGATGATCTGAATTTATTCTCTTCTTTTTTGTCCAGCCGTATTAATGATGTTCCTGGAAGAGTCCAATGTGCGATCATTTCAATAAAATGTGGTAACTTCTACAATTGAGTTGTATATAAAGATCACAGGGAAAGAATCCTTAATTTGGCCTGGGGGAGCCAGAGGAATTTCTTCACGGGGATAAACTTTCAGCTGAGTGTAGAGAATGAGAAGGTGTTTTCTACATGTGCATATGCAAGTGGGGAATCTTAAACCGAGTGAGTGAATGACATTGATTCGGTTACTCATCCACTGAACAATCATTTTTTGACCATCTTCTATGTGCCAGGCACTGTGGTAGATGCTGGGGATACAAAAATGAAGATATGGTCTCAGATATCAAGGAGTTTCTTAGGGAGAGAGAGACACAAATATATAATTATAAAATAAGAGTGTGAATGGATTGATGGAGTTATGCACAGGGCTTCGTAGCAATGAATGTGAAGTGTTAAAAAATCATTATGTGTTCAGATGATAGAAGTATAATTGAAACTTCCAGGATGGAATGAAGGCAGATAGAAGTCAGCCTGGTTTGGTATCAATACAACAAGTCATGAGGAACTTTCAATGCACTTAAGAGACAGTAGATTTTTCCTGTCTTAGATGGGAAACTACTGTGAAATTTTATGCAGTTAAATTTTCTCTCATTTATGTGTTATATCACTTCCAACAGTGTGAAGGGGACAGACACAAGTTGCAAGACTATTGCAGCAAGCCAGGCAAGAGGTAACACACACCAGGACTGGCAGAAGCAGTGAAGATGGAGAGAATGAAATCTTTTATTAGCTGATTTGATATGGGGTTAAAGGAGAAGAATAAATATAGGATAAATACAAAAATAAAGGCCATGTTTCTGGTTTTGCAATGAGTGGGAGATAGAGCATGTAGCCCAAATAGAGTTTTGAGGAAAAGATGGTGAGTCACCATCCTTCGACATTTTTAGATGCATATAATCTACTGAGAAATTAGAATTAAGAATCTGAAGATCAGACTAACGCTACAGGCAATTTAGGTTAGAGAGGCAGAAGCGAGCAGGTAGTAGATGATAACACTGCTTGAGAAGTGTTTGTAGGATGAGAAGAAAAGAGGCGCAAGAACAGAATTTGGGGAAGCTTCAGGACTTAAAAGGAGGGCAGGAGAAGATAAATTTAAAAGGATGCTGGGAAGAAATAGCCATAGAGAGAGGGGAGGGAGAAAAAGAGAATTCATGTCATGGAAATCAGGAGAGGAAAGTGTTTCAAGAAAGGATGGGGCAACAGCATTCTACTCCAGGGAGATCAAGTAAGGTAAAGGTTAAAAACTATTGGATTTTCTCAGTGGGTCACTGAGGGACATGGTGACAGAAGTTCCCTTCTGTGAAGGAAAAGGAGGTTTGTTACAGTGGGCCAAGGGATAAACGAAGGTGCAAAGTTGAGATTTGGACAGCAGATCTCCTTGAATAGAAGCTTGTACATGAAGAGAAGAGCATATTTAGGGCAGTGCCTATCGGGTGGTGGATGATTAAAGAAGACTTTTACAAGATTCAGAGATGGTGTTCACAGGTTTACTTACTCAGGGAGAAGGAAACAATGGAGAAGGAAAGCTAGACGATGAAAGGAGGAGTGGGGATAACTGAATGAGCAACAGCTCAGAAGAGGCAGAGGGCGATGGAAATGAGACTGCTGACTTTTTTCCTGCCTGTTCCATGCTATTCTTGTCCCATAACACACTGACCTGCACCAGGTACTTCCTTGTACAACCTGAGTATTCATTTGGTTTCTATATGGTCCAGTCTCTGTGGTGTTGAATTAAAAAAACCCCACAGTCTAGCTACCAGAAAAGGAACTGCACTTTTTTATTGGCATACCTCTAAAAATGCCTGGGGCAGGGGTAGTGCAGTCATAACTTTGAGCAAAATTTTTTAAGATTTCTCTTTTGACATCTCTTCCCTTTAAAGTTTTTTTTTTTTCACTTATCACAGCTGCGTTTACTACAGATTTTCCACAGTATGTTGCACAGCAAAACATACCACTATTCCTTCTTCAACCTTCTTCCCTCTTCCCAAAGTCACACACTTTTGAAACTGGCATAAAAATCTCTCTACTTTCTGAAAGAAGTTTGCTCTGTTAGAGAGTAAGGACTTGAAGATCTATGAAGACAGCAGAGGAGCACAGAGAAATAAGAGGAATTAAAGCTAAAGAACTAACCCAGAACCTTAGCATTCTTCACAATCACTGGAGAGCTTGTGAAAATACCAGTAGCTGGACTCATCCCCAGAGTTTCCTATTCAGTAGGTCTGGGGTGGGGTCCAAGAATTTGCATTTCTGATAAGTTCCCAAGTGATGCTGATGCTTCTGGTTTATGGAACACACTTGGATAACCACTCAACTAGCTGGCTCACTGGGCAGCAAATCAGAGCAGAGACTCTGGAGCAATGGAATAATATTACTGAAACTGAGTAAGAGGCACAGTTTTTATTAAAAACAAAAAGGCAAGTCTGACTATTGGAAGACCTGAAGCCAAGTCTACTTGATACTGAGCTACTGTGTTACTGGTCCAAGTCTTTTGCTCCTTATGGGGCCTAAATGGTTCCACAGTTGGAGGGAGGGTTACATGTATGGGTGGTAGCTGGGTGACTCAAGGTGTTAGGATCGGAGGGGTTCAAAAGTAAATAGGGAGACAGGCTTTTATAAATTAATTTTACAAACGACAGACTGAGACAAGTGAGATAAAAATCAGCATTCCAATGTTTTCCCCAAAGGGTTTCAAGAAGTTCTGTGACTCAAATTTAGTTTTGTCCGACACTTGATGAACGTTACTACTATATGTGCACGTAAGTGTTGATCAGTTAATATCAATTTGATGATGAGTACATGTGGTGCTTGTTTTCCATTCTTGTGACACTTCACTTAGTAGAATGGGCTCCAGCTCTATCAAGGATAACACAGGAGGTGCTAGATCACCATTGTTTTTTAGTTTTGCAGCCAGACATGATTTTCTGATCCTCTAAATGAGTGTTCCCCCCTCTACAATGTACTTAAAGGTCTCTATTTACAAGCAATTATGTAGTGTGTGAGTAGTCTAATGTCTATGAAAGCTTTACCCAATATTGAGAAGTGATAAATTCCCAAATGCATTTCTTAATCTATATAATCACGTATAACTTTAGTGAAATTTAAGCCATACATTTCTAGTTCAAGTTAAATAATGAAATTTCCATATTATTGAGTAGCTAAACAAATTTTATGCTTATGATATCCCTTAAGAACTTGTTAATGTACATTTTATAGTGTTGTGTTCTGCAGAAAACATTGACTTATGTCCAGGTAAACAGATGCCAAAGCAGGGAAGAATATTATGGGAATGAGTCTTTATTTTCATAAATTCTGATATAATTTTAACACAGGTGAAAAAACATGTTTCATTTCCCTTAAGATCCATCTTTTCTAAGTAAATAGTATTTAAAATTCCTCATGATGTTGCTGTATCTATTGCTGTGCAGTTGAGCAAGTTAGATTGTAAGAAAATAGCTGTATTTGTGAGAGGAGAAAAACAACAGACACATAATCACCTAAACTTTGGAAAAACCTCTGAAATGGAAGCCAATATAGCAATGAAATCACAATGAAATTATAAATTTATGGAGGAAAAGCTGGGAGGTTAATTTTACCCTTTAAAACCTCAATGAAGCACAAAATTCAGGGGAAAAACTAATAATTATGACTAAGAATTGTAAGATTTGGAACATCAACTCAGCAAATGAAGACATTACCACATGGCAGACATTAGCCAATAAAAGGCATCCAATCACTCTAAAACGAGCTCATAACGCAAAATGTGAGCACTGTGGATTTCCAGAGAGATGGTGCATTTATTTAAAAAATCCGTTTATTACTTTCTACAACAGAGCTCATCCAATCCACATTTACTAAGCGTAGACAATGGCACTTTGTGTGAGGTGCTTAGGAGAATTAAAGAATGATTCAGATACAGATCCTGACCTTAAGAAGCTTACAATTTAGGTGGAACATGTTACTGGAGGGAAAAGAGATGACAAAATAACCACAAAATAAGGGGAGATGGCAAAGGTGAAAAGAAACTGCTATTGGAAGACAGAAAAATGAGTGTGAGAGATCAGGGAGGAGGCAGAGTTCAGGATGACCTTCAAGGAGGAGAAGAAATTGAACCAAGCATAATAGTACTTGATTTTTTTAATTTAAATTTTCTCAAAGTATGTACTATCTCACTAAACTGAAAATGTCACAGAATACATATTTTCAAGTGGAAGTTTGATATCAAACCAACGCATCTTAACATGTGAATCAAAGCAAAGCATATAGGAGTATAAAAACACTGATGGATACGAGTGACAGTGGAAGCTAGTTTATGCACTAGCAACAAACTTCTCCCATATCTCAGTGGCTTAACGTAACTGAACTTTATTTCTTATTTATACAAACTTGGTGGCAAATCTGTTAACTCTTCAGTGACTGTTCACCATGCAGGGTATCAGGGACCTCCTCTGCTGTACTAACACGGAGGCTTCTCTGTGATCACTGCACCTGGAAAGAGAGAGTAAGCTCATCTTGGCACTTAACGTTCTGTCCTGAAAATGGCGTATGTGACAATGAGTCACAGCCCAGTGGCCAAAATTAATCACATAGCCCTCAGTATCTTCACGTGTTTGGAGAAGTGTAATGCTCCTGCATCACCAGGTAGAGTTGGAGAGAGGTGGGATGGGATAGGAGATGAGGTTGGAATGTCAGGATCAAGTCAGATTCCAAAAGACCTAACACCGCTTGAGAAGAAGTTTTGCCATTGTTTTATACAGAGTGGGAAAACGAAGGTTTTGAGTAGGGAAAGATGTGATAGATAATGTGTAGGAAAATAACTTTGGCAAAATGTGCAGAGGGTAGCTTGGAGGTAGGCAGAACCTTTTAGAAGATTCGTGGAGAAGCTGGAACAAGTGGTGATGACAGTTTAAACCAACGCAGAAAGAGCACGACTAGAAAGGACGAAATGCATTCAAGAGAGGTTCGCAGGTAGATTTAATTGGAATTACTTGACATAGTAACTGAGGGAGAAGAAATAGTTAAATATAATTCACATTTCTATCTTGGTTGACTGGGTGGATGGTGATGCTATTAGCTGATGAGATACCATTTACCCAGAAGCGGCAGCAGGCTTGGGGTAAACTTGACTGTGGGTCCTTGCAGGGTAATAACTTGGAGATACCCACCAAGCAGTTACAAATACATAAATACATATTTAGATCAAAGAAGAGAGGCTAGGGCTAGACATGGAGATTTGGAAATACCGTAGTCCCTCCTTATTTACAGGGGATATGTTCTGAGACCCCCAGTGGATTCTTGAAACCACAGATAGTACCAAAACCTATATATATATATAAATATTATACACACACACACACACACACACACACACATATGTATACACATATATATACTGTTTTTTCCTGTACATACATATCTATGATAAAGTTTAATTTGTAAGTTAGGCACAGTAAGAGATTAACAACAATGACTACTAACAAAATAGAACAATTATAACAATATACTGAATGAGAGTCCTGTGAATGTGCACTCTCCCTCTCTCTGTCTCTCTTCCCCAAAATATCTCAATATCTTCAGACTCTGTTTGACCATGGGTAACTGAAACTGTGGAAAGCAAAACTGTGGATAAGGGGGAAATATAGCACTTGGGCTCAAGATGACAGAGGAAGCTGTGGGATTCCCCAGGGAACACAGGGCTGAGGATGGAACGGAGGAAAACCCTCACTGAGTGGAGAGGTGGGCACAGAGTGCAGGTTTGCTATTTTCTAGAGAGGGCTTTGTATTAGTTTCCTAGGGCTGCTATAACAAAGTATCACAATCTGGGCAGCTTAAACCACAGACACTTATTGTCTCACAGTTCCAGAGGCTAGAGATCTGAGGTCAAGGTGTTGGCGGGGTTGGTTCCTTCTGAGCACTGAGCAGGGAATCTGCTCCATGCCTCTCTCCTAGCTTCTGGTGCTTTGCTAGGAATCTTTGATGTTCTTTGGCTTATAGATGCATCATCCCAATCTCTGTTCTTATCATCTTCTTGATGTGTCTCCCCTACATGCGTGTCTGTCTCCATGTCTGAATTTGCCCTATTCATAAGGATACCAGTCATATTGGATTAGGGTCCACCCTAAGGACCTCATCTTAACTGCATCATCTGCAAAGACACTATTTCCAAATAAGGTCACATTCACAGGTGGTAGGGGTTAGGACTTCAACCTATGAATTTTAGGGGAACAAAATTCAATCCATAAAAGGTTTCTTTTACCCCCTCCTCCCAGCATGATTTGGAGTAGGGAGAAAGAAGCCAGACTGCAGTAGGCTGAGAATTAATAGAAGATAAAAAAAGCCAAGGCTGGGAATGTAGACTATTTATTTGGAACTACATCCATTACAAGTCAAATGGTGAGGGCTAAGGCTCCATGGATGATACAATTTCCAGAACAAACTACTTTACAATTTGCCAAGGAATCATTCAAAGTCTATAGTATATTAACAGTGCTTGCTTGCTGCGAGATTATTTCTTCAACCTAAAACATATGGACTTGCTTGTTTGGTAAAGAATGGCACATATCCCTAGAGCGTGAGTTAGTAGTCATTTGCTTTGCATCTAGTGTAATGTGCTCTTTTCTGATGAAACTTGGAAGTTTGAGTTTGAAAAATGATGTGTCTAAAAGAGTATGGACTAAGCAATTTTAGATATGGCAGAGCAATAAAAAACATTCTTGCCATGGATTCATTGGAGGTGCAAGGACACAGATTAACCTTGGGAGGTGCATTATAGCATTTATTTTTTCAAAAGAAAGGAAAGACTTGGTATTTAAATTCTCGCTTTCATTTGAGGAAGGAAAAAATATAAATCTCTGGATGTCTGAAAAATATTAAAATGTTCACAGAATTAACCGTCAGTGATAATATCAAATGTCACATTTCTACTTCATCACATATCGGGAGAAACTGAAATATGTAACCAAATGGGAGCATATCAGGCTCTTTCCCTAAGCATGATGGTGTGTTAATTTTCTATCAAAATTTCTGGGTATAAATATGTGTATACAATTTTGTTTTGGGTCTTAGATGAGATAATTTGTGATTTGTAGTTGGATTAATATTAATTTTAATAGTATTCATCTTTCAATGGCATTTGTTTACCCTCCTAATTTTACATTTTAAAAATGATACATGTTGAGAGAGCATCTAATTTAATATATTTTGCCTAAACTCTATTCATTAAAATCTGTGATGCTTCTATAGTGTTCAGATTCTGAAAGAGCACTTTCATATCTTATGGTCTTTTGTTCTTTTTCACAGTTTGTATAAGTGGAATATATGGTTCTTGGGGAAAAAATACTGATAATGTAGATAGATATTGAACTTATCTCTACTCTGGTGAAAATTCAGAGCATCCATCTAATTATATGTAACACGTTTTCCATAAACAGGCACAATTACCACAGTGGAAATGAGCTGTGGTGTAGCTGTGCTCAGTATTGTTTCCCTGTCATGCCTGCCTGATTTTTCTATCCTCCAACTGCTCTTGGGGACTTTACTGTTGCTTCTGAACCAGGTACTACTAGGTGCTGAGACTTTTCCTTTCTCTTTGCCTGTTTGATAGGTGGAATAGCATCTCTTCTTATTTCATCTACACTTCTACGTTGCTCTGAAGGCAAAAGGACTAAACCTTGTTTTATGAGAAAACACTAAATATGTTAACACAATAGAGAGTTCATGAAAAATGCATTGGACTTGGGATCAGAAAACTTAGGATTAGATGTTCTTTAGCCTTGTTAGGTTAATTATAGCTGTGCATTCTTGGACAAGGTATTTAACCTCTTAATAATTCATTATTTCATTAATCCATTAACTCATTCATCCATTCATCTATTCCTTTTTAACAAGCATTTATTGAATGTTTCATGTGATTTAGGCACCATGTTAGACACAGAGGATGTTAAGATAAAAATAAGGCACTTCCTTCCTTCAAGGAGTCCATAGATAAATTGGGAAGATAAAAAAATTACAATAAGAATGACGTGTTATATTGGAGACAATCATCAGTAAATGAGGAGGTAGAATAATATGAGCTCTAATGCTCTTTTTACTTCTATAATTCTGTGGCTATAAGGTTATAGAAATCCTAAAAGTTATTCATGTACCTTTTGACTTTGGGATAAAACAAGCCTAGGGATACAAAGATGAAAAAATAAGCCCATTTTCTCCACTTAACAGGCCACTGGCTTGGAAGGAAAATGCATGGGTAATTGTGTGTGTATGTGTGTTTGTGTGTGTATTCCTTGTTTTTTTGCAGTCCTTGGACCCTAGCGTTCCTCCATTACTGCAAGCATCCTGGCACACTGAGCTTTAGTTTGTTCAAACTAAGAGTAGTTTAAAGTTAGTCTCAGCACATGTGTTACTAGATGGAGTAGGGGAAGAAAGACAAAATTTTCTAATTCTCATATCCATATGTGATTCAGAAAGGCAAGGGAAGTCAGTAAGAAAGCAACAAGCAACAAGACTCCAGAAATGTAGTTGGTATTCCTTCCTAAACCCAAAGACAATTTATAAAGAATGCAGGCAGCCCATGATTTATCAAAATATAAGGCAAAAACTTGAGTCATAATAACTAATGTTTCTTATTTTCCTCAGTAGATGCCATTTATGCTCCAATGGGGTAATTGCCTTATAAGAGTAAAACTTCTCTTTAGACATTCATGATAGTTAATAAATACTACTGTGGAAGTCCACCTCAAATGCTTTTCAACCATGGTTTTACAAAGCAACTAATAATACTTCAATAGGTAGACATTGTTTAAGTGTAGATTATATGATTGACATATTTCCTGTATCAGTTAGTGTTTAATCAGACAAATAGAATCCATTTGAGGAATTTCAAACAGTTAATTTAATACAATGAATTAGTTTCAAAGTGTTGAAAGGGCAGGGTGTACTGATTGGGTGAGGTTACCTAGCGAGTAGTACCTATATCAAGGCACAGGAGGTTCAAAGGAGAAAATAGTGTTATCTAGAGTCCACGAGCAGCTGAGATTGCTGATGCTGGAACTGAGTTATCTGAGCAGAATTTGGAGCCATATTTCTGCCAGTGTCTTTCACTGGCAAATCTAACAGAAAGTCAAGGGAATTTGGGAAATAAAGCTTTGCAGGCTCCCTGTCTCCAAGATACAAGAAAAGGCAGAAAAGAACAAAGGAGGAGCTGAGAGGTAACACACTCTCCATCCCATTGCCCTTTTTCTCCACAATAATCTGGTTTATTTTCCTGAAACTCCTCCGTCATTATGATGCACTGAAGGAAAGAATGAATTAAACTGAGGGAAAGATGGAAGATGTAACAGAGTGACAGCTTCTGGCAGAAGGGAAAGAAAACTGGGCAGAAGGGTCTGAGAAGAGGAAAAATAGAAGGGATATGAATGGCAAGAGGTCAGTTGAGAGTGTCCTTGAATTCATACTTCAAGGGGTTCAAATCCTTTGGGTTGGAGTAAAGTGAAGATTAGCAGGAAAATCTAGTTAAAACTGTGGGGTTTGTAGTTGGGGGATTAGGTTAAGCTTTCTACTTGCTTCAGGATCTATACTGGGAAAATTTTAAATTCTTTGAAGAAGTCTCATGTTTATCATGGTACAAGACCAAGATGGCAGCACATGATGGGTAATTAGAAATGCTTGAAGGAAACATTAGACAAGGGGGTTAAATAACACTCCTGGCTGTCCATGACCCATGAAGGTGTCTAGGGATTCTATAAGCTCTTGAGTCTCCTATTACTAAGAGAATCAGTACAACGAGAAGCCTAGGATCAACACAAGGATGCTATAGAGTATAGGGATTGTGATACAGGAGGCTACAGCAGGATCTAAGGACTTTGGAATAGGTGCCACCATGACCCTCCCTTCCCACACCCCCCAACATACCAGGCGGTACAAAACACAACATACTGGACACTAGCACAGGATGCTCAGTAACTCAATATAGAGGGGAGCAGATCGGCAGAGGCCAGCAAAGCCCCACATGCTCGGACTTAAGCCAGAGGCCCTTCCCCCATCACCATGGGCTCATCCTCTCATACCCAGAGAGCAGGAGGTGAGATCCCTTGAGAGGGAAGATTCAGCCATGATAGTGAGGTAAACGCAATCTCTCTCTCTTTTTTTTTGTTAGCAATTTAAAGTTCAAAGTGGAAGATAACTATACAGGTATACAGTGAGATGAGAAGATTTATCCAAGGGAGAAATACATCCACATTGAATAAGTTTATTCTTTGGAATGCCTTGGTAGTGATATGAAAGATGTTATGCTTATAATTGGTTATAATTAATGTCAACAAAATTTTTCCAGTTGAACCCTTTTTAGAATGGAAGGTTCAAGATTTCAGATTGGGTGTGGTGGTACATACCTGTAGTCCCAGCTACTCAGGAGGCTGAGACAGGAGGAGAGACCAGGAGTTTGAGACTATAGTGTGCTATAATCTCACCCTCCAGCATGGGCGATATAGTGAGACCCAGTCTCTAAATAAAAAAAAAAAAAAAAAATTCAAACTGTTAATGATATATAAAGTTGAGTAGTCTCAGCAAATTTGTTACTATTGAATTATTGATAGTTATTGTTATATGTGATATAGTTAAAGCTAATTTTTCAGAAGGAAATTTTTATTTTCTAATTATTCATTATTTATACTATAATGGAAAGGTCTTATGGTATTCTTAAGAACTATAGAAAACATGATCTTTTGTTCTGAGAAGCTCATAATCAAAAGTGGTTCATTTATTTGTAAAGATAGGGTTATTGTAGGAACGAAAGGATAGTCTTTATTAAAGTTTATAAACCAAAGGAGATGAGATTGTTTTCATTCATCCCCATCTTTCCATAATGCTTTTGTAATGGGAACAAATATTAAAATGATCCATTCTTGTCAAAAAGGGGTATATTCAGATTTGGACAACTTAATAAATAATAATAGAGCTCCTAGGTTGCCCACCAACTACGAGACCCTGACCCCAGATGTGTAAGACCACCTTGAAGTAATCCAAAAGCCTGTATAATTATATTCTCATATATTTCATGTTTATGTGAACTACAATATTAAATTGCTTTAAATAACTACTGAAATATGTAAAATAATAATTTAGAAATAAAATTGTATGCTCGTGCTTAGACTCCTCTAAGCAATCTATACAAACTAATTATTTGTGTCTATAAATGCATCATGATCTCATAATGAGTTAGTTCATAGTTTTGTGCATTAACTTCTCATACTGCTTGAGTATCATTTTCTGCTGGCTATTATATTATCGGGTCACCATAATGCTAAACTGTAGGACATTTTAGCTGATAATTCCTGAAAAGTGCTTACTTTCAAAATAAAAAGCAACGCAAAAAAAAAAAATCAAGCCACAATGCTGACTGAAAAAAATATTTATATTTATATTAAACCCCTCAGCTAGATTCTCAGACACATCACTGCTTAAAATGCAGTCACCTGACAAAAACAGTTCTAATTATTACCCCCTTGGGCTAACATTTTTCAGAGTGACTGGCTAAAATGCACTCCAGCTCATAATTTCTGTCTCTGACGGTGGAAGACATAACCTAGTTTCCTCTAATGCAAAAGTCTCTAATCTAGAGGGCAAGACCCTGGTTGGTATAACACTGAAGGGAGAAAATGCAATTTGAGCACAAGGAAATTGCACACATAGTTTGATAGTTCTACCACTCTCCGACTTTTTTTTTCTTCCTCGGGTTTAAATGTCTTGTTTTATTTTATACTAAATTATGACCTGGCTGAAATTGCTATGTTTTCTTTGTCATATTCTACAAACCTCTTACTATAAAAGTGAAGGTTATACTATAGTTCCATACTTTCCTTTTTTTCAGAGGGTGGGAATGTTCACATTTTGACAGTTCAGCAGCGAAAACATTAAAAGTTACCGTGCTTGCCCAGCAAGATTTTTTTTTCCTTTGAATAATAGCTCTTTTGTCTTGGCAAATGGGGCATATATATACTGCATTAGAAAAAAGGTAATTAAATGGTTTGGAAATGACGAAAGTGCAGATTTTTGACTTGGACTAATCAGTAACAATTGCATTGTTGAATCTCGGAAGGAACAAACTTTCCTGATTGCTGGGAGAGGTGAATTAACCCCAGATTGTTCCGGTTCACTTCCCAGGCTGGCTGAGCAATAGTCGCCCTGAAACCGATAAGCCAGGAGACGAAAGAAGTTTCAAGGAAGTCAGTTAGAGAAGTCTTGGAGAGAAGGCAGCTCTCGGACTACGTTCCTGGGAATTCTCATGAACAGTTTTTATTTCTGTGATAGGAGAGACGTCGCCTCCCTTCCCAGGTCTTTGGCTGACAGCTGCTGCTCCCCACCTCCCCTCCAGCTGGGAGCGCGGCCGCACGGCTGCGAGTGCCGCTAACGCCAGGACGGCTCCTTAGCGAGCAACCAGGGCATCGCTTTCCTCCTGGAGCTTGCACATGTCACCTTCACGTCTCATGCCTCTTCCATCATTTATGTGAATATTTCAGGAGGCTCTGGTAGAAGGCACTAGGCTATGAAAGCGCAGTCTAACCGGTGACTGAGAACAAAGGCCGCCTTCAGCTAGAGATGATTCACTACTTTCTTTTTGCCTCCTCCAATATGATTTTGAATTCTAAAGATTTAATGCATAGCCTTCCATACTCGGAAAATAAAAGTGAAAGGATAGCATAGAGACAGGATTTTTTTTTAATGGATTTTGATAGACATTTGCAAGATAATGATATACAAAGGCTTGACAATGTTGTTAGGTGAACTTGCAATTTCAGGAGGAAGATTTGTCCCCAATAAATTTTAAACATAACATTGTACCTTATCACCCCCCAAATCCTCAGATTCCAACAGTAGGTATCACAATCTGATCAATCTTATCACTAAATATTAGGTGCCGGATCGGACAAATTTAATTATTTAAAAGGTGATGAGACTATAATGTAACAGGTACTTTAAAATATCCTGTGTGGCTCATTAACCTGTTTATTCCAGTGAGTTAATAAAGAAATTCTATAGTTCCTCTTTAGAAAACATCTATGTTATTTTTCAATTATTCAATTACAAACATCAAACTGATTTTTGAAAGGTACTTTTTTCCTAATACCCTATATTGCTTATGTCCTTGGGAAGAAATAAGAATACTAAACAGAATTGGGAAATAGTTTATGCTTAAGTAACTCTGAGATGGTAGTGCAGCCCTGCTTTCTCTATCTATGCCTAGTCCATTTAGGAAACTGGCCTGGTCTCGTCCAAGGTAGCATTGCAAATGTGCAGAAGTGGTGGCCCAGAAGTGCAGAATGGTCATCCTTGGTACTAATTTACTGACACTGTATTTGACAACATTTTAAGGAAATTCAGCTGTCAGAGTATGTGCACATTTGGTAGCTTCTTCTAGATATTGAGAGTATTCTTAAAAAAGGATTTATGTAATATATTTAATATTGTATTTAAAAATTAAGTTGTCACTAGAGGGTACATTTTAAACTTTGAATGCAAGAAAATGATTCACAGTGAAGGAAAATTACATGCTGAATACAATGCTCTGAAAATATTTAGATATTAAACTTATTAATATTATGTATAGGTCCACAGGAATATGTCACAATCTGTTCCCTGTTCTATTTTAATCCCACAATGTTTTTCCTAGTAGAATTTTATAAATTTTTATAAAGTATATCAACAAACTTGCTTCTAAGTGGTTTAGTCAGACTTGCCTTTCATAAACTTACCAGTTTCTAAATATTTCCAGGTTTGGCTATTTGATATCGTAAGAACAATTATGAATACTTTTACTAATATGGTGTCAACAAGGTCTTTGATATTTTTTAATATGCCTCTATTAACTACTTTAAAACATATAAAATACTAAAAAGAATTTAAAGATTAATTCAACAAAAATTGATGGCTGGTCAGTCCAATATTAGTTTTATACATACCATTTATTGAGGGCTTACTATGTGCCGGGTACTTTTTTTTAGTGACATACGTGTATTGTTTCATTTCATCCTCAATCCAATGCAAAAGTTAGCATGATTAGGTTCATTTTGACAGATGAGTAAACTGAGGCAGAGACAGGCTGTATAACTTGGCAGACAGCTGTTAAGTAGAAGAACTGGTATAGAAACCTAGGTAGCCAGATACTGTGTTCTTTACTCTTATATCTTATTATATTTCCTTCTACTAGTTAATATTGATTCAAAAGTATTTGAAGATATGAGACAGCTTTAAAAAATGTAAGAATATAAAATGCAGTGATAGGAAAAGTAAAAATGGCTTTATAAACCAACGAGCATGATTTCCTCCCTCTGCTCTCCATCAGTAAACTTGAGGCTTGTGAGGAGTACATTGCTTCTTCACAAACAGAGCCACAAAATACGCCATTGGCACGTGGGGATGCTAAATAAGAGGCATAGAAATAAATGACTCAACAGTCCCATAAACAATGGGCAACTTATATTTTATTTCTCTTGTATATTAGTGAGATTTCTATATTAGAACAAGGGAACATAATACATTTAATTCAAATACTGACTTACTGATATCAAGGGTAAAATTATATACTGAAATTATATACTAAAATAGAATTTTTTTAGAAATGAAAATATGGCTTTTTTTTGGAGTGGAGAAATGATCACTGGAGTTTCACTTTTTGATTAAACTAAAAAATAAATCATCTGATGAAAATTACTTTGATAAAACTGACTTAAAGTGTAATTTGAAGAGTCAAAAACTGTGTGAATCATGAGTTTTATGGGAAGAATTTTATTTTGGCCTAAATGATATCCAATAGATCAGCTTAAACCTCGATGCATTTTCAACATAACAGAGGCACCTTGTCCTCTCAGTTGGGGTTAGGAAGCACTTGTGAGGAGCCTTTATCTAGCAGAGTTAGGCTGCAGCAGTAGCCGGAGGTCTCCTGGGCCTACTCCCGATTCTCTATTACCAGAAAAGATAAAAGTAAAAAAACTGAAAGTTTCTTCTGAATGGACTATTTTCATTTACAGACTTCATAAATGTCAGGAAGTTAGAGTGGAAGCAATTCATATCCTTGATTTTTTTTTTTTTTTGGTAGTAACATGCAACAACTAAAATCTTGTTAAAATTTTTGTCAAAAATGAGAAAACATGTAATTAACTGTTTCTCACGTTTGTTTTTGGGGAAAAAGCAATTATTATTTTGTCATTAGAACCTGTAAAAGAAAATCTCAATGAAACTCATGTACACAAATCTGGGCAAACCAACAAAATGAAAATATTTGCATAAATGTCCTATTAATAGAAACCATCTTCTCACAATTCCAAATTCATAGTCTTCAATGAGTTTTATCTTTCCTATCAGATTTAAGTGGTCATACTTAGGAATATATATCTTATACATACATACACATATAAACATAACAGAAAATGGTTTGCGATTTTTAATTAATAAAAATGATCGAGGCCAGTAATTACTTTTTTCACTTACCATTTTACTTCCATCTAGTCCTATTTGTGTTTTCTACTCACTTCTGTGTAGACCACAGTAAACATTTGGAAGGCATTTTGCATGGCAAGTTTGCGTATTGCAATTTTTGAGCAATGCAAACATCCCCCTTAGATAAATGAAAACAGATCCCAGAAAGAGTATGCTTCCAACACATTCCCCAAAGATCTGAGTGCCGCTGTGCATTCTTGCTCAATTTAAACAAACTAAACTTCAGTTAGTCTCCCCTCCCCTAATGGGCACCCCCACTGGGAACATTGTTAGGTTACCACCATGGACAAGGCCTCAGTACAGCTGGATATGTAAACAAGACCATAATCCGCATGAAAGAACTCTCAGAGTTTTGGCAGCACTCACCGTGTTGTTAACATATTGTGCCAAAGCATTAACAAAGCCATCATTTTTAAGTTTGTTCACGGATTTGTATTAATCAAGAAATTTTCCAGAAATTACTTCTAAATGAGGAAACTTCCAGAAAGTTACCATTTGGCAAGAAGGCTTCCAGATGACTTTTTTTTTTTTGCTTATCTGCAACATATTCTTTCAAATAAATTACAAATTTGTGGATGTTCAGTTGAGACGGAAAACACATTGCTGCTGTGTTGGTGGAAGGAGGCTCCCTTCAGTTCATTCCTTGCTTCTTCAAAGCCTCGCTAGTGCTTAGATCATATTTTTTCTTGTTAAGGAGGAGGTGGCCAGGACATCAAACTTAGCATTCTGGGGATAAATACTAAGTATTGATATTTGGATCGGAAAAGCAATTGTTAGATTACAGTTGGACCTGCAAAGTAAGCACTTAAGTGGGAAAAAAGGAGAAGGCTGTTGGACTTTTGTTAAAATTTAGTTGTTGGTTTTTATTGGCATATTAGGCAATTGATTCTCTCAAATTCAATTTTTTCCAATTTAAACTCTATTTTCGAAACTTGTGCAGAAGCAAGTCTTCTGTGAACTACTGTGACTACTCTGCAAGAAAAAAAAGGGGGCAAAGAGGAAGGGCTAACAGTGCAATTAGAGATGGGTAGTGGCACAAACCTAAAATTTTTGTTTTTCAACACTGTGTTCTTTAAGCATTTGTAAAAGTGGCTTTTCATGTACATTTTAGGTGGTTAAAAAATCCTGGGTGAAATAAACTTTTAAAGTGTGCTAAATGTTCAAATTGCATTCAGCCTCGCAAACGGCACATATGTGGCTCCGCGGCTCTGGTGACGGTTGCCACGTGTGGGCTCAGAGACTTTTGCGTTGGGAGTTGAGGACTCCAAAGTGGGTTTTGCACCAGTGGTCATGGGAATTGTGGGTGATTTCAGAAGATCCAGATCAGTCCACCAAAAGCTGACTCAAGCCTGACTGGCCAAAGCGACCCAGGCAACACCACCGCTGACTGAACAAGTATGTCTGGATTAACTTCAAGTCTGCCCAGGAGTCTTCGGGCTCCAAGCCAAAAGAAGTTGCTTGCCTCAGGTTTTAATTGTATTTAATCATTTACTCATGCCTATGATATCTGCTGGATGACATTTATTTTTATTATAACAAAAGAAACTCTTCAAGTAAAGACTAATAGCATATTTAGCTCTTTCTCTAGCTGAAGACCACCCCTAATTCCAAAACTAATCTGGAACTAAATTCACCTTTCTTTGTTTCCTTCTATGGTGCATTGTTTAAAGCCCCAATAAAATAGGTTTATTAATATATTCAACTTATTTTAAAATTACTTGTGTTCATTTCTTACCTTCTTTTTCACAAATGTAATGTTCCTGGCTGTCTCCCCATGTATCTATTATGGTACTTTGCACATAGTGGATTTTGCATGAATGATCTCAAATTTAACTGATTTGAGAATGTTTATTGTTTCTAAAAGCAAAAATCCTTCTCTAAACACAGAGCGCGTGGAAGGCACTTTTATTCATTGAGACTACCAATGTTCTACTGGGTCAATTTCTGCTCCAATTGGGTTTATGATACTCCAGCACTGCCCAGAAGACTATTTTACTTACTTATGACAGGATCTTATATGATAAGTAATGAGCATTACAAAGACATGAAACAATAACAGAATGATAGCTTCAATTTTATTTTATTTTATTTATTTCAGCATATTATGGGAGTACAAATGTTTGGGTTACGTATATTGCTCAGCTCCGCGCCCCCCGCCTCAGAGCTTCAAGTATGTCTATCCCCCAGGCAGTGCTCATCTTACTCATTATGTATGTATATACCCATCCCCTCCTGCCCCCTCCCATCTGCCCAACACCCAGTGAATGTTATTCCTATATGTGCACTTAGGTGTTGGTCAGTTAAAACCAATTTTGTGGTGACTATATGTGGTGCTTATTTTTTCATTCTTGGGATACTTCACTTAGTAGAATGGGTTCCGCTTTTTGCTGATGATATGACATTATATCTAGAAAACTCCAAGAATTCAACCAAGAGACTCCTGGAATTGATAAATGAATTCAGTAAAGTCTCAGGATACAAAATCAATACACACAAATCAGAGAGAGGCATTCATATATGCTAATAACAGTCAAACTGAGAACCAAATTGAAGACTCAATACTCTTCACAATAGCAACAAAGAAAATAAAGTACCTAGGAATATATTTAACTGAGGTAAAAGACGTCTACAAGGAGAACTATGAAACACTGAGGAAGGAAATAGCAGAAGAGGTAAACAGGTGGAAAACCACACCATGCTTGTGGGTTGGCAGAATCAACATTGTTAAAAAGGCTATACTACCCAAAGTGATCTACAGATTCAATGCAATCCCTATTAAAATACCAACATCATTTTTCACAGATATAGAAAAAATAATTTACACTTCATATGGAACCAGAGAAGACCCCACATAGCAAAAACAATCCTAGGCAATAAGAACAAAATGGGAGGCATCAATTTATCAGACTTCAAACTATACTACAAAGCTATAGTAATTAAAACAGCTTGGTACTGACATAAGAACAGGGACATTGACCAGTGGAACATCTTTAAAATTTATAATGCTCTTCTTTTCAAGAAACAAAACATCTAGTTGAGGTAGGTGAGGTCTTCATAGTCTTTTTGGGAATCAGCATCCTTTTCATGAAGGCCATATACTGGAATTTCTCTGAGTATATGACTATAATAGTGTGATTTATCTCTGACAAGTTGATGCTGATTATTTTTTCTGTGTCTATAGTTGTCTCTTTAAAGGATATGTCTTTACTCCCCACCTTTGAAATAATGTCTCTTTGAGCAGTCTATTGCAATATGAAATTGAACTCATTCATCTAATTCCACAAGAGAGCCTTCACCTGAGAAGAATATACTTGCTTCTGCTATTTGTGAACTTGTGATGTGGTGGCTTCCTTCCTTCCTTCCTTCCTTCCTTCCTTCCTTCCTTCCTTCCTTCCTTCCTTCCTTCCTCCCTCCCTCCCTCCCTTCCTTCCTTCCTTCCTTCCTTCCTTCCTCTCTCTCTCTCCCTCCCTCCCCCCTCACTCTTTCCCTCCCTCCCTCCCTCCCTCCCTTCCTTCCTTCCTTCCTTCCTTCCTTCCTTCCTTCCTTCCTTCCTTCCTTTCTTTCCTTTCCTTCTTTCCTTCCTTTCTTTTATTTCTTTTTTTTCTTATTTTGTATCAGTCATTGGCCAGATAACATTACTTAAGTACATATATGGGTTTAAATCACCCATAATAAATTTTTACAAATATTTAAAAAATTTGGCTGAAGGTGAAATAAATCAATAGTTTGGAAGTTACCCTTTGTTTTTTATCATCAGAGACTTCATTTCAGCACAAAAATCAATAATAAATAAACAAAAATATTTATTTCAGGCAATAAGGTTAGTTATTTTTAAAAAAGGATTTCTTTAATCACATCCTTGAAATTCATCATACTTAATTTCTGAACAGAAGCTACTATAGATTAAGATGGATCCTAAGGGTGAATTTAAGAAACAAACTGGAAAGAAATTTGCTGGACATACATAGCACATATTATCTAAATTCTAGCAGCTAAATATTCTCAGAGCTGTGTGGATCAGAGGGCCCTTATTGAAGAGCTGGGGGAAGGACTCCCTGTGAGCTGGGGATGCCAGCTTGATGGCAGGCTGTCATTTAGTGTTTGACTCACAAAGCCTTTAGGGTTGCCTTAGCCATTTTTAAGTAAGATCTATTATTTACTAGAAAGAGACGTAAGTAAATAAATATTGCTCACAGTCAACCAATGTTAAATTTAGGAAGCTCTTTCTAGTAAACAACAGTTTGCAAAAGATATAATGGCATTTAGGTATTTCTCATGTATTCAAAAAAGCAAAAATGAGCCCCGAAAAGTGAAAACCTCTAACACAATGATGTCAATTAACAGAGAAGACAGCAACTTTCTATCTCATCTATTTTTGCCCATCTGGCATCCAGTATCCTCTTTACTTAAAAAAATGTTTTTGGAGGCCAGGCACCCCTTTAATCCTAGCGCTTTGGGAGGCCGAGATGGGAGGATCACTTGAGCCCAGGAGTCTGAGGTTATAGCGAGCTATGATGATGCCACTGCACTCTAGCCAGGGCAACAGAGAGAGACCCTGTCTCAAAAACCAACAAAATTACTTTTGGGAGTTTTGTTTTAAAAATCATAACTCAACCAAACACGTATTTGTTTACATACTCCAGCCACAATTTCAGGACAAATGTAAAAGATAACCACTTTCTATGTTACTCTGACACTGTTTGGTGAAAGTTATAGGAGGCTTCCAGTATTTAATAGACATATCAAATTGTAGAGGAAAATCAAACTGGTGATTATGGATATTAATTAGGAATAACAGTAGGTAATATAAATAGGAAGAGGGGGTAGTTCTGGGTGACCATGAAAACGGTTGTGGTGATGAGAAAACATATATGCACAAATGCAACATGCACACTATGAAAGCTATCATTTCCTTAATCTGGCCAGTGGAAGACAAAATTTCTGTAGGCTCAGGAAGGAAAAGCCATTGAACAGATGGATGGATAACGGAACTAACAAGATGGCAGCTTATCTTTTATTTGGGGAAGGAATAGCATCTAACTGTTGAAATTCAGAAGGCAACTTAATTGAGCTATTGTTTATGTTATTTATCTTTTAATCAGTCTAATAATTCATAGAGTGATCTGGAAACACAAAGTTAAGTTTCTAAAGTATTTCTGTGATCACTCTCCTAGCTTAATACTATGCTGATTCTGATTAATTAACTGGTTAATTAATTAATACCTACATTGTATTGGGTACTGTATTTGGAAAATAATTGGCCAAAACAGAGAAGATGTCTGCCTTTATGGAATCTATAGTCTTGCTGGGGAACAAACAATAAAGAAGAAAATTATATTTAATTATAAATTGTGTGCATGCTAGTTTCATAACCTCTGATCTAATTCTCATAAGCCATAAAAGAAGTAGTGCTTATTCTTGTGAGTGCCAAGTTCTTTTTATCCCCATTTATTATCTAACATTTACTCAGCACTTATGAGCACTGTGTTAAAATGCTTTATGCATTATCTTATTTAATTCTCACAATTAATTTAAAGGATATGTACTATTGTATATACAATATATAGTACAATTAAATAATGCTCCAAAGGACATATTGCTAATTGGAGTAGGGACTGGGTTCAAGCCTAGGACTATTAGTCTATGGAGCTTTTGTTCTTAATAGCTTTGCTGCACCACCTGTCTGATTGGAGGATAAGACTGAGGATTCAATATGCTACTACTTCTAATTAGTTGATACTTTATCATATGTATTTAAATCTATGAACATGCAAAAGGAATCAATCAAGGGAAGAGAATTTCTCCACCTAGGGTCATCCTTACTATAGTATTTCTTCCATCACACGGCTGGGCTGTTGAATGTTGTTATTGAAAATTACAAAACCATTCTGACTGGATCTGTACAGAGTCATGCTTTCTAATTTTATAATTTCTCAAAATTCTTTTGCTGACTTCTTATCACGTTTCCTACTGTAGCATTTCTACCCCATCCTCCATTTCAGCAAAAGCCTTTACTTCAGATTTGACTGAAAGAAATGTTGGTAAATGTAGTAAGCAGTGCTGGGGAACTCTCTTCCTGATCCCCGGGTTTCCATGTTTCCCAGGAATGAGCAGTATTGGAGCAGCACTGCCAGTTTTCCCTCCACTCCTTACTCTTATTCATGAGGATGAGTGATTTATCTGCTCGTTGGTACCAGTAAAATCTGACATCCATAGATCCACATTCCTTTATCAGGTAGGTTGGGTGTTTCAATTCACTGTTCCCTTTGTTTGCCCTTCCTCTCTGTCTTCTACAGTAGCCTGTTCTCATGGTGAATGTAGTATCTTCTCTCCTTCACTTGACAACGTACTGGGGCAGGCATAGCACAAAGCATCTGTTTATTCAGCAAATATCAGCATAGTCAATACACATCAGTGCAGCATTTACTCTGTGGCAATTACACATCTAAGCTCTGAGGGAAGTGTAAAGATATCCAGGACCATTCTGGCCCTCAAAGACGTTACATACTGATTGGCAAATTAAGGCCAATAACTGTAAAATAAGGCCTATAACTATAAAAAATATCATGTGAATGTTTCTAAGAGTAATGTAAACCACAAACAATAGAATTCCAGAGAAATAAGAGGCCACTTTCAACAGAGATGATTAAAAGGAGAGGTCACTTTCTTTTTTTTTTTTTTTTTTGAGACAGAGTCTCACTCTGTTGCCCGGGCTATAGTGAGTGCCATGGCGTCAGCCTAGCTCACAGCAACCTCAAACTCCTGGGCTTAAGCGATCCTACTGCCTCAGCCTCCCGAGTAGCTGGGACTACAGGTATGCGGCACCATGCCTGGCTAACTTTTTCTATATATATTTTTAGTTGTCCAGATAATTTATTTCTATTTTTAGTAGAGATGGGGTCTCGCTCAGGCTGGTATCGAACTCTTGACCTCGAGCGATCCACCCGCCTCGGCCTCCCAGAGGGTGAGGATTACAGGCGTGAGCCACCGTGCCTGGCCTAGAGGTCACTCTAAATGGGATATTCAGAAAAATATTCCAAGTTCTATAATATGAATATTACAAACTTCTTTGATCTTACATACCACCACTACTCCATGAGAACAGAAAACAGTGTCTTCCATGTTTCAATTAATCCTACAATAGTGCTATGTGTAGGTATGTCCATGTCATTTTATAGATAAGAAATTAAAGTTCTGAGAGGTTAAATAATTTGCTCAAAGTCACATGGTTAGTAACTGGTAGAAAAGGAAAGCTCATGATTGCCTATTTTGATGTCCATATTCTTTTCTTAAAACCAGACCACTTTCCAAACTGTCTGGTGTGGGTTAAGAACACTGAGTGAGATTGAGGTGGTCAGGGTTTGAGTCCTGGATCCAGCTATTTCCCAGATACCTGATCTTGGATGTTTCACCTCTCTAGTCTTCAGTTTCTTCATTTGTGAGAGGTGGAGATAAAAATTCCTGCTGACTCCAGGAACTCTGGGGAAGTTAAACCGAGATGGGCATCTGTTTGCTAGTGTTCAGAACCAGAGCTTTATTGTAGCGAGGAACTATGTTAAGTAACCACATCCTTCTTTCAAAAGCATGAACATAGATTGGGCTCCCTCAAACCCGACTGTGAGATGGGAAGCTGCATGCCCGAGTTTTATTGGAAAGTGGTTTTGGGATGTTACCTCTAAAGAAGCAAGCAAGCCAGTAGTGGGCAGAGTTAGAAGCTGAATAGCAGTGTAGTTGCAAGTGAGGCCTCAGCTGATCTTAGCAGAAATCTGAGATTGGATGGCCCTTCAGAGTTGATTCAAAGTGAAACAAAGGAGCCTGGACCTTTATTTCTCTGAATAAACTAATCACTGGCTGTGGGCTGCAGTTCACTGAAGCTGAAGGCAATCCCCAGTGAGGGGTGTAGTAGTTGATATTGATATTCCCCATAGCTCAAAATGGGAGCATCAGCCCTGAAGAGGTGATCTGGGTGGATCACCGCAGGATCCACTACAAAAACATCAAACAGTAAGAGTCTCATGACCTCTGTCATGCTTGCTCTCAGCGCTTGCTCCTGCCCCAGACCCTTCTAACATCATAGGGCATACATTCATTTGACGCTTTCTCCCCCACCTAATCTGTGATTGCAGGGCCATGTCTTACATCTTTGCGTTTCCAGTGCCAAGAAGAGTACTGACCATAGGTATAAGCATCTCAATTGATGTTTGCTATTGGTGACGTTAATGGTAATGATGATATATGCCAGTTATACTTCTGGGTACTGAGGAGTCTGGAAAAGAAGATAGGGCATGATAAATTTTATTTGCCGAATATATAATCATAGAATAAAACTAAAGGATATGAAAGAATTACCTTAATGAGCAAAAGTAACTGACACATAAATAAGTTCTCAGCATATTTTTGTAAAATAGATGAATGAATGACGGGTAAGAGAAAATCAGGAACAACTGTGGATTGTAGGCTGGGAAGTCAGAATGATTGCTTACAGTTGGTGGTCCTGAGCAGGGCCTCGAAGTATGGGTGGCATGGAAATTAGAGGAAGATTGAAAGAGAATTTGAGGGGGGGAGGGTTGGTAAGGGAATATTTTCAGGCAGGAAAATCCCGGACATGAAGGCAGATTTAGGTAATCACAGGGGCATGTGAGGACATTTGCTTGCTTGGGGTGAAGTATATGTGTGGACGTATAGGAATTTTATCTCCCTTTAAATTCCTTCCTCTTGCATTTATAATTGTCTTAAGTATTTCTTTCATATACATTTAGAACTACATCAGAGAATGTTATAATTTTTGCTTCAACTATCAACCATAATTTAGAAAACGCAAGAGGAGATCATGTATATTTTCTTTTTTCTTCTACAGATCTCATACTTGTTTCTACTTCTTCCTTGGGTCACTCTTTATTGAAGTTACTATTCTAAATTTCTTTCCCAGATATGTAAGTCTTACTGCTTTTCTCTGCTACCAGCCACTACTTATCAGATGAACTTATTTCAAAGCAAGTTATATCAAAACTCTACTCTGTTTGCTTCTGGAAGAAAATGAAATCTAATTATCATATTTTTATACAAACATAACAAGGATAATAAAATCCTGAAAAGTGAGAGGGAGATGTAAAAAAGCATTCACAAGTTCAAAGAGTTTTAAGACATACACTTGATGTGTACACTGATGTACAGTGAGATCTTGACATTATCATGCTACATTAAGATCGCAAAATAAGTAAAGACAGTGTTTTCATCTTACACTAATTTCTACCAAAAGATAGGCCTGAATAAAAGCCAACTGAACCTATACCAGTCCTCAGGCATATGTACAAGGAATTTTACTGCATGAAAAAGCAAAACCACAGTAAATAACATGATTAAAGTAGACAGATGCTTCAGGTGAGTGTGACTTTTATTTTGAATAAAAAGCTAACTATACTTTCATTAATATATTTTTCCAAATTTAAATTTTCTAAATATAATTTTTATTATGATTTTTTATTTTCTAAATTATTTCTTATATTTATTGGCTATTTTTCTGTAAACTTCAATACAAATTATATATCTTATTGGTTTTATATAGTAAAGACAAATGAAAAAAAACTGATTCAGAATTTGTATCCTGCAAATTGTGTGGGACATTAATCATTAGACTGTAGAGTGATTACAAAACCTCTGGGAGTTGTTCCTTGCTCTCTGGCCTTTGATGTGGTAGACCTTGTTTCTTTGGAAGCACTTTTTGTATTGCATCCTAATTTATTGATATGGCTTTCTCTCATGAGAACGTGAGCTCCTAGAAGATGGAGATCAGCACTTAAATGCTTGTTAGCTAAACTAAATTATTATTAAAAGACGTTTTTCTTGCAAAGTTTGTGACTTTTTATAAATTATATAGATAAGTTTTTGTGAAATAGAAATGAACTGTAATATTTATCAATTTATTAACTGAAGCATATTTGACATCTACTTTGGGTTTTGCAATCCAGTGGTCACTGTGAGAATGAGAAAACAATGTAAAGCATAATTCTCTCCTCTTAGTCTCTACTCTAGTTGGGAAGATAAAACCAATTTAAGTAAATCTAAGCTTGTGAACATGTGGGCCTGCTTAGGCAGGGTGGTAAAGAGTATACACACTATAGGTTCAAAGTTAGGGTAGATCACAGAGGGCTGGAGGATCAGGGAAGGCTTTTTACAGTAGATGAGACTTGAGTAAGGTCTTGAACTATGGGTACAGTTTGGGTAGATGAAGGGAAAGTACCAGCAGTTTTGGGAGAATGAAGAATTTTCTAAAGAAGGGGATGTTAAATAGAAAATGCATTTTTAAATCACAGAAAAGAAAAATGAGGTCTTAAGAACCATTGACTCTTTTGAGATCTCTGCTTCCTCTTTATTATATGGTGAAGACAAACAGATGTCTCAGAGAGATGACGAGTGACAAAGAGAGTTTTGAGGAAGTGAGTGATCAAGATAATGGCTGTCCACACCTGAAGGGCCATCTTCCAACTCAATAGTTAGTAGAAACCCAATGACTAAAGACTAAAGTTTGTAAATAGGGTATGATAATAAGAGACTTCTGGGAGAAAGAAAGATCAACAGCTGAAGCCACCTTAGGCCTGTGTTCCTAACTTGTAAGGTGTACAAGGTGATACAAAGGTAGTGGCCCAAATCTTTAAACCAGTGAACACAAAAGAACTTCTGGTTAAGGATTTATTTTTTTCCCCAACCATTGCTGAATACGCTGGTATGGGTAAATATCTTTAAACTGGAAAAGATTATGCCCATGTATAAATTTAATGCATAAGCATTTAATTATGTAAGTCATGTATTTTTGGTATTTGTTTTAAATATATGACTTATGCAATGTTGGCTCACAGAAAATCGGCATGCGGATATATATTGAAAAATGTTTAAAATTTTTATCAAAATTATATATAAAATATATATTTTTTATATTCTGGTATTGCTATTACTCTTTTTAACACATTTAAAGGGGGGAAACCCTAACTGATGTTTAGCCCTTAAGACTATACAGAACTGGTTTAATTCATTTTTTTCAGAAATGTTTTAGTTTTTAATTATTTATTTATTATTTTCTTTCAAGAACAGAAACTCACAAATGAGTAAAAAACAAGGACCCATAAAACATAATTCTCTAAGTTTCCCTAGAAAATATTCTCTCTGCTCCATATGTGCCTCATGCCGGAACCAATGTCATCAAAATTTTAAAGGATATATACATAGAATGTCAAAACAACCATTTAAAACACATTAGTAGAGTGAAAGATTGGCCAAGATGATTTCCAGTTTCCTACCACGCTCAACATTATCTAATTCTGTGATGAGAAACATTCCATCTACTACTATAAGTGGTTTGGTTTACATTCTGCAAAATGACCAGGTTGACTGGCTTTCTTGACTGGGTCCCCAGATTCTTTGGGGATGTAGACAGGGACCCATGAGGTTGTTCATGGGAAGCAGCAGCCCCCTATAAAAACAAGTTTTGATAATTGTGGTAGCAGAACAAGAGAGGCAGTTGTTCCACTGCCATTTATCTGTGCAACACATGTTTGCACAAAAATTTGTAAAGTTACTTTAGAGTTGGAACTTGTTTTGTCTGTAATTTTTTGGAAACAAGAGAACTTTTATCACTAAGTTTGGAATGGTCTTAAATTTTATGACTTCTTCAATTTGTATCCAAACTTGTGTCAGCTGGATTTCACTCTGGTCATGTTGGCAACACATGACTTTTTGGTTCTGAGACAGGCTAATTAGAAGGTGCATAGTCATCAAATTGCTAACCACACATTTTAGGGAGCTAAGTGTAAATAAATCAAAATCACATGAAGTAAATTTACTGAAAAATACACATGAATTTAAAAGTTAATGGAAAAAAACATCAGTGCCAAAATGACCTGTTTCTTCTCTCAAAACCAAAAACACTTAAAACATTTTTTACCGAACTTAAAATTGTAGTTAGGGTTGTCATTTCCTATTTGAAAGAAAAGAAGCTCAAGATGGCAAAGAAAAGTATTCTAATTAAAAACAAAAGACAAAATTCAGTTTTAGAACACTATGCTCTTCTTAGGTGATGGAAGCCATAGCTATTACCTAAAGATATAGAATTTTGCACCTGGAATCAGAGGATGTAGTCTCAGGGCCTTGAAGGTAATTCAGTCATGGCACCATACACATCCTGAACTTGAATCCCTGCCATATGATTGGCGGCTTGTGCTTGGACCATCTCTGTGGAAGACAAAGCTCTGTTTGTTGAGGCAGCCCATTTCACATTTAATGGACTATTAGAAAGAAACCAGTCTCTCTGGAGCTTCTACCAACTGACAGTTAGCCCTCAAGATGATACAAAACTGGTTTAGTTCATTTTTTTCTTGGAACAGTTTATTTGAGATTTATTTATTTATTTAGCAAGAGGAGAAATTCACGAATGTTACTATAAGAAAAAGGGGGATTGTTATAAGGATCCACGTGGAGTGGAATCAGAAGAGAAAATTTAGCAAGGGCAAAGCCAGCTCCTCAGGATCTCATTCTGTCTCTCTCTCTCAGTACTCCTCCTCCCTCCCTCTCAGCACCTTGAATGCCCTCTCAAGCTTGCTCTGGTTTCTCCTCTCTGCTTCTGGATGTTCTTGGCTTACAGAGAGTTTTTCTCCCTCATTTTAGTTTACACATGGTCTTCATGTGCCAGGGTCCAAATATGTCTGCTGGCTTCCCTTTAGCTTTTGCCTCTGTTACTAACTGGTTTAGTCTTTCTGTGTTTTCTGATCCAAATTTCTGTTTAGGGAGAGTCAGGTCCAGCTCGCCCTTTCACTCCAGGCACAGGAGCTGGCTTACAGACTGGCTGTCAATGACTGGGTCAGTGACCTGCAACTAGAATGCTGTCGTGTTCTATAAAGCATGGCTGTTGCATGCGTGTCTAGAGGCAGGACTGGAGCAGAGACAGTGTGTCCTTCAACTGAAGCAGGTGGGTGGGCAGTAGTTGACACTCTGGTAGTTGACATGTCCTCAAATTATTTGGAAGGTACATTTATATACTTTCCTACCACTTTATTCTCCCAGTTAAATACTCCCTGGTTCTTCAGTTATTGCTTATAGGATGTGGTTTTGAGGGTCTTTGCTGTTTCATCTCTCTTCTGTACATAATTTAGTTGATTTATTTCCCTCAAAAAGTGATGGCTGGAAGCTCAAAAATCATTTGTTAATCCAACCAGTAAGGTTTAGGATAGGAATGCCATCTACCACGTTTTAATACTTTGCTTCAACTAATGCTGCCCAAGATTCAATCAGCTTTTTCTGATAGTCACCTCATCTTTTTGACCCATACAATTTACTGTTGACTAAAACTTCAAAGCCCTTTTTGTTCATGTTGCTAAGACAGTCTTCTTTCCATCTTATGTACAATTGGCTCTTTGTACCCAGTTTCAAGACCGTCCATTTACATTACTTTAATTTTTGTTAAAAAGAAAAAATTAATTTTTGTAAATAAACAAAACATGCTCCCGGCCCTCTAGGGGCTTATATTCCTCATTGAACATATTTGGTGCATAGAAGGTCCTTAATAAATAATTCTTTAATAACTAAATGTGGAAAACTCATTTTGTTAGGGTTTGCTTTTGTAATCATCTTTCAAATCTTTTCAGACACTTTTACTCTCAAACTCAGGTAATAGTCATTTGATCATTTGCTCACATCCAGTTGTTTTTGCTCTTTTGGTTTGCTCTGCTTTGAAGCATAGGGGATTGACTCCTGAAAACTACATTTTCCAAGCTCCATTACTAATTGATTTCTAGCTAGGTTTGGACAAGGAAAGTACATAAAGGGGATTGAAGGGCAGGAGATAGGGAGAAACCAGGATGTTTCTCCCCATCTCTCTTGTTTTGAATATCAACCTCCAGGGCAGTGTCTGCTGCTTAGGTAGGACAGCAACTCAGCCCATGGTGACAACAACTCCTTCACTCTTGGCCTTTGTAAATATTGCCTCCTCCTTTTGTTATTTTAGCCCTAGGAGTCGTGGTAGCTTTCTGAGTCTTGCTAATTTCTGGGTTGCCATGGAGTCCCCTGTCGGGTCTTTCAATTCTTCCTATGTCCTTGTAGCTGTTTCCCTATATTGAATTCCCTTGAGTGAATTACCCAGAGTGAACACCATCCTCCTGGCTGGACCTTGACCGATAAAACTTAGGAGGCTTCTAATCATTACTGTATACCTTCTCTCTCTCTTTCTCTCTCATCTACAAATAACAAAAAGAAGATTTATTGAAAAGAGCCTCATTAGTAGGTTAGTCAAAGTGTTATAATTGTGCAGTGATTAAGAGCATGGGCTCTGGAGTAAGAGTTGCTTGAGTTGAAATCCCAGATCTACCACTTGTTAGATTTATCACCTTAAGAAATGTGCTTATACTCCCGTTATTTCAGTTTTCCCTTCTGTAACTTAGAGATATTAAAAGCATTTACTTTAGAGGATTGCTGTGAGACTTAAAGGAAATACTTTCTTTATTTGAAATACTTTGGGTGAGATGTTTTGGAATTTAGAACTTTTTGGATTTTAGAAAGGTAATGTTGTCCATGCACTTTATATTTACCATATAAAATTACCATATACCATACCATACATACATAAAATTAAATTGTATATGTAATCTACCATACATTACATAATACTCCAGTAGAATCTGAGGCACCAATCAGTAATCAAACATTAACACATTCTGCAGCTAAAAATAATATCAGATTTTGCTGCCAGATCAGTTTGTCCAAGTCTTGCTGCCAATTGAGTTACCAAAAAATTTGTTTTCAAAGGTTTTTGGCCTTTAGAATTATCAGTAAGAGACTATATGGACATGCAATGTGAAACATTTAGAACAATGCATGCTATTAGTAAGCACTGAATAAGTGTTACTGAAAACTTCTTCCAGTTCGGCACTGATTAGCTAGCTATTCTCCATCCAACTTGATAGAAGCGTCCATTCAGGAGAAGGCCTCAGGTCATACCCCAATTAAATAGTTCCCAAATCATGGGAACCAACCTCCAACTTTCAAAGTTCAGAAGTGCCACTTATCTTTTGCACTAGTTATTTTGACTCAATAGAAAATATGAATAAATATGAGAATTTAGCAAATCATCTGTTGAGTACGTAGAAATCTAGTTCTATTTTGTCAGGCAGAAACATGTAATATGCTGAATGCTGAGGGTTTATGAAGTATAATGGCCAAAAAATTAGGGAAATATTTGTCTGAACTTTTATTTCATCCTGGGTTTGAATCACTCCATGACAATGTAGTCCCCAGAAAATCTGAAATCTTCTGCAGGCTGGATGACTTCTCAGCCAAACCAGTCATTCTTATGTAGAAATCCTAAAGATCCGTAATTCTGTGAGTTTCCTCAGCTTTGAAAATTTCAATAGGTCACATTATCTTAAAAATTTAAGTTCTTATGCAGAAACAGAATTGATACTTTTGTTATTAAACTTGAAGATAAAATATTTTTTAAAAGACCTATAAAAGATGGTGTCCTGACTCACAACTTGGGAAAATTCTTTTTTTTTTTCTTTTTTTTTTTAAATTTCTGTGATTAAAATACCTTCAGGCATCAGATCAGCATTTCTGGACTTCTCACCTCATATTTATGCAATATAAAGTTTCTTTTTTACTTGTTGGTGTGTGTTTTTGTATATATATGCATGTATACATATATATAGTATATATCAACACTGTATGTGTCTCTATATAAAATATAGTATTAATATATTGTATTTCTCTCTATATATGTATCTGTCTTAGTCAGCTTGTGCTGCCATAATAAAATACCATAGAATAGGTGGCTTACACAACACAGATTTATTTTCTCATATTTCTGGAGGCTAGAAGTCCATGATCAGGGTGCCTTCCTGGCTTGTTGATGGACACCATCTCGCTGTGTACTCACATAACCTCTTCTTTGTGTGTGTTCATTTGAGGAGAGAGAAAGCAAGCTCTCTGATGTCTCTTATAAGGGCACTAATCCCATGGTGAGGGCCCCACACTTAGAATCTCATCTAAATCTAATTACCTTCCAAAGGCCTCATCTTCAAATAACATCACATTGAGGGTTAGGGCTTTACCAGATAAGCTTTGGGAGGACATAAATATTCAGTCCATATGTATATAAATATATATTCAATCCATATATAAAAATATATATATATACACACATCCAGATATATGAGCCAAGCTCCTGGTGTTCTATCTAAAATGAGGGCAAAGCTATCAATATTTGTGACAAGATGATAATCGTTTCATCCTTTAAAAAGTCCTGGTAGAATTAAATATGTTTATCAATCTGTTGCTAAGTAAGCAGAAAAGGTTCAAGGATAAATTTAAAACTATTAGAGGAGATACGATATATAATAATAATGAAGCCAAAGGTAAATGCAAAAACTCAGAAGTCTCAAATACTACTTTGAACCAGTTTCAGTTTCTAATAATTCCCATAGGAAGTGCCCGAATGAGGCAGTGAGTGCAAAATGTGAAACAGTTTTGTAAAGGCACAGAGTCTTTAAAATGCATTTTTATTATTTGCATTACTGACTTCTGCTATTTTGTTGTTACATACTTTGGCCCAGATTCTCATCCCTCAGGGCCAGGAAACCAGATTAATAACAGTCTCCAGGGGAAGACCTCTGGGGATTCTGCAGTGGAGGGGGTGGGGGGAGGAGGCCGGCTGCTGTGCAGAAGCTGGGAGGTTGTGTGTGTCTGTGACTTCTTGCTGCCTCTGATTCCCACAGCTCACGGGCAGGAAATATGAGCACAGCCCACCGGATTACTCCAACCATATTTTCTGAAGTCTCTTGGAGAGAAGCAGCTAGAAGAATATGGCATGCTTGGGGGAACATGTATTAATAGGAGGAGAGGGGAGCTTGCAACCAGGGTACAAGCCAAAGAATCAAATGTCAGCCTTTTCAGTCATCTATCATAAAAAATGAACAGAAAATTACAGATTGAGGAAAGTTTATTCTCTTATTGGACCTTCATACTGTTTTGCCTGACATCTGACAACCTTTTTATATTGTCATGTATTTTTTTTATAACATTGCAATTAAGAGAATAGTCTCTGGAGCTCGGGTACCTGTACTGAGTCTTAATTTTGCCCCTTACTAGCTGTGTGGTCTTGGGCAAATTATTTTACATCTCTGGGCTTCTCTGTTCATTTGTAAAGTGGATTAAAATTAGTATCTATGTAACATTGTTATAGTGAGGATTAAATGAACTAATGGAGGGAAACATCTAGCCAATGCTTGGCACATAGTAAGTACTCAACAAACACTAGCTGCCCTTAATTGTATTGTAGCTACTATTATTGTTCTTGCCTAAGTTTGAATCCTGGCTCTTCCACATATTAGCTGTGTGCCTTTGGGCAGGTTGCTTAACCAACCTCTTTGTGCTTCAATTTCCTCATCTGTAAAATGGGAATAATAATACTATCTCGTATAATTATTATGAGCATTAAGTAAGCTGACATCTATAAAGTCCTTTGAAGAGTATCTAGAACATAGTGCTATATATGTATGTTAAATAATTAAATAATATTATTATCATTACACCAATCAAATTACAGAGAAATTTTCCTTCTCTTTACCCATGAAATCCAAAATCAAGTTCTAATAAAATATGCTTTTCAAGGTCATGGAAACATCCAGTTAACTATACTTTAATTTAAAACAGGATAGATTATCTTATAAATCTTAGAATAATCTTATTAATGAAATAACCACAGTTTTTAAAACATGAAAATATTGCATTTAATTCATAGAATTGAGATTTTTATAAACATTAGCCTATGTCTCAAAACTTCCACTGCATAAAGCTTTCAGGCAAACCTTGAGGCAATCAAAAGATTTGCCTCAGCAAAACCTAAAATAATAATAAAAAAGGATATTGGATTGTAAGAGCTGACTATATATGCTGAAAACTGAATTACATAAATTGATATTCACGCTTCAGGAAGTAAAGCCACAATATTCACAGATTACAAACTCCATTATTTACCCTTGTGAAGAAAATGTGGAGTGTAGGTTAATTGGGGGACTCTGGCTCCCTTCATGGCCAGCTGAGGGGAGGCTGGGAGCTGGGATGTGGTTAGGGAGGGTGCTTAGGATGATTCTTAGGGCAGGAGATTTTAATTTTTCTTTGGATCACAAACTTCTTTGAGGATCTCATATAATCTGTTGACCATCTTTCCCTTGAGCAATACAACTTTTCTTCATCTTTTTTTTTTCTCGGAGATTCAAAGACTTCACAGACCCTAAGTTGAGAATTCTCAGTTGAACGTCTTAGAGACCTGGGCTCCACACCTTGGAAGGGTTCAGAGTCTGGAATCAGGAGATTGGGTTCTCCTGGGATCTCTGGAACTTCTTATTGTCCCTGTAGAAGTGTGACAAGTCATTCTTGAATGGCAACATCCAGCCTTCCTTGGTGGTGGATAGGTAGGTCTCTGGCAGTATAGGTAGTGGGACAGGGAACTAACACCACCACTTCTGTGCACTTGATATGAACTAAGTTATATCATTTTGTCTTTGTAACCTTTGAAGTAGAAATTTCCATCCCCCTGGTTTGCAGAGGAGAAAGCTGAGACTCAGAGAGGGAGGGTAGCATAGCCAAAGTTACACAGCCGGTACCTGTGGATCTGGAGTTTGAACCCTGAGCCTATCTGGCCTCAGGGCCTTCTTCTTCTTCCTCTATGGGAAAAAGGCCAATTCTCTTTTCCATTCCTAGAAATAGCCTTTGAAGATCTCCACATAGGTGAAAAGAGAACTTTCCTATCAGAGCAATTTATATTTATACAGGCTTATATTTTTATAAATTAGTTTTATAATTCATATCATATTTACCTTTAATAAAATCATTTTGCAGGGATTATTGTCTTTTATCTTTTTGTACATAGAATTTAGGTCTTGCAACCTTTTATTCACTTGATGAGAAATGTGAATATAACCACGGACAATTCTAAAATTCTTTAGTAACTTGAAAGTATTTCATTTATGTTAAATCGATCAGTAATCAATTAAGGACCATATATTGAGCACCTAGTATATGCCAGATATTATGCTAATGGTTTTGTTGGACTGACTTTAAAAAAAAATTCTAATTCTATCTCTTAATTAAAATTTAAATTAACTTGCATTTTTATAAATGACAAGTCTCCAAACACAGGGTAAGCCAGAAATGATAGAAGTTGGGACATAGAGACCTTTGAGGACCACCGTTGCTGGTTGAAACCAGTTTTTCCTCTAGTTCTATTCTCTGCCTTTCTTTGCCCTGCCCTGTTCTTTGAGGGGTGTGTGTGTGGGGAGGTGAGAGCCTGGGGTCTACATATTGATTCCCTTGGCATCTCTCGCCTTCTGTTTTCTGGTTGTATTTGGTGGAGCAGCAGGAAAGCCGATGGGCGGAAGGGAGGGAACCCATTGTATTTATTCCTCCCCTCTCCCTCCCTTGCTATGGCCTGGGTGGGCCTGGCAGGGGTGACTTCCTCTCCTGCTTTGCATCTGTCAGGGTGCCCCTTCCATAGTCCCAGCTCTCCCCAGGCCCTACAATATTGTTTTGTCTACTTGCCCTGTCAGACCCAGGGTTGGTACTGACCTCCCACTGTTGCTAGTCCCTGGATGCCTTGCCATTCCTCACTGGCTGCTTTAGCTTTGCCCACACCCCTGTAAATAGTCTTTTATTTTGAATGTGCCATCTGTTTCCTTTAGCATCCTGACTGATACTGCCAATTAGTCTGCGCCAAGCACTATGCTCTGACTTCTACATGGATTATCTCATATAATAATAATACCCATCCTATGTGTCTATTTCTCATATTATGCTTATTCTTAACAAAAAACTGATCAAAAGGAGATTTAGAGAGAGTAACTTGCCCAAGAGGGAATATAGCTTGAAAGTGGCAAGGCCAGGATTCAAACGCAGGCAGTCTGATTCTAGAGCACCCGCCCCTCACTTAACCCTGACACTGTACGTCTCCGGTCAGGTTTTCTGGGAGGCAGGCTCTGAGATGATGGTTTGCAGGCAGTCAGGCAGCATCTTTGGGAGTAGAGAGCTCAGGATTGACACCTGTGGGATAATGAAGGCAACAGGATTGGGTAGAAGGAGAAGTTGAACTGCGATGCAGTGGCAACAGAAGCCTGAGCTGACCTCACGAGGAGTCCTGGGGCTGGGAAGGCTCCCAAACTGGGGTAAGGGAGCTAGGCTTTTACACCCTGGTACTGACCGGTCACTCAATGCAGGCTTTAACCTTGGGCTCTCTTTAGCCAAGGCAAGTCCCAAAGAGAGACTGTTGAGAGTAGGGACTGCCCACACTCCCAGCAGCTGGTGGATGAGGGCCTCATCCTGGAGGGCGGATCTGGGCAATACACCATGGCATCACTGCACTGTTGGAAACACATATGGATGTCACGAGTTAGCAGCCGGCTCAAATCACGGGCCATCTTTGAACATTTTTATTAGACTCATGAATATGGTTGGTTTCTCTGGCCTTTCCTTCTCTCTCTCTCTCTCTCTCTCTCTCTCTCTCTCTCTCTCTCTCGTGTGATGATTATGATATAATTCTTCGATATTATTGAAAAAACCCTGAAGTAGGAGTTAAGATATCTGGATTCTAGTTCCTGCTCTGCTATCTACTATCTCTGTGCCTTTATTCAATTTACTTAATGTTTTTGGATTCCAGTTTCCTTATTCATAAATCGAGGAGCTTTGATTAGATGGTCTCTGAGGCTACTTTCAGCTGTAAAGTTCTATGTTTCTCTGAATTTATTAGCTTTCTAAAAGCCAGAAATAGCAAAAGTAAACATGTTGGAATGCTTTTTAAGTAAAGCTGGAGATTATTTCTTGCAACCCCTGGTCAGTGACTTTCTCAAGCTCTCTCAATAAATCATGATGAACTTCATGAAAATTCACACAGCCCCAGTATCAACCAGTGTTCTCTGAAGAGCAGGGATGTTTCTTTTCTCACTGCAATGTCTTTATTTGGTATATATGAGATTTTAGAATGCTAGACACTTCTCATTCTTTCTCAGCATAGCTTATACAGATGTTTTATTTTAAGAATTGTTTTGAAATAATTGCTTTTGCAGGGTCATTGTTGTAGCTTGAACAGACACGGTCTTAATTTGGATAGATGTATCTTGATCAAAGTGAAAAAGAATGGAAAATGCCCTTGGGTTCAGTTGGTGAATGAAAACTGATTCTCAAAGTCTAGAAAGGCTAGAAAAACAAACAAACAAACAGATAAACAAACAGAAACTAGACAACAAAAAAAGGAAGGGAGGTATTGATGATAGAATTCTAAAAAAATATTGAATACGTACTCAACATTGTGAACTTTAATTAGAACGTAAATACATTTTAACAACAGAGTAAAAGCTTAACTACCAAACCAAGTAAATATAGAAATCTCTCAAGATTGATTTTTCTGAGCTGTGGCAAATGATTCAATGAAAATGGAAAATAACTATTGTTGTCAGTCATGTATGGCCCTGCCTGTGTGATTTCCTAATGTAAGCCTTATGGTCGAAACTGCTTGAACCATAAATAAATAAATAGGCGTACCTTCTCCCTGGCTTCCTTACCTGACTCTCGTTAAACCCTATCAGCAACTGTAGAGGGCCAAAGAAGCAATTTCAATAAATATTTCATTACATGGGAGCCCATTTGCTGGTGTTTCAAATAAATAAGTACATTTTCTCACTCAGTGGACTCTAGAAGGGAAAACTCTCCAGTTTCCATTTTCAGACTTTCTTTTGCTTTCTGAGGAGGTCAGTCATTTTCGTTTTCCAGTGTACAACTCGATTATTTATTGGGGGAAAATGTTTTAAACCAGGAAAAGGAAAAAAAAAAATCCAACCAAATAATTTATTGAAGACTGTCTCCTGGCAGATTAATCCCTACCCCTTGGCCAGGGCTCATTCCAGAGTGATCAGACTGGTCAAGCTTAAATTGTACATCCACAAGAAGTTGCATAAATAACCCCAAATACTGTGAACCTCTTTGCACTCGGTCATCTCCACGACCTTCAAAGCAAATGTCAGAAAGGTAGTAAGAAAAAATATAGCTTGAGACGCTCTAGTTATGGTATTTTCTAATAAATAACAACCTTTTTGGCTGCTTTCATCTAAACACATTTATCAGTTAAGACACATATGCTTCTTCTAGGTAAGTGAGTAGAAATATGGCCCTTTGTGGGTAACCTGGAAATACAATTAAAAGTGTTCTAAGCCATGCTTAGGAGCTGTGTTCAGAGGCAGAGTTAACTCTTAAGTAATATCCTTATTTTCTTGATCACATCAATCTGAACATTGTTATGAACTATGGACTATGGTTCATTTTAATTGCCTCCTTCACAAAGAGCCTGGCTGTGCGTGGGAGTGGTTGAAGAGGTGATTTTCTGAAATGCTCAAGCTTCCATCCTGCTTACCCAAAGGATGGGCCTTTATTTACAACTGCAGACCGACAAGAACTGTCCCAGTTAGAGATTTTGCCTGGTCTCTTTTTGCTCAGCAATTTCAGTCCCAAACAAAAGTCCTATTCTCACACAAACTCTTCTCCATCCTCAAGTTTTCAATTTTGGCTGGAGATATTACCAATATTCAAGTTTTCCAGATCAGGAATCATAAAGTTATCTTAACCCTTCTTCCTGATTCCCTTTAGCTAATATGTTATGTATGTGCTGTTTGTTCTTTATCAATACATCCCTCAGATAAACCATTGCCCCTTTTTAATGAACAAGTCATGGATTTAGAAAAGGAGACCTGGAATTCTAGTATCGCTGCTTTGCCACTTACTAATTATGGCAACTGACAAGTTACTAAATTTTAGTGTCTTCACCCGTAAGGTAGGGAATAGTCATATCTGTTTTGCTGACTTCACAGAGATGTTTTTATTATGAAATGAGTTAGTGTATATTGTAGATATTCCCAATCTATGTAGTAGAAAGAGGCAGATACCCTAATAAGACTGCTGTCCTCTTTTGGGCACCAGAACACGAAACTGCTCTGTATGCACCATCCACTCCCATTCAAGGCTTTGCCAAATTATATAGCTAGCTTTCTGTCTTGCTGTCACTGCAGATACCCAGCCTTGATCACCATGAGCATTAAACCCTCTAGAAGCTGTTCACCATATTGCTTACCCCCGTGGACCAAGAGAACAGACACATACTACCTCATATCATTACTGCTAAAAGGTCGTTTCAGGCTGCAGCTCAATCCAGTTGTGCCAAAGTATTCACAATCCTTTAAGACACCATAGAGATTAAATCCACCCTTCTTCACATCTGTGATTTCTGCAACTCCTTACTGCACCTCTCCTTTGGGACATCCGACAGGAACATCATTTTTTTTTTTTTATTTCTGCATATTGTGGGGGTACAAATGTTTAGGTTACGTATGTTGCCCTTGCCCCCCTCCTCCCCACCGAGTCAGAGCTTTCAAGCGTGTCCATCACCCAGACGGTGCGTGTTGCACTCATTGTGTATGTATATGCCCATCCCCTCCTCCCTCCTCCCATCTGCCCGACACCCGATAAATGTTATTCCTATGTGTGCACTTAGGTGTTGATCAGTGAAACCAATTTGGTGGTGGGTACATGTGGTGCTTATTTTTTCATTCTTGGGATACTTCACTTAGTAGAATGGGTTCCAGCTCTATCCAAGAGGTGCTAGATCACCATTGTTTTTTATGGCTGAGTAGAACTTCATGGTGTACATATACCACATTTTATTAATCCACTCATGTATTGATGGGCACTTGGGTTGTTTCCACATCTTTGTAATTGTGAATTGTGCTGCTGTAAACATTGGAGTGCAGATGTCTTTTTTATAGAATGTCTTTTAGGAACATCATTCTTGATAGGCCTAAAACCTTACTTAATATTTCCTCCTCCCAAACTGTTTCAGTGTCCCTCCTCTCAATGAATGGCACTACCATTCACTCACTTGCCCAAGGCAGAATCTGGAGTTGCCTTATCTCTCACCAATATTTAATTAAACACCAAAGACTTTTGTGTCTATCTCCTAAACAATTCGTTTTTCTTCTTCATTGCCATCTACCCTGTCTCAGGGCATCATCAGCCCTTACCTGAATTACTGCTGCAGCTTCTTAAATTGTCTGCCAGTCGGTACTTATTCCCCTCCCTCTCTCAATTTTATCTTCACATTCTAGCCAGGGTTATCATTCTAAAATGCAAAAATGACCACGTCATGACCCTGCTTAAGATATTCTCAATGGCTTCCAATTGCCTTCAAGATACTGACCAAATTCCATGTATCCTGTAAGGTTGGATTTCTGCTATTGCTTCCAGTTTCCCTTTCCCATTCATACTACGTATGAACAGTTTGTAAACTTGGGTGATTACTTTCAGTTTCAAGAATGAGCCATAAGGGCCCCTTCATGACTTTGCCTTGCTAATCCTTCTTACCTGGATTACTTTCTTCCCCCCCTTTGCCTTGCTAATTCCCAGTCACTCTTTGGATTTCAGTTTAGGTGTTGCTTCTTCTGGAAAGCATCTCCTGATACCCAAGATCTGAGAACACCCTGCACTTCTGCTGTAATGACATGCACAACATCGTTCGGTACTTGCCTGCCTACCCACCTATGTCCCTCACTCACACTCCACAGAAGCAGGAGTTATGCTGGCTGGTTGACCATTCCATTTCCAGAATATGGCACAGTACCTAGCACACAGAAAATGCTCAAGTATTTCTTGAATAAATAACATAATAAAATGAATGATATATTTGTTTATTTTCCTGGGGAAACAATGTGACATGGTTTAAAAATTTACCAGTTATCAGAAGTCCATATTGCAGTCCCACTTCCCAATTGTGGATGTCAGCAAACCTCTCTATAGAATGGAATAATAATATCTGTCTCAGACTACTTTAAGAGTTGTTTTAATAATGATGAGATAATTCACGTAAAAGCTCACTGTAAAATGTAAAACTCGCTACAAATAAAAAAGTGTCCTTATCACAATGATTATGCCTTCATTGACATGTGCATGTGTATATCAACTATCTTAGACCCACTATTTAAATGTATCCATTTAAAAAATCATGTACTATATCAGTTAGC
This sequence comes from Lemur catta, assembly GCF_020740605.2. Lineage (NCBI taxonomy): Eukaryota > Metazoa > Chordata > Mammalia > Primates > Lemuridae > Lemur > Lemur catta. Next base: position 62,390,701 of record NC_059139.1, on the reverse strand, counting down.
TCTTGCAGCATAACAAGATTCTTGAAAAACTTAATGGCTTAAAACAACAATGATCTATTTAGTTCAAGAGTCTGTAGGTTGGCAATTTAGGCTGGTTTCAACCAGGTAGCTGGTCTTGGCTGGGCTCTGTGGAGCTATCAGGTCAGCTGGGCGATGGCTGTCTGGATGGTTTTGGCTGGAGAGGTTGACTCTGCTCCATGTGTCCCGTCGTCCTCCAGCAGGTCGACATGGGCTTGTTCACTTACTGGAGGCGGGGTTCCCTGAGAGTAAATCGAATAGCATGGGGCCTCTGAAGTATAGGCTCAGAATTGGCACCATATCACTTTGTTGTGCTTTGTTAGTCAATACAAGTCCAAAGTCAGCCTATTTTAAATAGGTAGAGCAATATATTCTACCTCCTGATGGGAAAACTTCCAAAGACATATTATAAAGAGGTGTGGATACAGGGAGGGAAATAATTGTGGCCATTTTGCAATCCACTACACACTGTCAGCATCTTCTTTTAATTATTTACCAAGTCACAAATCTGACCATCTTACTTCTTTTTTTTTATTTTATTTTGACGTAACTTTTCATTTTTTTATTATTTTTTTAAATTTCAGCTTATCATGGGGGTACAAAAGTTTAGGTTATGTATATTGCCCATCCCCCCCATGCCCCCAGAGTCCATCTTACCTCTTAATCTAAAACTATTCAGTGACTCTTCATTGCCTATAAAATAAAGTCCAATCTCACAGCAAAGACCTCCATGAACTTCCCACATTGACCTTATCTCCCTGGTTCTTTCTGCTGAAGGAACAGAATTTATAATCCCACAAACCAATTGTGCTGTTTCTGGCCTCTGCAGTTCATGCTCCTCCCTCTGCCTGGAGAACTCCTCCCACCTTTCCTTGCCTGGATAATCTCACTTGTTCTAATAATAAAAACAATACCACTTATTATAAGCCAGGCATTGACTGTTCTGAATACTTCATATGTGTATATATTATCCCTATGAAGGAGGAACTATTTTTTATCTCCTTCTTACAGATAAGGAAACTGGGGCACTGAGAAGTTAAGTAACGTGTCCAAAGTCACTCAGCTCGAAGTCTGGTTCCAGAATCAGGATCTGCAGTTTGTGCATTTAATCTCCAGGGCCTCGTACCTCCTAAGAATTAACTCAGTTTGGTCTGTTCCCACACGTATCTTGACATTTTCTGTGTTCAATTACCCATTTCAGTGTCTGATGTTTCTGAGTTATAGGCTCCTTTAAGAACGCAGAACATGTCTTACCTTTGTAACCATCGAACCTAGCACAGAATCATGTCTGTGCTGCCCTCTCCACACTTACCAAGATGCGTCTTTTGCACCACTAAAAATCTCTGCTGCTTCTTGGATGAGAAAATCAGAGTCAAGACTATTAATCCTCACAGCATCTCCAAGAAAGAAATGACGAGTGGGAAGCTTTATCTCATTTTGCAAACAGGAAATTTAGGCGTGTGGAGATGAAATCACCCAGCACTGTGCCAGGATTCTTTTTTGGGTTTTCCGATTCCTAGTTTTGTGTTCTCTCTACCAAAAAGTGGTATTTGCCTATGAAGTGCAGCTGATGGTTGCTTAATTTTCCCCAGAACAAAGTTAAAAAACATAACAATTAAATTAAATCACCCAAGAGGGATGTTGCCTTCCATTGTAAAGTTTTGAGGGAACAAACTTTTGGGGAAACTTTTTTCCCCTGGGGTATAGTGCTTTCTTCTCTTTCAGCAGAATATATTGTGTCTGATGGAGCAAAAAATTGTTTTTAAGAAACCCTGCACCAATCTGTCTGCCCCAGCTCAGACACATGCTCACACAGAAAATTAAATTCACAGAAATGAGAGAAAATCAAGAGAACCAAAGGAGCATGTCTTCTGTTTCCCAGAATCATTCTCTAGCTTATTTAGTGGCCTGTTGGGTGAAGGGGTGATGAGGGGAAAGGATTGGTTGAATGCAATTGATTTTTCATGTCTCTTTGCTTATTTCATCAAAGTATTACAAAAAAGTAAGCATTGTCCACATTTCACCTACCGGGTTTTAATCCGTAAGATAAGCTTTATTAGAACTTAGACAGTTAAAACAGTTTTTTTTTTTCCCAGCTTTAGTTTCATGACTACCATTTGTTTCATTAACAGCAGTAACTTCTTGGGTGTAAAGCTTGCCTGAAATGGTAAGTACTAAGAGAAAGTGGAGAAGGAAGGGGAAATAAAAGAAGAGGCTGAAGGAATAGTGCTGTTCAAATACATTCATGGGAAAGAGAAGCCACTGGATGGATGATCTCTGTAGCCATTTAAAATGTTCCTCCTTAAAGTTTGTTTTTGGCATTTAGCTTCAATTCTATTATTTCCTAAATCATAATCTTTAAATACCCTTATAATCAGCTCTTATACACATATTATTTTGATCATGCCTTAGTTAGAATTTTTATTCATATTAAATTTGTTTTGTGTTGTTTTTGTATCATAGTGACTTCCCTGGGCTTAAATCTCTTTAAACCTCATTGGCTAATATAACCATGCACTGGAGTACCGGGGTGTAATCTTTGCAGGAGAGGGACTTTGGCATGTCTCGTAAACCATGCACTTAATAAATGCTAGATGAGGATAATGGAGATGACGCTGCACATGCTGACCTTTCCTAGTAATCTATTTTCCTTAAAATGATTATATTTGCTTCAGTGACTCAAAACATTCCTTTTTTTTTTTTTTCTCCCCCTGCTATCTTTAGAAGAACGAAACACCTTCCAGATTTTGTTATTTTCTAGCCTCGAATTAAGAGTTTGAGAAACTAGAAGCCAAGCTCCTCCGGTCATTGTGCACAATCATGAGGCTGCATATGAACTGGCAATTAAAACTCGCCAACTCCTCAGCACTGCCTCGGATTCTTCCACCCGATCTCTTCTCACCTCTATTCTCAGAATGGCTGGTTTGTTATGAAACTAATTCTTTTCTAGGCCAAGTTTCCTTTGAACAGGGTGCAAAGGCATATGATCCTGTGGATTAGAAGTGGGTTGTCATCAAAATGATATAGCTCTGTTCTTCTCTGTTCCTTTCTTGGAATGGCTGAGAACAGACTTGCGAAGAGAAAAACTTGTTGGCGTTTGGGAGCTGCCAGGTTTTAGAGAGCCCAATTATGTCTTTTTGGAACTAGCATTTCTTTAATAGAGTTTAATTTAAAAGTGTTTTTTCATTTTTGACATTTCTTGTAGTTTTCAATTCGAAAGATGAGGATATGTTTACTCATCGGGAAAATAAAAACAGACTGTGTGTGAGTAAGCAGGGTCAGCTGCCCATTTGGGATGAGATTTGAGTGGCCATCAAATGACCCCTATGCTCTAAAGAGCACCCTTGTTATTATCTTAGTCCTGAAAATGCCCCCATTGCTGTGCCTTTGCTTTAAATCATTGTAATTCTACTAGGGCACTAGTTTAGTTTGCAGCTCAGCATCTATTACATCGACTTCTTGATACAAGTATCCACAAGTTCCCTGTGAAAATCATCCCTCCTCTGTTTTGGAGGAGCTCACTTCACCAGAGTTACAGGACTGGGCCCCTAAACCTAGCCTAGTCTCCGGACCAGGGGAATTGGTCCAGATATGGGCACATAGCCAAATAGAAGAGATGTGAAGAGACTTTTGCTGGATTTTTAAAAAAAATTTTTTTTGAGAGAAGTGTTTTGTTTTTCACAGGAACTACTAGACATTTGATCTCTTTTTTCACTGAAGTTGTTGGTGGGAGGATGTGATGTATGTGATCACAGCCTTCATTTTCTATAACATAAGTTGGAATTGAGGAGACCAATGAGTGGAGCCTGAGCTTGGAGTTGAATACGTGGAAAGCAGGACAGAGACAGCAAGAGGCTGGGCCCTTAGTGACATCTTTTGAACATTCAATCAAGTCTCACCTGAACTCATTGTTACCCAGTATGCATGCTATAACTACTAGTCACTTGACTATTATCTATTTGGATTTAACTCTAAATATCACTGCTTTTCTAGCTCTAGAGAGTCCCTTGGGGTTAGCTGAAGCTTCCAGGCCTGCATCACAGCTCAATTTCTCTCTCTCCCTAATATTGCTTCCTCCTTCCATAGGGGTTGATCCCAAGGGACTCCCTTTTAAACATCCTGCACAGGAAGCTCCATCTCACAGGCAGAGGTAGCTCCTTTTAGGTAGACTGGCTTTTCATGAGCTCAACCCCAATCAAAACAAAACAAAATAAAACAATTTTATTGTATCTCATTTTTGCAAATGCTTGGAAATTTGTCTGTTGGATCTTAAGGCAAGATCCAACTCAACCAAGGAGGTTGAGTTATCCCAGTACAGAGCAGGAGGAAGAGGAAATCTGGATAGATCACTGTCTTCTAAAATTGCTAATCAAATTTATATTTCATTTTTTAACTTTGACATATTTATATACGAATGAAACCGTCACCATAATCAAGATACTTTAGTAGTTTCTCCCTCCCACCCCTTTCTTCATCCCTATGCAACCACGAATCTGCTTTTTGTCACTATAGATTCCTTTGCATTTTTTAGAATTTTATGTAAATGGAATCATACAGTATGCACTCTTTTGGTTTGCCTTATTTCACTCAGCATAATTATTTTGAGATTTATCCATGCTGCGTGTATCAATTCTTCATTCCATTTTACTGATTATGAAACTTGTTTATTCATTCACTTGTTGATAGACATGGGTTGTTTACAGTTTTTGGCTATTATAAATAAGGCTACTATGAACATTTAGGTACAAGTCTTTGTATAGACATAGGTTTTCATTTCTCTTGGCTAAACACCCAGGAATGGAATGGCTGGATTGTACAGGTAATATATGTTTAACTTTTTAAGAAGCTGTCAAATTATTTTCCATGATTGCATCATTTTTCATCCCTACCAGCAGTGTATGAGAGTTCTAGTTCCTCCACATGTTCACAGATCCTTGGTACGGTCTTTCTTTTTCAGGGTTAACTATTCTATAGGTAAGTGGTGGCATCTCATTGGTTTAAATTTGCCTTTCCATAATGGCTAATGATGTGGAGCATCTTTTCATGGGATTACTTGCCATTCATATATCTTCTTGGGTGAAACGTATGTTCAGATATTTTGATCATATTTAATTTGGTTATTTGTTTTCTTTATTATTAAGTTTAAAGAGTTTTTAAGAAACAATATATTCTGTATACAGTTGTGTGCTGTATCAGATATGTGCTTTGAAAATATTTTCTCCCAGCCTGTGGCTTATCTTTTCAATCTCTTCTCTTAACATTGTCTTTTAAAGAGCAAAAATTTTTTATTTTGATTTAATCTGATTTATTAATTTTTTGTTCTATAGATTATGCTTTTGGTGTTATTGCTAAGAAATCTTTGGATAATCCAAAGCCACAAAGATTTTCTTCTATGTTTTCTTCTAGAAGTTTTATAGTTTTAGGTTTTACATTTAGGTCTATGATCCATTTATTTTTAATTTTTATGATCCATTTTGAGTTAATTTTTGTATATGGTGCAAGATATGGATTGAAATTCATTTTATTTTTTTGCATATGGATATCCAAGTGTTTCAGCACCATGTGTTGAAATCGCTTGTCTAATTTTAAAATATGGAACACATAATTCCAGTGTGGTCCATAGACTATCTCAGCATAGTCACTCCTAGCGCTTGTTAAAAATACAAATTCCTAGGTCTCACACCTAGCCCTTTGAATTAAAATCTTATGGCAAATATCCTAGGTGATTCTTGTGGTTACTAAACTTTGGGAACAAATGGCAAAATGTAATTATTATCCATTAACACTTCACTTCCAGTCAGTACTGTCTCCATTAAAGCTCAAAAAAACACACTTTAGAAAAAGTTCAGTAAAAATTCACCTGTTTAAGGCAAAACTTCCAAGCTTAAAAAGCAATGGGAAAAAACAAAAGTAGGAAAAAAAAAATAGAATGAGCAACTGCAGAAATTAAAAAAAAATAAACAGCAACATATGTGCCAATACATACAGAAAACTTCTAAATATCAAAAAAATTTTAGATGATTTAAAAGACATAATAATAGGGGAAATATTTTTGAATAGGACAAGTGATTAATTTTTAATCTATAAAGAGATAAAATTATTTAGGAATGAGTAAAAACATCACTGTGGGCTACATAAAAGGACAAAGAACATAAAATACACCATTGAGATTAGATTGAGAGAATATTATTCAGTCAGTAAGATTATTTTAAAAAATGATTTTTACAATGAGGGAGAAATGCTTATGATATGGTGAAAATCCTGAAAATGAAATCATTATTTTCTATGTCTTTGTATACATAACACAAGGCTTAGGAAACAGCAAATAGCGACTGGCATATGCTCTTGGATAGTATTTTCTCTTTTATTTTGTCAGTTTAAGGTAATGCCATTTATTTTTTCATCTGGAATGAAATATACATTATTTTTGAAACTTTTTAAAATTTTCATTTATTTATTTATATTTATTTCAGAACATTATGGGGATACAAATGCTTTGGTTACATAAATTGCTTTTAGTGTGCATTGTACCCATTAGTGTGAATTTAGCCATCTCCTTCTTTCCCTCCCACCTGCTTGATTTCCAATGAATGTTATTTCCATATGTGAACATAAGTGTTGATCAATTAGTTCCAATTTAATGGTGAGTATGTGCAGTGTTTGTTTTTCCATTCTCATGATACTTCACGTAGAAGAATGGTTTCTAGTTCCATCAGGTTAATATAAGAGGTATTAGTTCTTCATTTTTTTAATGGTGAGTAGTACTTCATGGTATACATATACCACACTTTATTAATCCACTCAGGTATTGATGGGTACCTGGGTTGTTTCCATATCTTTGTAATTGTGAATTGTGCTACTATAAACATTCAAGTGCAGATGTCTTTTTTATAGAATGTCTTTTTTTCCTTTGGGTAAATGTTGAGTAGTGGGATTGCTGGATCAAATGGTAGTTCTACTTTTAGCTCTTTGAGGTATCTTCATACTACTTTCCATAGAGGTTGTACTAGTTTGCAGTCCCACCAGCAGTGCATGAGTGTTGTCATCTCTCTGCATCCACACCAACATTTGTTGTTTGGGGGCTTTTTGATAAAAGCCATTCTCACTGGAGTTAAGTGATATCTCATTGTGGTTTTGATTTGCATTTTCCTGGTGATTAGAGATATTGAGCATTTTTTCATGTGTTTGTTGGCCATTCTTCTGTCTTCTTTTGAAAAGTTTCTGTTCATGTCCTTTGCTCACTTTTTAATGGGGTTGTTTGACTTTTTTCTTGCTGATTTGCTTGAGTTCTATATAGATTCTAGTTATCAGCCCTTTATCAGATGTATAGCATGCAAATATTTTCTCCCATCCTGTAGATTGTCTATTCACTCTAATGTTTGTTTCCTTGGCTGTGCAGAAGTTTTTTTAATGTGAGAAGGTCTCTTTTATTTATTTTTGTTGTTGCTGTGATTGCTTTTGGGTTCTTTTATCTCCAGTGAGCAGATGTAATCTGAAAAAAAAAATCAAACCTATTTTTTTAGTTAGAAGAGATCTTAAATGATTTTCTTAGCAAAGTCAGGCATTGGGAGAGAGTATAAGCGATGGGCCAAAGGAGAGGCAGCCGAAGGGGCTGAAGACATGTTTTGTGCAAAGTTGTCTTAAACCTGAAGACAGAAGTATGTATGAGTTTCCTCGTTTGCAAGTTGTAACAGTGGTTAAAGACTTGGTACAGATTGGGAGGCCTGGAAGAGGTGGACAGGTTCTAACACCTGTGTCACAGTCTGTTTTCCTGATCAGGTATAGACGCTGCTCAAGTCCAAAGAGTCCCCTTTCTTGACTCAAAAAGTGAGTGGGGCACAGAGGAAATTAGTTAAAGCCATTAACAGCCCTTTCTACTCACCCAGAGCCATCCGGTTATGAAACGTCTGTTTGTTCACAGACTCTGAAGTGTTGCTTTGTTTGCGTCATCCTTCCTCTACAGTTCAGAAACTAAATCTAAAATATTTCACCAAATTGGAAACCCTCTCATATCTTCTGGGTTTGTACTTCTGAACTGAAATTGAACTCTGGCACTTTAGTTCACATGACGTTAGAACAATGTAACTTTTTGTTTTGAAGAAGAATGGCTTTAAAAGTCTCATAAATTCGTCCTGTCTGTTCTTGGATATCAAGTAGCACTTACAAATGCCAGCACCTAAATTTTGCGTAATTGTGAATAAATAAATGTTAAAGAAGCAGAAATGTAGAGATTATATACCTCAGATTACACACAGGTTTAGAAATAATAAAAATGTATTTGTCCTTTTAAAATCTAGTATTGGAGATTGCATCAAGAATTGCAAAAAAGGATATTAAAATACAAAAACAGATTATGATTTAGTATAATACATTGATTAATCTACAAAAGGCAAATTACAATGTCAAGTAAGGGTAGAGAGATCTCTAAAGTGCTACCGTTTATCAGAAGGAATTTTTAGATATTTGTTCATTAGATGGTTCTATCTTTTTAAGTTCCAGGTAGCATAGAACAAAATTTTGATGCAGTCTACTTTTGTGATCTGTACTAAAATAATTATCATCAAAACAACTATCGAGTATCTAAAGTATGCAGCACATATCTCATAAAATAAACTAAAATAAATAAATTTGTATAAAAAGCTTTCTCAGCCTTGTTAGAAAAATGATACAGAGTGACTGTGAACTAGAAAAATCTAGGCAACTTCTCTAAAATAGCAACAGGCAAGGGTATCTTAAGGAAACCCAGAGGAGGTTAAAAAATAGATTTAAGGATTGATCCAAGTTATTTTCACTATTTTTGTGGAATCTCTTTTCAAAACCAAGAACTGAAATATGTAGTACAATGATTATAATTCTACTTAAAGGAAGAATAGAATCTGAGTATCTGAAATAAGAACAGGACCATACAAATGCAGTCTCATTGCTTCATATTTGAAAATATATACTACTAGATTTCTCTGACATGAAATACTTGCACATTAGTTTCACTGATATGTATAATGTTAGGTGTGCTAAAAAGTAGAATAGAAAAAAAGGTTATAAAGTAGGGTTATCAGCACAGCATTAAGCTCTGGATTCCAATTCACCTACAAAAATAGATATCATATCCAAATTTCTAGGCCTGTGGGTCTTAGTCTTGCCATTCACTTACCACTTTAACTTGTTGAATAGTTTAATAAGTTCCATATACTAAGTATCATAAATGTCTAAGACATATCTTGCAATAGTAGTGTTCTATTTTTGTGGAAAGGAGTTGTCAGTAGAATATATGAATAGTATTTTGAGAGTGTTTTGATGTTGTACTTATCAAAATGAGCTTGATTTTCACATTGAATTGACCAGATTCAGAATATTTGGCTACTATTGCCTAGCTAGTTAATTCTGTACTTTCCCAGATTCTATACTAATTTGAGCATTTTGGCTGAAAACTCTTTGTTTGATACTCAAGGAAACACTATGTAGTCAGTAATATGTGAGCCATTATTTTAGAAAATATGGACAATTCTGTCCCAAATAAGTTTGATTTGCCTGGTTCCATAGACTTAAAAATTATGCAGTTTGAATTGTGCATAGTCTCTTAGTGAATGACAAAGTTATTGCTCCTAAAAAAAAAAAAAAAAAATCCCCAACCTTCAATCTTCAGCCATGCTGTTCCTCGTAGAAAAATTTCCTGGACTTGGTTAAAAAAAAATTGGTGAAGTGATACTGAGGAAGGTACCACCTTCCATTTCAAATCAAGAGCCATTTATCAAATGCTGAATTTGTGCCAGGTACTGTATTGAGCACTTAAGAAAAAAGGTGAGACTAATATAGTTTCCATCTATTAATACACTATTTTATATCTGGCAGCATGCAATTACATTATCCTGCTTTATCTTCACTGGGACTCCATGAGATAGATATTATTTTCCCCATATTATAGATGATAAAACTGAAATAAAAATGCTACTTGCCCAAGTTCATACTTTTAGTAGAGCTAAGACTATACCTCAGGTATTTTTTGACTCCCAGTTCTTTTCTCTTTTGATTATTCAAAGGCATATGTTTTCCCTAATGTTTTCAGTCAAGATAAACCATGTAACTATTGTAGTGCAGAAGTCTCTCTAGTACAAAGAAAGAATTTCTGCACCTTGTCTAAATTTCACTGGCCATTTCAATACCATAGGAGCAGGAAATTATTCAATTTATGAGAAAATTCATGCACCTGTGGATTTCATCTTTTGTGCCAGCTGAATAGGTGAGGTTGGATTTGATTTGCTCCATGACTAAACTCTAAAATTGGGATTTAAAATGGATATGTAATCTCACTCTGATGCCATTTCTCCCGTAATGCTGCCTAATGGTTATGCAAGTCTCAGAAACGTATTTAAAGTAATAACATGTCCTTTTATCCAATAACATCAAGCTGAGATCTTTTTTGTTCATTTTTGCTAGACCTCTAACCTTTAAAGGTGAGTCAGGCAGCTGCAGAAAGCCTGATCTTATTTTCTGCCCCCGGCAAGACTTTTTCAAGTTCATCTTTTTTCCCTTCTCTCAAAATCTGATGAAAAATGAAATGTCAGGAAAACAAGCTCTTGGGCTAAAAAACTTGTGTCTGTCTCTGTGACAGATGTCAGTTTGAAAGGTTTCAGGTCACCTGTCCGAAGTGTGCTAGCCTGATGTGTACTCACATAGACTCGACCTCACACCAATAATGAGTTTCGCTTTTAAAAATATCCTTGAAAAAGAATTAAATGACTTCAAGTCATTGCCTTTTCCACTGTTTTTTAATTCTGATTAATGAAACAAATGGGGTGGAGCTGAAGAGAGAAAGAGAGAGTGAGAGAGAGAGAGTGAGAGAGAATTTTATAAAGGGCAGCTTGACCTTTGGGTGCCCCTGGCAATGAACCAATCAGCATTCTTTTAATCCAAACACAGATGCTGGGAGCTAAACAAACACTATATTTGTGAACAAGAATTCAGTTTGCTGTCAAAATACAGTGAGGATCAGCACAGTATGGCTTTTAACAAAATATCATGAATTAAATTTTAAATGTTTATGATTAATCAAAAAAGTAATATTAACAAACATCGTGTCTCAATAGTGGCTCAATTCAGTAACAAATATTTCCAGCAAAAATTCATTTGTTTTGAAAAGTCCTGTATCCTAACTCCAACCTGGACACAACTCCCTAATATTTTATGCTAGAAACACCACTGATACTATTGTACAAGTCGGAAGTTTGTAATGACTAATTAATGCAGTTGAACTCTGTTCTCTTTCTGGATTAGTTATACAATGTTTGAATTATTTATCACGGTGATTAAAAAAGTGTTTCTTTTTTTTTCTTTTTTCTTTTTTTTTGTGAGCCTTTATCACAGCTCAGGCAATTGAAAAATTAAAATAAAAAAGATGGATTTTATTTCATCAACTTGGGAGTAATTTCAGGACTTTGTCCCATAACCAAGAAGATAAAAGATTACAGTTCCAAAGGCATGTTTATCAAATCTGCCACTCCAACCTAGAGGCCAGATCAGAAGGGATAGGAGAACCTATGGAATATAAACCCAGAAACTTTCATAGCACGGTAGAAATGTGAGTTTTTTCTTTCTCTTTGCTCGACTATTAAGTATCTAACTCGTCCTTTCTTTGAAGAAGGCCCACCTTTGACTTGAAATGAAGGTCAATTTCTTGAAGATGTGGTATTGTATTCATGTCTGGAACAATGTTATTTGTTTGTGTGGAAAACTTGGGGAAAAAAAGTGTAGACCTAAAAGGCAATTAGCTACTTTGAAACAGAAGTGAAAAGCTTATTTTCAGTAATGGTTTGTGAAATAGCTGTGAAACTGCCTTACCTTATACAGCTATGTTTTAGACCAGTGATTCTCAAACTTTCATATGCTCATGAATCGTCTGTGTCTTGTTAACATGCAGATTCAGATTCAGTAGGTCTGCGGTTGGGCCTGAACATCCGTATTTCTAGCAGATTCCCAGGTGGGGCAGATGCTGCTGAGCCCGGGCCACACATTGAGTGCTAAGCTTGTGGGTGACTCTTACTGCTTATCTCTCCACAAGAGTGTGTATCCAATGCCTCAAGATTCCAAAGTAGTTCTGAAATTCAAAAACACTGTCTTATTTGAAAAATATCTCCCTTCTGACATAGTTTCTCAATGTTTATGATCTTTTCTATGTGTCTCTGACTTTATCTCTTTTTAGGAACTTTCAAATTTTAATATAACTGTAGTTCCATCATCTCAGAATGACCCTAATGTATTATGAAGGAAAGGTACAGTACAAAGATGGAAACAATGTCAGGTTTTGCCAACTCTGCTCTTAAATCATGAGTTTCTCACCAGGTCATGGTCTTGGTGAGAGCATTTTGTACTCTATTAGGTCCAGCAGCAAAAGGTTCAAGGTCTTTGTAAGAATGCACTTGGGCCAAGAAGCACCCAGAGGAAAAACAGTTAAAAACAAGAGCGGGCAGAACTATCAGCAGTGTTTAGACCCAGATAACCACAAACATCCTGGAATTTACTTAACCATGTCTGATTTCCCAGTGAGTCATGTTTATAGCTCTAGATGTTAGTTTACTTTCCCTTCATTTTTTTCTTGATCACTCATGCAGTAGAAAGCGGAAACGAAATCTTCCATGGCAATTAAAGTGCCAATACTTGTGCTAGCTATGTGTTCCTGCTACTGATAGGGACAGATCTGGCCATTAGTCAAACAAAGCTGTACCAATTTTCTCATGCTCATTACCTATTTATAATATGGACATTCTCATGACATATCATGCAGCTGCTGTAGCAGGAAACTAATATCAAATGAGGGAGCGCCAGATTTAGCTTTACCAAGAGAAAATGCACCATATTTCATGCTCAATTTTCATTCTGGGTATGTTAGATATCCACGCGATTGCTGAGATTTTCATTCCAGTGTATTCATAATTGTGTATTCCTCTATGAGTTATTTTTATCTTTGATAAAGTTTCTTACTTTCTTTTCTGTTGAATGCCAAGATTGTTTAAACAAGTGAAAAATATTTGCTAATTTTCTTAAAAGGCTGAAGGTGTTTTCTGCACCGAGGGTGTAGCCTGTTGCTACCTTATACTAGAAGAATCAAACTGTGAGGTGCGTTGCCTATCACATAGTAAGGATTTAGGGATTACTATACTACTTCTTTCATAAAAGCCTTTATTTTATGTTGCCAACTTCATCTGGTGAGTCAGCCGGACACCCTGGAGCACATGATTGTAGACTAGAACCAGAAATATAGATCCTGCTACTGCTATCACACTAGACTCTCAATAACATTACTCTGAATAAAACTTCCTCTGTACGAAAACTGCTTCACCCTTTTTGATGAATATTGGTGGAGAAAAAAACGGGGGCTCTGGCAATTGTGAAAACAGATTTTTCTGGCTGAAATTAATAATTCTGAGCAGCACTAAAATTAATTACTCTGTGGTTATAAGTAGGCAGTGGATTTATGGTAAATGACAGAGTGTTTGCAAATTTTCCTGACTACTTGATTAGAAAATGCACAAGTGGAGGCGTCAGCCGAGCATGCATTATTTAAGTGGTTGGTGTCTGGCGACAATCTGGAAACTGCAATTGTTGTGGTTGCCGTAGGAAAATTCGCACTTTCTGAGAGAAATTCTTTCACCTTTGTGTGCCCACAGCATGGATCTCTCCTCGTGGCAGCTGTAGGAGACACAGGAACTCCGTGACCTGGAAAATGTGGGACAACTGCCACAAGGTGACCCTGGAAGGCTGGGGTAGGCCCAATTAATTTAAAATTTTGCTTGGCCTTGTCTCTTCCAATTTTCTAAATCCTCTGGAAAAATGATTAATGCGTACACTGCCAATGCGAAAATATTTTTGACCCTATTAAAGTCGACCAAGGGTAAACCAAGTGTAGGCTGGCATTGTATCAAACTAGCTTTATTAAATTTGATTGGAGGTTTGTATGAGGAAGGGACAGACAAGGACATTATTTTGCACAGCGGCTCTCTTTTAAATGAAAATATCAAGAGGAATACAAAGTAGCAATATGCCCTGGACAGGAATCATTTTAAATATAAGGAAAATATCACAAAGAACTTTGTTTAAAGGGTAAACTGTATTTGCTAGAAAATTTTCTGCTATCTTATTGCCATGCTGACCAATTACCAATGAGGATGTTTTAATTTATGGAAGGCTCCTGGAAGCCTTATATTTCTTTATTTATAAATGAGCCAGTTCAACCTTGCTGCCTTTCTCTTATCTGTCATTGAATTCTACAACTTAAAGTAACCTTTCTGCATTTTTGAGTCTTAGCAGAACAAGGCTCAATCTTATACTGTTACCCAATGTACTTATCCTACACAATTATCCAATTAATTAATAAAGGGATTAATTTCTTTTACTGGTTATGTGGTTTTGAATGAAAATGGCACAATTCTGGCACAATTTCAAAGGATAAAACTTATCACAGGTATTTCTTTCTTCTCCAAGAAAGAGGAAATCTGTTTAATTGTCATAAAATGTAGTGAATACATAATTTAATTTAGGAGCCAATACCCAGATGTCACGTAATGTTTTTCTATAGTTTTCTCAAACCAAGAGATATTCAACCACTTGAAATGTTATCATAAAGAGTATATGTTACCCATTTGTCGTGTGGAAAGTATAACAATTTCCTTTATGGCAGTGGTGGATCTTACTGACCTTGACACACCTAGCATATAGCGAATGCTTATTGAATGAAGTGAGTGGCAGGAATCACCTGTGACTATCTAACAAAGAAAAGACTAGAGCTATCACTGGAATGACAGTTTAACTAATGGTAATAGCACAGTGAAGGTTCTAAAATACATGAGTCATTTTTAGTCATTGTAGTCTAGCAAACCTAGTATGGAGAACAGGTAGTCATAGGATAAAAAAAAAAATCCATGACTTGGGATATTAGCTTTGCCTCAGACTTTCTAACCAAAAGACATCAATGAACTATTTATAAGACTTGTCATAAGATTATATCACTCTTCACCCATGGCCTTCCTTGTCTGCAGTGTCTCTTCCTATAGGAAGGTTGTATATACCTGCCCTATTTAACTCAGGCATGGCATTTTGACATGCTTTGGCCAATGAAATATGAGCAGAAGTGAGATGTGTCACTTTCAGGCAGAAGCTATAAGAGTCAGGACATAGTTTGCCTATTCTCTTTTCCCTCTGAATGGCAATCGGCAAAGTTCCAGGTAAAGTGCAAAATGGAGCCAAATTATAGCGGACTTGCAATACACACAGTAGTGTGAGAGGGAAACACACCTTCGTGGCTGTTAGCCATTAAGATTTGAGATTGTCTGTTACTCCTGCAAAGCATAGCTTATCCTGATGACACAGATGTAAACTCTATTTTTTTTGGCGTGAGTTAAAGAATATGCCCTTAATTATGATTCCAAGAGCTTTGAAATGATATCAGCTCTTAACTTCCTGTTCCCATGTCTAGGAACTGAATTGTTTTCACACCTGCATCTTTCTTCTTTTCCCTTTAATGGATAGAGCAAACCTCCCCTGACCGATAGCAGGTCAAGCCTTCTGCTCATGGTCTGGATCCCATCTCCTCTCAAATACTTACAGCCTTTTCTCCTTGTTTTATCCCTTCTCTCCTAAAATATCAATCTCTCCTTCTAATGGACCATTCATGTCTCCCACGCTAAGAACAATGTTTTCTTGGCTCTGCACTCCCTTTGGCTAGCCCCTTCCCATTTCTTTCTCCCTGTTTCTCACCCAAACATCTGAACTCTTTAACTGTGTCTGCCTCTGCTTCCTCATCTCCCATCCAGTCTCCAGCCCACTCTAAATTGCTCTTGTAAAGATTACCAAAAGCCTATGTGTGGTCCAGGCCAAGGGACATTTTTATGTGCTAATTTTACTCAACCTAGCAGCATTTCACTGAATTGACCATTCCCTCCCTCATGAAGCTCTTGTCACCTGGCTTCAAGCACACTCTCTTGGCATTATTCTCAACTCCTTTGTAGTTGACTCTTTTTTCCTCCTTTACAAGTCTCTAAAGTTTGTAAAAAGTAGAGCTCCTATGGGTGATTATTGAGTTCTCTTTCTTTCTATCTGTATATTATCTTCAGGTACTGAATGTGGTCTCATGACAACTCCCGTTATTTCTAGAGTTGCCATTTTGAAGTCCCCACCTAGAAATGATCATAAAAGCCCTGTTGATATATACCTTCATATTCCCCACTTCAAAACATCCCTTATGAAACTTCAGGAAGTATTCATAACTTTGTTATTTTAATTCCCTTGTTTGATTCCTTAAAAAAATATCTATTGATCATGTACAACATGCCAGGTTCTATAATAGATGTTAAAAATGTAAAAGTGAATCAGATATAATTCTTGCTCTCAAAAAGAGTGCTTAGTAAGCGCTTACTCAGGAGAAAGATATGCACACAATTAAGGTAAAATGAGTAAAATGAGAGCATTTCTCATGATGTACTTTGTATACCACATGGTGGGAACATAAAGCAAAGAGAATCTAGGCTTTCTGGAGCAGCAAGAGAAGGATTTTCAGAGGAAATTATATTTGGGCTAAAACTTTGTCAAATAAGAATTTATCAGAAAGAAAGAAGAGGAAGCATTGTTCTCAGAGACAAGGAGATGTTAGAATGCTTGCCATGTTTAGAGCATTTAAAGTAGCTTAATATTTTTATAAAGAATAAGGCAGGTTAAGGCCAGGCGCGGTGGCTCACGCCTGTAATCCTAGCACTCTGGGAGGCCGAGGTGGGTGGATCGCTCAAGGTCAGGAGTTTGAGACCAGCCTGAGCAAGAGCGAGACCCCGTCTCTACTAAAAAAATAAAAAGAAATTATCTGGCCAACTAAAATATATGTAGAAAAAATTAGCCAGGCATGGTGGCGCATGCCTGTAGTCCCAGCTACCCGGGAGGCTGAGGCAGGAGGATCCCTTGAGCCCAGGAGTTTGAGGTTGCTGTGAGCTAGGCTGACACCACGGCACTCTAGCCCAGGTGACAAAGCGAGACTCTGTCTCAAAAAAAAAAAAAAAAAGAAGAAGAAGGCAGGTGGAAATAAGTAAGAGCTGAGGCCGGACTGGGGAACTGGGCCAGGGCATGAGGGCTCCTTATGGAATTATATTCTTTTGATGTTCTGGTTGACATTTCTGAGCCTTTTCCGACGATTCTATTTAATCCATCCTTATCCTACAAGAATGGCTCTATCATACTCAGGGGAGGGGCAGTATAAACAATTTTATAATTTTTGAGACTAGATGCATTGTATTTTGTCACATTTCTAGTCACTTTATTCTTCTATTATATCTGTTATATAGTAGTCTTCTATTATGTTTACTGCATTTGGTTTTGAGTAGCAATTTTCTGGAAAGATTGATGCAGAAACTTTGAATGTTTTGACAACTACTAGTATTAAAATTTTCAATAATCTAATTTCAGGTCTTAACCTTGAATACTATAGGAAAACATAATTCCAAATATTGAATAGCTGTTTGAATACTTTTAATTTCTCTGTTTCAGTGTAGGCAAAATCAGTTATAGCTTGAGAGTTCAATACTGGAAGAAAATCCCAACTGGTGGTGGGTGAGTTGTAAAATGTAGTTTATCTAACTGAACCCATTAGAAGTACCTGCATCTGAGTAACTCAGCACTATTTTAGTAATAGCAAATATGACAATTTCTATAATTTTATTATAATTCCATTCTAAGCCTAAGCTTACTGGTATTTATTGTTATGCTCTTGATAAATAACATATTTTAAAAGACTGAAAATGGAAAACCCAATATATATACACAGATTCTTGAATATTTTACACCTGTTGGAGAAATACAGTGAAGCATCTCTTCTGAAACTAACTCAGGTAAGGCAATTTTGCTTCTACATATAATAAAAATAATTAAATTTTGTAAAACAAAATTCAGTTGAGTGTTGTGAAAAGTGTTTTGATTTTGTTTTATCTTTAAAAAAGTCTTTCCTATTTATATTTCTTTATAATAGGAAAGACAAATTGATTATGAACAGGCCATTCTAGATGAGATCTTTAACTTCATGGATGGATATGTTGGGGTGAATCAAATAGTTTCAGGGACAAACCTTGGCCATGGAATGCTAGCAGGCACCATTGTCTTACTTGAATTATTTTATAGTTGCAACTGAATGAACTCTGATAACTTCTCCAGTAAATTAGTCATTCCAGTGGACTGCCTACAGCATTTTTGTGAAAGCAGTAGAACCAAGAACAAAGAGACATTAATGGTATGAATCGGATTCTGCCCTGTGACTTCAAAACTAAGTTAAAAAAAATAGAATGGAAGGAAGAAAAACGTGTAGTCCTAATTTTCTGAAGATAGATGCTGTTTGTAAAAGGACTCTAAATACACTGTGATTTCTTATCTGTGGAGCTCCAGCCCATTCAAATGTTCATTATAATTTTCTATTAACATCTGATAGACCAGGTCTGGGTGAGTGGCCACTGACAAATAAGTTGGCTCCACTAAAGTAAAGACTCATTTCTCACATGGAACTAGAGTTACCGGGCACAGGGACACTTTGCAAATAAATACCTTATTCTGCACCTTCCAACGACATATGTGAGGACACGTGATGTCCTTAACACTTGGACACATTCATGAATAAAGAAGTCCACACTCCAAATTATGTGAGGAGAGATGAAACAATTTGTAAGATGATTTAAATAAAAAGCTAAATAATTATGGACTTCTTTATTCCCCATGGCGCCGGTGTCTCTTCTTGGCATTAGGTAAGGTGTTTAGAAATGTTCATTAAGGACTTCAGGCCACTAGAGTACTATTAAGTTCATCAATATCTACCACAAAGCCTCAAATGTATTATACTAGTCAAGTTGGTACTGAAGAAATCTGGTTCATTATTTTTGATAATGAAAAATGCAGTTTTCTGCAACGTTAGGCATGCGGTTCACAGACATGGACAGTAAGGAATTAGGTGTTAGCTTTTCTAGGTGTCTAGGGTTCCCCTCCACATCTCAATTTGTATGTTATGGTTCTTATGTAGCAGCTGGTACACTGACAAAGAACTTAGCCTGTAGGAAAATGGGAAGATTCCAAGTGCAGAAAAGATTGACTCAGTACTTAAAATGTAATTAAATGAGAAAAACAAATGCCTCCCCATTTTCATTGGGTTAAAATAAAGTTAAATATATTAAAAATTTTTAATTAAAATATTTATGCATTTATTTTTTTAAAACTGTTTTAAAGGTTTAGTTTCAATGTTATTTAAGATATGGATCAAACTGTTATTATTATGAAGTTAAGCAATTATTAACACTGGTATGTACAATATACTGTTCTAAATGTTATAGGGAATGCATAAGTTTAAGAGTAAGGCAGTGTTCTAATCTCTTAATAGAGTTTTTCTTCTAGTTGTAGAATGGTGCCCAATAGTGAAGCACGTGGGACTTAGCAATATGCAGCAGAATAGGCAATGGCTCTGACAGCTTGGTCTGATGATGGATTGAAACCTGTTCTTTGTTGTGGCCTGCATTAAATGAAGTTGAGATATCAGAAATTCTTTGATATTTTAAAGTGGAAGGAATAAAAATAATTGGTTAGATAAAAGTGTTGCAGTGAAATTATGTATAACCTGCTCACTTACACTTTAATTATGTTTCCCAAGAGAGTCCAGAGAACATTCTCTTCAATGAGGCATTGGCCATTGAGATCTACATTGGTGAGGGAATCCCAAAATTCTTTAGATAATCAGCAGTGGCTCTCCTGTATAAGTGGGGGTCATGATGGGCAATGCTCTAATAAAAGTGGACTTCTCATTTTCCTTGGGAATGGGGTTATGGGGGTTGAATTTTATTAAAAATTCTTGGCATCTATTGAGATTATCATATTATTTTCTTCCTTGAATCTACTTATACTGAATTACTGTAATAAATTTCCTAATGTTACATCAGCCTTTCATTTCTATGATAAATCCTACTTTATAATATTTTATTTTGTGGCTGGACTCTGGGACTCATTTATTAATAATTCTTAAATTTAGATAGTAAGTGAAATTAGACTACAATTTTATTTTATTACCTTATCCTTGTCCAATTTTTGGTATCAGGATTATGCTAGCCTTGAAGAATATGTTGAGCAGACTTCCAACATTTCCCTATTTTCTATGGTCTTGGGAATTATCTGTTCTGGGAAGTGTTTGCTAAGACTTTTCTATAAATTCATCTGGGTCTGGTGCCTTTTTAGGCATAGGCTTTAAAACTTTCTCCTACAGTAATTATTCTGTTCAGATTTTCTACTGCTTCTTGAAGCAATTTTCATCATTTATAGAATTCATTTCATTGAGCTTTTCATTGGTAGAAAACAAAACATTCTCAAGTTGTTATTTTTAGCGGTAAAATTTTGAGTCTTTACATTACTCAATAAGTCACTATTTTCCTCTTATAATTGATTTAAAAATAGGGTTGGGTCAAGGATTTTAGGTTAAAAGAAATGGCCTTCCCATTCTTTCAAAGTATTGCTCCCTTGTTTTCTAGAATAAGTTGTTGAGAAATCTGATATAAATATAATATGCTTTATTCTTTTATAGGTGAACTGTTTATTTCTTCCTGGAAAATTTAGGACTTTTCTTTTGTTTGGAGTGCTGAAACTCTACAATGATTTGTCTTGATGTGTATATATCTTTTCCATTCATTCTATTATGCCCTAGGTAGGCCCGAAGGCATGGTCTTTCTTTAGCTCTGGAAATTTTTTTTTCCTGTAATTTTCGTTATTATTTTCTCTCTTTAATTGTGTTTCTTATTCTTTAAGTCCAGTGTGATAGATGTCAGAATTTATACTTCTTCATGTATTTTAGATACCTTTGTACCATGTTATTGTTACTTTGTCCTTTCGCATCATGTTTTGGAAGTATCCATTATGTTGCCCTTTCAGTTTATGAATTCACTCTTTACCTATGTTTCCATTCCATTGGCTTTAATATTACTAATTAAAAAATTTTGACAATTATATTTAACATTTTTAAGGTCATTAGTTGCTTCTATTCTTGTGTCTGAAATATTCTTTTGAAGGTCTCTAAATAGATCAAGTATACACATTTAAAATTTATAATTATTATGTTTGCTCTGGAAGCTCTTTTTCTCAGCTGTTAATTCTTTATTTGATGATTTTGTTGTTTTTATCATTCTGATGGCTTCCTCAAATATTTGGTGATTAATGCCTTTCTGTTCGTCGTTGTGTTTGAATAATCTGTGGATTATCTCTGGTGCTTCCAGGAGAGAGACCATGCATATGTTGGGTAAGGTATGCAGGCAACTGTTCTTCTGGGAATAAAGGATCCTCATCCTTCTTGGGCTTTGCTGGCTATCTGCGCCAAAGCCCTGCCTCTCCAGACCTAGCACCCATGTTTATTACATCAGCTCCAGCTTCCAGGTAAATACTTTTGCTGCCCATTGTTCAAGTTAATGGACAATCCACCTAATGATTTCCCAAGTACCTTTCCTTTTTAATTTTTGTTTCAAAATATTAATTAAGAGGGTACAAATGTTTTTATTACATGGATATTTTGTATAATGCTTAAGTAAGGGCATTCGGAGTGCCCATCACTAAAATAGTGTTCATTGTACGCAAAAGGTAAATTTTCATCCCACACTCCCTCTCTCAGCCTCCCCCATCCTTGGTTTTTCATGTCTTTAATATCACTTTGTTCCCAGGTATATACATCTATTAGTTCCCACTTATTATGGAGAACATATGCTGTTTGATTTTCCATTCCTGAGATACTTCATTTGGGATAATGGTCTTCAGTTTCCTACATGTTGCTGCAAATGACATTATTTCATTTCTTTTTATGGCTGAGTAGTACTCCATGGTATGTATATGCCACATTTTCTTTATCCAGTTATGAACTGAAGGACAGTTAGGTTGATTCCACATCTTTGCAATTGGGAATTATGTTGTGATAAACATTCTAGTGCAGGTGTCTTTTTAATAAAATGACTTCATTTCCTTTGGGTAGTTACCCAGCAGTGGGATCAAATGGTAGGACTACACTTATTTCTTTGAGAAATCTCTATATTGTTTATCATAGAGGTTATACTAATTTGCAGTCCCACCAAAAGTGTATAAGCATTTGTTTCTCTCTGCATCCATGCCATCGTCTATTGTTTTTTGACTTTGTACTAATGGCCATTCTGACAGGGGTAAGGTGGTATCTCTTTGTAGTTTTAATTTGCATTTCACTGATGATTAGTGATGTTGAGCATTTTTTCATATGTTTTTTGGCCATTTGTCTGTCTTCTTTTGAAAAACTTCAGTTCATGTCTTTTGCCCACTTTTTAATGAGGTTGCTTGTTTTTTCCCCAGGGGACTCCTTATTCTCCACCACAGCCAAGGAAGGTGGAGGCGTGAGGCTGGGTGGGTCAGGGTCAGTGAGCATGTCTTCAGGCTCCACAAAGGTGGGTATAAGAGCTGTCTTGGCAGGGCTCAAGTGTCAATTCCTAGACTACTGGGGAAAGCCACTAGGGAGGGGCTGAAGCATCCCCACCAAGCCAAAAAGTCTGATTGTGGGGGAGGGTCCATCTGGGATTCACAGACTGGCTGCCAAGAGTGGGTTTCACTCTTCTCCCTCTTTCCCTGCCCCTAGGTCTCCTTTTGGTGTCTGGCTACAAGCAGCAGCCCAAACTAGATGAGCTCACCAGCAATGACACAGAGGACTGGAAGCTTCCCTGCCCCAGACTGAAAGCATGGCTTTCCTGTGGGGGGAGGGGTACTCCGCAAGTACACTGCAGCTTGGACCCTCACTGCACTCTCTTTTCAATTCTGCCCACGTGGTCTCCCTTGCCTCCCAAGATTTGTTCACAAATCTCCCCTTCATACCCCTAAGCAACATGGTAAAGTCCTGGGGCTATGGGATCCAGCCTATGTGCCTGTCCTCTGGTCCCCCAAGTTCAATCCCTGACAATGCTAATGAGAAGTGTGTTGGTCCTGAGTTGCCCATGGAGTGTTCAAGTAGGCTTAATGTCCCTCTGCTTCATGGTGTGCCCAGCTGTGCTGGAGTAGCTGGGTGAGCAGCACCGAAGCGAGCTCAGAGTCTGAGCACCCCTTGGTCTATTGCAGGTCTTTAAGAGGAAAGGTGTGAGCCCCACTCTCTGTGGAAGCTTCAGTGTAGTGGATGCACCAACAGAGGGGAAACAGCTGCTTCTGAGAGCCCCAGGTCAATCATCCCTTGGGGCACACATGCCATTCAGCAGCAGAGGGTGGGGAGGGGTGGGGGAGAAAAAGAGTCTGAATGGGGAAAAGCTGGCACTCCGATCATCTTTGTCCATCTCCCTGGAAGGTAGCTCACCTGGAATGTCCAAGCTCTGGGATCTCACAGATCCCCTGGGACCCACTGGTCCCTGTGGCCACTGCAGTCTGGGCAGGAGTTGGGAAATGTTTGTGTGGGAAAGAGTAATATGAAAACTGAGGGGCTGAAGCTCCCTGGGGAGGACAAAGGCGCACAATGGGTGGAGAAGCAGTATGGCACCTGCTATCTTGGCTTGGGTCTGTGATGATGGGAATTGACCCCAAGGGAGCTGGAAGCCCAGTGCTTTGTTTTCGAGAAACTACCAGTTCACTTGTGGAAGCAGCTTTTGGGCTCATGAGGGTAGAAAAGCTCTCCAGTAGCTTGGGAACCTGCTGACTACCAGAGATATGAGAGGAGGAAAACCAAGGACCCCACCTGTGCATGTCACAGGGCTCCAATTTTCTTGGAGGTTGATCTCTGCTGATATCTTATTCTTTCTTGTTCTGCTTCACTTCTTCCTGTGGAATCTCTGGTAGATTCTGGAACTTTTCTCTCAGAATTACACCTGAGCTACATTTCTTTTCATCTAAAACTTTTCCTTCTTTCTGAGATGATCTGATGACTGATGTCTCTAGTCAGCCATCTTGCCCCAACCTCCCAAATACCTTTTTTGCTGAGCCCAGAAAACCAACCCCTCTCTTGCATATGTATTTGGTTATAGTGTATCTTTCCACAATTCCTGAGAAATTCTGATCTCTAGACCAATAGCACTCTTAACTTTTCTATGATGTTATACATGAAAATATTTTAAAAGTATGCTTTCTATCATTTCAAGGATGTTAGGTTGGAGGAGAAAAAGGTGGGTGTACTCAGTTTGACATCTTGGTCAAATATTACCTCCAACCCTTAGAACAGTCTATTGCTGTGGTCTTGTGTTACTAATATTCTCAGGTCTGCCTACTGCATAAGTTTTCACTTTTCAGAGTCCTGAGAAGTGAAGTTAGGCTGTGGGAAAGATGTCCACATCATGTTGAGATGATAGCACTGGAGTTTGTTCCTCCAGAGGCTGGTATTGAACAGATTACTTATTGAATTAATGAATATAATAGGCAGTTACTTGAGATCAAAAGCAGAGAACTTTTCACAGAGTCAGAGGATAGAGGATATATTCTCTGTAGTAGATCTGTGTTAAACATAAATTCCTGATTTATGTTTCCAAGGAGATTTTGAAAATACTCATGTACTAGACTTTAATAAGCAATTATGATGATAAAACAAAATTGTGATACAGGATGTTGTGTAGATACGAGAAACACATCTGTTGGATTAATAATGTCAAGGGAAGCAGGCTATGACAAGTTGCCAGAAAGAACATTAAATTAACAAAATAAATAATAAAATATCATTCAGGAAAAATATAAATAATTAAAAATAATAAAAAATTTAGTTATATAAAGATAAGAGTTATATGGTCCTATCTACATATATAAAAAGAGAGAACAGGATAAATGAGCAGAAGTAATAAGCAAAGATATAATAGAAGATTTATTAGCAAAAGGAAGACCTGATATTTTAAAATATAGAAATAGCTTACAGTACTAGGCTATATTAATTTTATTAAGTATATATCAGTTAAATTATTGCATTCTAAAAATAGAGCAAAAACATCAGAAAAATTAGCAAGAAAACCATGTTATTAATAATGATACAAATTAATAAAGAACAATTAGGCTGCAATGGCCTTTTCCAAATATTTCTTTTGGAACACATTTAAAACAACACAAAAGAGGATGTTAAATATAAAATTATAAACAAAATTACATCAGACTTTCAAAAAACCAGAATAGAGAAGCAAAAAGATAGAGGAAGCAATATAGTTTTAATATAAAATAGAATTCAAGAACAAGAGGCATGTAACATGATGCTTTTATATTGATAAAACTAATATCCACAGTAAAGATACAATAGTTATGAAATATTATGTAACTAAAAAGTAACAGCAGAATATATGCAGAATAAACTGTTAGAAATACATGGAAAGACCAAAAAAAAAACACAGTTGTAATGGGATACTTTATCACATACCATTAGTCTTTGACAGATAAAAAAACCTAAAAATATCAATATGGACTGAAAGGTTTGAAAAATACAATTAAATAATAATTATATCTATATTTATATAAATGATATATGGTTTATAAACATCTCCTAAAAATTTATAAAATATATATGTATTCTTAAAAAAGTGTTATACTCTATAAAAGCCATGTTTTCTGTACAAATGCCTAAGAAACGTTTATAAAAAGTGATCATACTCAAAAAGCACACCCTTTAAATATTAATTAATTGCAAGGAGTAGAAACTGTGTAAATTATATCCATAATGACATTGCAATGAAATTAAAACTTAATTGCACAAGTCTAAGCAAAAAATTGACACCACTTGGATATTAAAAGCAAAAAAAAAAAAAAAAGCACTTTGCCAAAAAGTTCTTGGATTAAAGTAATACTACAGTATTTAGAGGCAAGGAAAACTTTCTAAATTAAAACCTTTGTGATGTTTCCAAAGTCATGGCTTGAAAGCAAATTTATAGCCTGGTGTTCTTTATTTACTTACATCAAAGAATGAAAATAAAATAATTTAATATTAACCCAAAAAGTCTAAAAATAAACAATAAAGCAAATATAGGAAACTCAGGAAGAATAAAGTAATTTTAGCAGTAATTTATTTTTAGGAAACAACAACAAAAAAGAGGGAGAATAATAGTTAATAGAAAAACAGACATATTCAAACAAAATAAAAGAAGGGAAAAATTAAATGTAAAAGTTCATAATTTATAAAGTTTGTAATTTATATTAGTAGAGAGTTTAAATACTTTAAGAGAACTTTATAAACCACTCTATGCTAATAAATTTTAAAATCCCAACAAAATAGATAACATTGCTCACAAGGCATAAGTTATCAAAATTGGTCTGGAAAAAAAGTAAAATTAAGTAGACTTACAATTTTTGGAAAAACATTAAGAAGTAAATTCATGTTTTAACTTTTCTGTTTTCACAGTTGCAATGATTAAAAATTCCTATAGCACATAAGCTGATTGAGAGCATATAAAGAGAGAGAACATTTTTTCAAGTAATTTTATGAAGCTCGGGAATCTTAATAACAAAATATGACTAATTTAGCACAGCAATGAAAACTACAGATTAATCTTATTACTATGCTACAAAGATGCAAATATACTAAATAAATATAGAACTATATTAAAATAACAAAATGTCATAACCAAAACTAGTTTTTCATCATCACACAAAATAGTAATTCATTATTATTTGACATATTAATTTGAACATTGTGTAGCAGGGTGCACAATAAAAGTAGTGAGCAATATGAGTGAGGTCTAATGTATTAATTTCCTATTGCTGCTGTAACAAATTGCCACAAACCTAGTGGCTTGAAACAACATTATTACCTTTTAGTTCTGAAGTCAGGAGTCCTAAAATCAAGGCGTTGGCAGGGCTACATTCCTTCTGGGGGCTCCAGGAGAGAATCTGTTTTTACGCTTTTCTAAGCTTCTAGAGTCCACCTGCATTTTTGGCTTGTGTCCCCTTCCTCTCATTCCTCCAACCTCTTCTGCCTTCACATCGTCTATGCTCACACTGACTCACTCTCCTGCTTCTCTGTTATAAGAACCCTTGTGATTACATTGAATTCATCAGGATAATCCAGGATAATCCTGTACATCAAGGCCCTTAATTTAATCACATCTACAAAATACCCTTTGCCATGTAGGATAACATAGTCACAGGTCTTGGGGATTGGGGCATGGACATCTTCGGGTGCTGTTATTTTGTTTACCACATCCAAAAAGAATTTAATTAAATGTAACATCTTTTCCTGATGAAATTCTTATCAAACCGGGACCAGAAACATACTTTGTTCATATCATGAAACATTTGCATTGTCAATCGACAGCCACCACCTTATTTGGTGGAGAAACATGAAGATATTTCTACTCAGGTGAAAAGGGTTATTACCATGTTATTACTTAATATTTTTCTGGCAACGGAAACCAATAACACAAATATATAGGAATAAAACTTTACCTAAGAAAGAAGATTCAGTTTTCATTATTTTCTAGTGAGGTCATTGTATACCTAAAAAGCCGAAGAATTAATTGAAAACCTGTTAGAATTAATGCAGGGCTTAATAAAGTGACTGGACCCTGAAGAAACAAACAAACAACAACTAAATAACCAAATAAATAAATAAAATCTTCTAATATATGAGCAGGAAAAGGTTTAGTTTAGGCAACAAAAAGAGACTCTTTGTCCTCAGGGAAAAAAAGAAAGGAAAGAAATGAAATTGGGGGTTACACCAATGATTCTCAAACTTGGTATCAAAATTTCTTACCATTGTTAAAAAGTATTGAGAATGCTGATAAGCGTTTGTTTATGTGAGTTAGATCTTATTGACATTTATTGCATTAGTGATTAAAATAGAGAAATTTTAAAAGTATTATTTAGTAATGAATTTAAAAATAATAGTAAAACAATGTAAGGTAAAATAATCTGTATTTTATGAAAAGCTATATTTTGCAACCCTTCCCCCAAATGTAGTTAGAAGAGTAGCATTGTTTATATTTTTTCAAATCTCTAATTTAATGTTAGGCTTAACAGAAGACAGCTGAATTTTTGTCTGCTTCTATATTCATTTTGTTGTGATATGCTGTTTTGGTTAAAGTATATGAAGAAAATCTGGCCTCATACAGATATGTAGTCGGGAAAGGGAGGAGTATTTTAATACCCATTTTGAAGAGTTATGTATATTCTCCTTTTAACTTGACAAGTGGTTGTTTCTTTTTCTTTCTTTCTTCCTTTTTTTTTTGGACAAGTGGTAGTTTCTTGAAGTGTAGTTGCAATGAAGAGTTTGAAATGATATTTATGAACTTTTTTTTACTCTGCTTCATTAAAATCCATTGACCTGTCTTGCACTTTGAATAAATCCTTTACCCATGCATGATTTTATAACATCATGCTTTGATCATTTGGAAAATATTTGCTTACTGAATTTTCGAATCTTCCAAATGTTGACATATTTTGTTAGACAATATCTGAAGATGACATTTGTTAATATCATCACTGACCTCATCAGTAGAGTTTTTAAGTATTGGAAAGGTGTCAAGCTCATAGTAGCAGATACAAGTTCTCTAAAATTCTACTTTTTGCTTGAAAGCTCTGAGATTTGGGGATTGTTTGTCATTGCAGCCTAATCCAAATTTATCCTGACCAATATGGAGGTACTGGAGGATTTTAAAGCTTTTTGTCTTTATAGTCAATGGTTCATGATCCCTAAGAAAAATAAACCACTAGTGATGCTTAGATTTGTAAATCCAAAGCATACTTGTACCATTGGTCCATCAATACCTTACATAAATTCTAATGAGCATCTGAAAACCATGGCAAGAATCAAAAGATTTATTTGGCAGTATATGGAAGGGGTAAATTGGAAGTGAGTGAGTATGGAAGGAAAACTGGAGGAAGTGAGGAAACTGTATTCGTAATTTAATTATAGTAGGTCCTAATTAGGGTAGGAGTAGTAGGAATAGAAATAATGAAATGTGTTCAAGGCATTGCTTATATAAGTGTTAGATATTATCATTATCATTATTATTATTTCAAATAATTCAAAGGACTTGACCAGAGGTTGAGTCCTGGGGTAAAAGGAAAAGAATCAATAAACCATCTCAGTTTTAATACCAAAATTTTCTTCTGCAGGAAAAAGAAAATTTTGGTATTAAAACTGAGATGGTTTATGGAGAGCCTGGATTAGAGAGAAATGAATTTGGTTTTCAACATGCCAAATTTGCAAAAATGGTGTTCTGTGGGCAGATGGAAATATGAGTATATAATTCAGGTGAAAGCCCCCAGGCCTGTAAATGTTAAAAATGGGAGGCCTTATGGACATACTGAGTTGATTTAGAAATGTTCTCCAAGCAGAAAAGGAAGAATTTAGCAAAAGAGACTGAGCTTAAAAAAAAAATCCACAAATAAAATAAGAGGAAAAGGAGTCATTGAGGGACAGTGAGGAGGGGCCATCTCCACTACAGGAAGAGAACCATGCTGTTTCTGGGTGAAGGCATGGATCCCACGGACAAGTGTAACTCAGAAACTCAGGGTGGGAGGAGGATGCAGGAAAGTCCACTGCAATTATTGGAGAGAACCTGTGCTCTCAGATAGAGACATTTTTAGGGACAATGTGGTAGGAAAACCATTTTATTGGAAATTGAAGCAGGAAGTAGAGATCACTCAAAAATGGTGCAAAAAGAAGAAAGGAAAAAACAATAGTAATTGGAATAAATCCTGAGTTCAAGGATATATTTATTTAAAATGGCTTTTCAAGTTCCTGTTGATTTGAGGACAGATGGGAAAGAGCCAGTAAAGAGAGAGAGAAAGGTTAGAGACTGAGTGAGAAAAACAGTAAGTGTTGTCACTGGGCCCCCCAGGGTATGGGAAAGAGTAACATCCAGTTTGACTTTGAAGAGGAATCAGGATTTAGATTTAAAGTCTGTTATATTTGGAAGGAAAATGAGAAAAAAGAGAACTCATTTTATTTGTGATGATGAGAATTATATGGTAGGAAGAATGTACCATCCGGTGTGATCAACTTTGTGAAAATGGAGGCTTTCACTGTGCCTGTCCTTGGGTAGATTTTATCTGGTATCTGCCCCCTGGGAACTAGGCTGACTTTGCACATGGAATATACCTGGAACACCGAAGATTTCACATCTGGTTTTATCTAATACTACGATGCAGTAAGAAAGATAAGAATAATCTGCATTGGAACTTCATTATAATGGGGCTCTTATGGAACTATTTCAATGATGAGACTGTCTAAATGTAAAGGTCTTCAGTAAAGAAAGTCTCCAGATACCGGTTGTAAGTTTTGTCCAATGTTAGTGAATTATGTTTCATCATTTGTATATTGGCAATTAGGTTTCAGTCGAATGAAGGTGGTTTTCTTTACTATCTTTTAAAATTTATGTAGAAATTAATGTGAATACCTTTCCTCCATGAACTTGTATTACTAAATAAAGCCAGTTTCATTTTGACCATAGGAATGTAAATAGAGGTAATATTAATTAATTTACATACTGTTTATTCATTCTTTAAGAAATTTGCTGTTTTATTTATTCATGCTATAAATCAAAACCAGAATATTTAAAGCTATAATGCATTGACTGTACCACCCTTCCCCTTACCACCCTTCTCCCTTTCCCCTGATTATATTCCCAGGTCTATATTGCTGTTGTTATAATCACTCCATTGCATATATCAACACCTTGTTCTTTTCTCCCACCATCATGGTCACTTTGAAAAATTTCAATCCTATTTAATTCCAACTCTTTCCCCTTCTGTGCTTTCACTCTGGTAAGTAAAGTAGCTGGAGAAAATCACACATCTATTAAGTGTAAACTGGGATTTTAGTGTTATGCATCTGATTCAATTTTCTCTGTTAGATCCACTTAACAAATTTATAGATAAAACCCATTTTGGTTTCCTAAATCACTTAGAATTCTCTCTTCTGCAAAGTCAATTGAAGTTTTCAAGAGGCAAAGCCATTTTTAAAGGAATTTAACAAATGGGTGGGTATCCCTGTTGCTTTTAAATACTGATGTTATTAATTCATTCAACAAAGGTTTACTGAGTATCAACCACATGCCAGGCACTATGCTACTCATTAGGGATATGGAAATGAACAATACAGACAAAGTCCCTGCCCTTATAGAACTTATATCCTAGTAGAGTAATCATATAAGACATAAATATGCACATGAATATATATTAGGTGACACTAAGTCCTATGGAGAAAAAGGAAAAAGTGGTAAAGGGGATAAGCTGTGATAGGGCTTGGTTAAGGAGGTTTTCTTACAAAGTGACATTTGAGTGGAGACCTAAGGAAGAGAAGGAACAAGCCTTGTGATTGGAGGAAGCCTCTCTGAGACCAAGGGAGCAGCAACGGGAAAACTATTGAGGCAGAAGTGGGCTTGGTGTGCCCGGGGAAAAGCCAAGGTGGCAAACGTGGTTGGAGCTAAATGAGTGGGGGAGAGAGTGATAAAGAATAATGTTGGAGAAGGGGAGGGTGGTCAGATCATCGAAGGACTTGGAGGTGATTATGTTCTTACGCTGAGTGAGATGGCCAGTTGCGGGCAGGGAGATGAGTTAGGAGCTATTGCAATCATCCAGGCAGGCGATGATGACCAGTTGGATAAGGATAGTAGCAAGGGAGTGGTGAGAAGTTCAATTTCTGGTTCTATTTCAAAAGTTGAGCAGATGTAAAATTTTCTGATCGTACATCATATATGAGACATAAATAGAGGAGACAATCAAGGACTACAAGATTTTTGTCTTGCAAAACCGTTTCCAGAGATAGGAAGACTGTAAGAGGAGCTGGATTTTTTTGGGGGGGGGGAGTGTTAAGATGAGAGGGAATCAAGAATTCCATTTTTGACACATTAGGTTTAAGATGCCTTTAAACACAGACATTATATGCAGGCAACCAGTTACGTAAAGTCTGAAGCTTAGGCGAGAGGTGAAGACTGGAGATGTTACATCTGGGAGTCTTCAGGGAATAGATGATAATTAGAGACACAGGAACTGGATGAGGTTATCCAAAGCCTGAGAGTATGTGGAGAAAAGAAGTCACAAAATGGAGGCTGAGGCTCTCTAAAGTTTAGAGGTCACAGTTTAAAGAAGAATAAACAGAATGGGAAGGAACAGATAATGAGGTGGTAGGAAAACATACAAGACACGTTGCCCCAGAAGTCAAGTGAAAAAAATAAAAAGCTTAAAAAGAGGAAAAGATCATCAGTGTCAAATGCAGTTGATATTTAAGTGAATGAGGACTACTAACCGACCATTGCACTCATGGATAGGCATTAACGATCTGGACAAGTGAAGGTTTGGTGGAAAGGTAGGAATGAAGGCCACATGGAAGGAGGTTCAAGGGAGAATGAGTGGAGAAGAAGGTGAGGAGAAATCCTGTCGAGAGGAGCAGAGAAAGAGTTGTTATAATAGCTCATAGGCTGTGGTCTACTAGACTACGTGTGGTTAAGAGAGGGTATTAATAAAGATCGGAACATTCTATAATAGTATGTCTGCCTCCTGTATGCTGATCCAGTAGAATAGGAAAATTAATTATAGAACAGAAAGAGAAGACAAGGCTGGAGCAATGTCTGAGTAAGCAAGAGGAGATGACGCCAGGGAAGAGATGAAGGGGCTGGGTGCTCCTAAGAGCAGGCTTCACCCCAAGTCACAGGAGTGAAGCTGCAAGAAGGCATGAGGATGTGGTTGCCAGAGCTGTTGAAGTTCTCTTTGGATTCCTTCTGTCTCCCAAGGCCCCAGAGGAAAGGGTGAGGAAGTTCATGTAGGCAAGTGCAAAACTATAACAGTGGGCCATGGAGTCCCAGGTGGGAAAGGAGAACATGAGGGAAGTGAGAGACCTGAACATGTGGTAGGATCAGTGAATTTTAGTGTTAAATGCATCAAAATTGTGGCATATAGCAAGATTAAGACCAAAAACAAATTATTTATTGAGTAGGTGAACAATGTGTAAACTTAAAGAATTTTACCTGTGTTTATATGTCTTATCTCAAAGATAAATCTTGCTGAAAATTCTGATTATAGAGAATAATTAATGAAGCTTATTTTAATTTTCACAAATCATTCTGACTGTATAAATTTTGTCTGTTTTCAGAAGTCAGGCTGAGGATTAGATGGCTTGTAGGTGCCACTTCTGATACCGATGGCCTCGCCTGTCTCGTCCCAGCCTCAGCTGCAGCAGCCAGCACTCGGTGGGCTCTGCCTGCCTTCATGCAGGTGCCACCCGACAGCACCCACTTGGTGCCCCTCTGGATCTCTCACCTCCCACACAGGGGTTGGCTGCCAAGAATGGAGCACTGCAAGCACTGGGAGTCTACATGTGTGCAACTGAAGAATGTGTAGGGAGCTAGTAGGGTGACATTTTAACCTACAGAGAGTAGGAGCTGGTGGAGAACACTTCTCCCTTTTGCCTCCTCGGATAGCTTGTTCTGACAAGCTAGATACACAGCTTCTAGGGAGCTGGAGTAATTAGTTGCATATAGAAGTGCCCAACTTGAAAGACATTGTCGCATCCTTGTGCTGAACCCTCTCTCTTTCCCTGTGTTTCTCCTTGTCCTTTACTCCTGCTGTGTGGATTGTTCTCCCTGTAAAGTAGTAAGCTGTGAGCCCTCAGTGTCAGGCTCTGCTCTCTGGGAACCCAGACTGAGTCAAGCACCATAACACTTTTATACTCTGCCAACTCCAGTAAAGGAATAAAACTATATTATTTCAACAAATCATTTCTGTTGTGAATAAGCATCAAGAGAACTTGAAAAAATTTAGCTTGAGATTAGGGGCTGTAATTTTTCTTCCCAAATGTAGACTCTTATTGACATATGATGTTAGTCATTAGCTACTGGTTTTTTTTCTGCCAACCAATTTTTTTTTTTATTTCAAAATATCATGGGGGTACTAATGTTTTTGGTTACACAGATTGCTTTTGCAAATGCTTGAGTCAGTGCTGTAAGTGTGCCCGTCACCCAGATAGCATTCACTGTACCCATTAGGTAGGTTTTTGCCTGTCCCCTTCTGTCCCCTCCCCCCTGCTTGATTTCCACTGAATTTTACTTCCCTCTGTGCACATGTGTGCTCATTGGTTAGTTCCAATTTAATAGTGAGTACATGTGGTGTTTGTTTTCCCATTCTTCAGATACTTCACTTAAGATAATGGTCTATTGTTTTTGGACTTGTACTAATATTGCATTTTGTAGCAATTTAGACACACTACACATGACTATTTTGATCTAAAAAGTTAAAAAGAAAAAAACAAAGTATAATTATGTTTATCATGTATTATATAGTAGGTACAAAGAAATGGTCAGGTGTGGTGGCTTACGCCTCTAATTTTCGCACTCTGGGAGGCCAAGGCAGAAGAATTGCTTGAGGCCAGGAGTTCAAGATCAGCCTGAGCAAGAGTGAGGCCCCATCTCTACTAAAAATAGAAAAATTAGGCAGGTGTGGTGGTACATGCCTGTAGTCCCAGCTTCTTGGGAGGCTGAGGCAGGAGGATCACCTGAGCCCAGGAGTTTGAGGTTGCTGTGAGCTGTGATGAAGCCACTGCACTCTACTGAGGGGGACAAAAATGAAATTGTCTCAAAAAAAAAAACAAAAACCAAGGGAAATTGAACCCTCTTCCTCACTCCCTCCATATAAAAAATAATCATAATTTATCTTTTTCTTATTTTTGCTTGATAAAAATATTAGGCTTTCATAGTTCTTTCATGGATTATTGAAATAGCTCTTACCTCATTTCCTTGCCTTTGGGTTCCTATCCTCAGTGATTTTTCTAGAATGTAGGTTTGATCAGCTCCTACTTCTCTGCTTAAAAGCATTCCATTGTTCTTCTACACCCAAAATTAGGCCCAGACTCTTAGGATGATCCATAACTTGCTGCTCTTTCCTTTCCAACCTCCTCCTACCCCATGTGCTATTCATATTCAGTACTCCTGGTCCTGGGGCCATGCTGCTTCCGTCCTCAGGCGGAGACAACTCCTGTTCTGCAAAACTTTCTTCTTTCACACCCAATTGGATTTGATTTGTCTCTTCTAGGGAGGTTTATTTCTTTGTCCTTCCCTCTTTTACAGTAGGAATCACACTGTATTTCGATGATTTGTTTATGTAACACTCTTCTCCACTAGAGGGAAAGCACAAAGATTTGCTGGTTTTTGTATAGCTAGTCCTTAGCGCCAAAGAGTCATGCATGCTTAACAATGGGGTTACATTCTGAGAAATGTGTCTTTAGGTGATTTTTTCCTTGTGCTGACATCGTAAACTGTACTTACAGAAACCTAAACAGTATAGCCTAGTATATATCTAGGCTATATGGTATAACCTATTATTCTTAGGCTACAAACCTGTTGTACCGAATACTGTAGGCATTTGTAACACAATTGTAAGTATTTGTGCATCTAAACATATCTAAACATAGAAAAGATATAGCAAAAATATGGTATAAAAAATAAAAAATAGTACATCTGTTTAGGGCACTTACCATGAATGGTATTTGCAGGACTGGAAATTGCTCTGGGGGAATCAGTGAGTGAGTGGTGAGTGCATCCAAAGGCTAGGATGTTAGTGTACACTACTGTAGACTTTATACATGCAGTACATGTAGGCTACACTAAATGTATAAAAAATATTTTTCTTTCTTCAATAATAAATTAACTTTAGTTTCCTGTAACATCTTTATGTTATAAAATTCTAATTTTTTAAAAAAAATTTTGACCCTTGCAATAATATTAATACTTAGCTTAAAACACAGACACATTGTATGGCTGTACAAAAGTATTTTATTTCTTTATATCCTTATTCTATAAGTGTTTTTCTATTTTTAAGATTTTTTATTTTATTTTTGCTTCTTAAACTTTTTTTTGAAAACTAAGACACAAACACACACATTAGCCTAGGCCTACACAGGGTCAGGATCATCAATATCACTGTCTTCCACCTCCACATCTTGTCCCATTGGGAGGTTTTCAGGGGCAATAACACACATGGAGCCGTTATCTCCTATGGTAGCCATGCGTTCTTCTGGAATGCCTCCAGAAGGACCTGCCTGAGGCTATTTTACAGTTAACTTTATTTTTTTATAAGTAGGAATACACTCTAAAATAAAGATAAAACATATAGTATAGTAAATACGCAAACCAGTAACATAGTCATTCATTATCACTAGCAAGCATTATGTACGGTGTATAATTGTATGTACTATACTTTTACAGGACTGGTAGCACAGCAGGTTTGTTTACATCAGCATCACCACAAACACGTGAACAATGTGTTGTGTTACCACATTATGATGGCTATGGTGTCACTAAGTGACAGGAATTTTTCAGCTCTATTATAATCTTATGAGACCATCATGGTATATGCGGTGCTTTGTTGACTGAAGCTTCATTATGCAACACATGACTGTACTTGGCATGTTAAGAGTTCATCAGTAAATGTCATTGCAATTGCAGTCAACAAAGCTGTGCTGTTTTTGTTTGAAATTTTAAAAAACTGGGTTTAAAAAATTATAATTCAAAATTTCTGTGAATTCAAATAACCACCCCTCCCCCTTTCCAGGGTCCGTTGTCCCCAGTGTCCCTCAGTGGAATTAATGGAAGTTTTTATAAATGTTAGCTGGGAATTCTGGGTTTATAGCACATTTTGGAACATGCAGATATAAAAATTCTTTTTAGATGAATCTTAGACTCTTCAAGGGGAACGTTCAAGCTTTATTTGAGGTTAACATTCTATGTCAGCAGCAGACTTGATGGTGGCTTGATCGTACTGAAAATCATGGAGCATGAATAGAAATTTTCCCTGGAAGGGAAAGGTGTGCTCCTCTCTTGCTTATATAGCATTGACTTTTGAACAGCTGAGCTCCCTGAGTCGACCATAAACACATAATTGTGGGGAATATTAACACTTAAGACTGAAGTCCAGGGGGTGCTGTAGCCTGGCCAGCTCTCTCTGAGCAAAAGTATGTTTTGTTTCACCTGTGTCATGCTTTAAAACTACGAATGAGCTGCCGACATTTAAAAATTAATATGTTTCACACATGCAAAAATCTGGATTACCTTTTCTCTTGAAAAGCGGGATGAACTGGAGACACCGGGTCCACATTTTTCCATCAGGCAACAATTAGCTGGAACTGAACCCTGAGTAGGAGGCAAGCATCGCCCTGGCCATCACTATCAGAGCCCAGCCTTCTTCCACATTTGTTTATCTTGACCACTTGCCTGTCGTTAGCACTTTGATTTGCAAATCCTGACTCTTGCTTGTACAGCACATTAAAACAGTTTTCAGTCTACATTATTGCTCTTGTCCCATGAAACCACAACCATTATTCCATTATAAGTCAACATTCTCCATAATTTTCTGATAGTTGATTTGCAACCTCAGATTTTTCAGACGCCATATGAATAAATGTAGATATTCCCCCTGTACCATGTTATCATTTAACATTTTTTTTTTTTACTGTCAAACTTAAGTTGAAGTCTCCTGGGACCAACTACAAACAATTTTGCTATCGGCTTTTTCAGAACAAGACTTAATAAGGTAAACCAAGTTGCTCAACAGAATTTAGATAGCTCAAAATATCTGTACCACATTATCTGCTAGAATTTAATGTTTATTTTTCAACATCTTGCACCATGTCAATGCATTTTTCTCATGTCGTGTTGTGTTATGCTGGTTTATGGTGGGAAGAAACATAACAGGATGTGACATGATGTAAGTGATGCAGTGACAGGTATAATTTAAAGACTACAGTCCCGTTGGAAGCAGACACCTGCAATTAATTCACATCCTGGGAATTTAAAATGAAACTGATGAACAAAACTAGAAATGTCCATAAACTGATGGATGATGATCTAGTTCACCAACCCAAAGGTAGATTTTGGTATGTGAATACATTATCATCACTGAAGATCTCAGAGTCTAACATTACCCATGTACAATGTAGTCATGTGTTATTTTCTAAATTGGGTTAAGTTCATTAAAAGTCAGCCTAAGTAGCAAAAATTTAAGAAAAGCATCTTCATTCGTTATGTTTTAATGATTTAGTCATTTAAATTATTTAAATCTCAAAGCAGATAATGTAATCCAAAGCTCTTTTACCATACACCTCTGGATATATTATGTTAAAGATATATTTTATTTTAAACAATAGTGATTAATGCATTTCTCCATAAAATAACATTTTGAAATAAAAGCAATACATGTTTACCATTGGAAACTTGCTAAGCACAAGAGCATGAAAAATTATAGATAACCCAAAGATAGCTGCTATTAACATTTTAGAGTATTTCCTTCTAATCATTTATTTTAGATTCATATCTACCTATCTTCATTTATGTATATCCACATCTACATATTTATATATCTATATCTCTATCTTAGCCTATTAACAACCATTTTATCATATCTCATAATTGTGTGGATCTGCTGTTTTTGTTTGGCAGGGCTTAGTGGGCATTTCTTTTTGTTCTCATGTGGCATTGCCTGAGTTCACAGTCAAGTAGGCTGCTCTGGAAGGCCAGAGATGGCTTTCCTCATGGGTCTGGCACCCTGACAGGGATGGCTGCATAACACTCAGCCCAGCTGGAGCTATGGGGTAAGTGAGTTAGTTCTTCTGTCTACTGCCCTTCCTGTGGAGTTCTTTTGACTTCCTCAGAGCATGGGGCTGAGTTCTAAGAGCAAATGTTCCAGATATCCGTACATTTAAAAATTTGCCTGGAATACAATTATATACCCAATTTTGAATCTTGCATTTAAAGTTCAAGATCACGTTATATGCATTTTCCTATTTCACAAAAATTTCTTGGCAATTGATTTTGATAGTGGCATGATGTTACATATTATACAACATAATTTACTTAGCTACTAACCTACTCTCACACAAGTAATAACATTTTGATTGTATTAATATGTAATAAAAAATTGCAGTGTATACATCTGACTAAAGTTTGTATTATTTCCTTAATATGTAGTCCAAGAAGCAAAATTAGCTATGGATATGGAAAATTTTAAGGCCTGTGGCATAGATTGTCAAATAGCTTTCCAGAAATAATGTACTTATTCATGCTATCACCTTATTGTTGCACACTTGTCTCATTATACTCATCAGCTGTTTTATTTTTAAGTCTTTGCACATTTGATTAAGTTATAAATATCTTATTTGATGTTTTTTCATTTATATGATCACTAGTAAGGCTGAAATTTTTTTATGTTTATTATTAATTTTTATTACTTCCTTTCATATATTTGTTCATTATTGAGATACTATTTTTAAGATCAGTTTATCTGAATTCTTTTTTTTTTTTTTTATTTCAGTTCTTCATGGGGGTACAAAAGCTCAGGTTATATACATTGTCCGTGTCCCACCCATCCCCCTGAGTCAGAGCCTCAAGCATGTCCATTCTCCAGTGTGCCTGGCACTCACCATGTAGTCATACCTCCATCCCCTCCCCCCCCACCTCCCCGAGTCAGCACCTTCAAGCACGACCATTCCCCAGACGGTGAGCAACGCACTCATCATGTAGGCATACACCCATCCCCTCCCTCTACCCCCCATCTCAGTCTGATATCCAATTGGTATCCTTCCCCGATATGCATTTAGGTGATGATCAAGGAAACCAATTTTCTGGTGAGTACATGTGATGCTTGTTTTTCCATTCTTTGGATACTTCACTTAATATAATGGGTTCCAACTCTCTCCAGGAGAACCAAAGAGATGTCGTATCACCGTTATTTCTTATAGCTGAGTAGTACTCCATGGTATACATATACCACAGTTTACTAATCCATTCGTGGATTGATGGGCACTTGGGTTGTTTCCACATCTTTGCAATTGTGAATTGTGCTGCTATAAACATTTGGGTACAGGTGTCTTTGTCATAGAATGACTTTTGTTCTTCTGGGTATATGCCCAATAATGGGATTGAATTCTTTATATAGTAAACAACTATTTTAAAGACATAAGTTGTGACAAAATATACCTAGGTATTTTTGAACAGAAATTCAAACTGACGTGATTCACATAGTTAAGGATTTTCTTATATGTCATAAATTTCAACTAAACTTAAAATACTTTTAAAATAATTTTGCTAATTTTTATTATTGGCACAGTTTTACTTGCTATTCCTACTTAGTCTGAAGCTATATAGAAAGATAAAAATTAAGG
The DNA here is from genome assembly GCF_020740605.2 of Lemur catta. Taxonomy (NCBI): domain Eukaryota; kingdom Metazoa; phylum Chordata; class Mammalia; order Primates; family Lemuridae; genus Lemur; species Lemur catta. The sequence continues at coordinate 62,350,602 of NC_059139.1, read as the reverse complement.
TGACTATGCAATTTTAAAATTCCCTCTCAAAAAAAAAAAGATACAAAATATACTCTGGAATCAACATTAAGATTTGATTACTTTGACTCTCTTAAAATAGCAAACAATTTTAAAAAATGTTCCCCAAATTCTAGAAGTTATATTAACTCTGTATTGCCCCTTTATTGTAGAATGAAAAATCATCCTTTCTCATTTTACTCTTCTAAAATAGTAACAGTTTGAGTGTTATTTCATACATTATTATATACATAGTTTTTCAAGAGAGAAGAATGACAATACAGTCTACCTAAAAAAATGTTTATTGCTTAATTTAAAAAGATACGATTTCCCTCCCTCCTTCTTTCGTGTTCATTTCAGGACTCTATAATACAGGTTGTAAAAGTAGTGAAAAGTAAAATGGCTGATATACAGATAAATGTAATTACGTAATAGATGTGTACTCGAAATGTAAAGGACCATGAAAATTATTGTGGAAATTCACTGCACAATTTCAGTAGCAATATCACAAATTGCCTTGGAAAAAAAACAAAAAGAATGCAGAAGATCTCAACAAAGATATGTATTTTTTTTGCTGTAAAATGAAAGCATTTCATCATGATATCCTGCCAAGATTTGTCCTCAATAAATTCAAAGTCTTCTTTGCTTTCCAAAATTCTATAAAGTGCATTGCTATTGATTCTGAAACATATTTATTCAAATAATTCTTACTCAGAGCCAGCTTGTTTGATGTCTGCTAACTTGCCTATTAGTCATTTTCCCCTATCTTTCCTTTTCTGTCATTGCTTTGTTATGCAAGTGTTCCTCTAAACTAGCTTGACCACTTATATTAGCTTTTTGGTGGTTAGGATTATAAGTCTAGCTAGCATATGAATAAAGGCTGCACATATTTTTTTCTTTTTTTTTTCTTTTGCTATATTTGATGATCCTAAAAGAAATGCTTGCAGTAAAATTATACTACTAGCTACATAATGTGATGCCATATTAAACTGTAATCGCCTTTCCACCAAACTAATAAAGGCAACATGCTAATTTTTGTATTAAGACACAGTGCAATAGCCCACAATTGCATGATGCTATTTCAACCCCTTTCTTCTTGAGACTTGCATAACAGCCTCCTTTATTGCTGATGGGTTTCAAATAATGGTGTCCATGTGGCTTTGGAACAACAGTAGAATGTTAATTTATTCCCCAGTGTTACCTAGAGGCCCTGACGTGGGTCCAGGACTGGTGACGCCCTAATTTAAATACTGGGTAGGACCAGGCTGATCAGGTGGCTCAGAGCGAGCACAATAGGCTGTGAGGGGAAGCCCCACTCCCTGGATCAGGGCAAATCAGGAGGATTCCAAGTGTAATTGGCCTCTGGGGAGTGTGTAAGTCACTCTTGTACACCCCCTCAGACCTCCTTAATGCCTTGCCAGCTGGAAGGAAAGGAGCCTTCTTGTATTGCCCACAAAGGAAGGGAGGATTGAGGGGAGAAGAACTGGAGAAATTAAAAAAGTGGAAAGAGACAGCAACACAAATGAAGAGGTGGGTAATAACATTGTACATCTAAAAGCCTGGGGAGTGTGTCATAAACAAATGGGCTGCAATGGTCAGTAGGCAATTATATCCTGTTACCTCATTTAAAATGCTGACTAATTACATAGAGCAAGAGGAAATTAGCACAGGAACCTCATTCTCTGCCAAGTCCACTTCAAAATGCTGCAAAAGAAAAACATGAAATCAATCTTCTGTAGCTTTAAAGAACTCATAGTTCCTGAAGTTTAAACATCTGCTCAAAGTCTTACAAAGTATAAGATGACTTACTGGATATTCAAATCTCAGAAACTAGACTTGCTAAAAAAAAAAAAAAAAACCCAAACCCCTAAGGCTCTCACCTTTTTGTGACCTGGACAATCAGTTTAACATTTTTCTTTCTTTACCCTGATATTATTGTTTAAATCCCCACTTCTTATTCTACTTGTTTTTTGTTAAATAGTGATTTGCTGAAGCAGGAAAGTATCTTTTTGGACAGAATTGTCTCCTGAAATTTCTCTTGAAACACATTTGGCTGGTTTCAGGATTTAACTGAATTCTTGAAGTTCCCATTCAAAGAGATGCTGGTAAATAGTACAGCTGCATTTTTTGATAACTTTTTCTGAATAGAGAAGTTTTGAAAATTGAATCACTTTCTTCTATTGATGTATAGCTTAAAGACTTTTTTACCACTAAAAAGAAAATCCGTTCCCAAGATAACTTAAAAACATTTAAATAGGCACACAACTAAAAATATTTTTTAATAAACTCACCAAACCTTTGTTAAAGTACTCTAAAATATGTGAACTGGGTATGGTAGTACGTGCCTGTAGTCCCAGCTACTCAGGAGGCTGAGGCAGGAGGATTTCTTGAGCCCACTAATTGGAGGCCAGCCTGGGCAACATAGTGAGATTCCCATCTGTGTGTGTGTGTGTGTGTGTGTGTGTGTGTGTAAGCATGAAATAGTTGGCAGAGTCAATAAGCTAAACCTGCCACGTGATCTTGGGTATGAAGTAGCCTCTGAATCTGGCTTTTCTGGTCTTTAATGGTGGTCATAAATGCTTTGCATAAGGATACTTTAAAATTCTTCTAGGCCTATGTGTCAGAAGTCACTGAGGGTTAGGTTCCAGGGCTCTACCCTGGTCTCAATCATAGAGTACCACTGAGTTTTCAATACTGAGTTTTTGAGCAAGATTTATTTTTGAGGAAAGGAAATATTTCATAATTCCTTTGATTTAAAAATATTTTGAAAGTGCTGGATAATATTCCTTGGGATGGATGGACCATGTTTATTTATCCATTCATCTACTGAAAGATATCTTGGTTGCTTCCAAGTTTTGGCAATTTTGAGTAGAGTTGGTGTAAACATTCGTGTGCAAGTTTTTGTATGGACATAAGTTTTCAACTTTTTGGGTAAATACCAAGGACTACAATTTGCTGGATCATTTGGTAAGAGTATGTTTAGTTTTGTAAGAAACCTCCAAACTATCTTTCAAAGTGTCTGTGCCAAAGTGTACCAAAATATGTACATCAGACAATGGAATGTTATTCAGCACTAAAAAGAAATTAGCTACCAAGCCATGAAAAGGATGGAGGAAATTTAAATGCTTATCACTAAGTGAAAGAAGACAATCTGAAGAAGCTACATGTGTTATGATTTAAACTATATGACATTCTGGAAAAGGCAAAACTGTGAAGACATAAAAAGATCAATGTTTGCCAGGGTTGGGAGGAAGGAGGGATAAATAGGCAAAGCACAGAGGACTCTAAGGGCCTTGAAAATACTCTGTATGATTCTATAGTGGTGGAACATGTCATTATACGTCTGTCCCAATCCATAGGCTAGACAACACAAAGAGTAAACCCTAATGTAAACTAAAGACTTTGAGAGATAATGATGCATCAAGATAGGCTCATTGATCGTAACAAATGTCCCACTTTGGTGGAGGATGTTGATAATGGGGGAAGCTATGCATGTGTGGTGCCAGGGGTATATGGGAAAGCTCTCCACTCAATTTTGCTGTCTACCTAAAATTGTTCTAAAAAAATAAAGTCTTAATTTTTTTCTTTTTTGGTAAAGACTGCACTAGATGATCTCTTGGGACCTAGTCAGCTCTAACAATGTATGATTCTATAGTATGTCAAATACTGTCATGGAAAACCCACACTGAGGTATCTGAAATGGAAATTATTAATATCAGTGGGAAAACAGGGGTCTTACCATAGGTGAAGATAAAAATTAGGTTTTTTTGCTGTGACCAAAAAAAAGTCTGTTCAGGAAATTAATTTAAATAACCCTTCTGAATGGTAGTCATGTAGATATGTTTCTCTTGCTATTTTAACAAGGTTGCTTGTTGGTGGCAGGGCAGGGGGAAGATAATCTTTTAAGTGTCACGTTCCTTCAGGTGCAAGGCTCTCCCTGTCCCATTCTGGTGAGTGCAATATTACTATTGATTGCTTTGCTATCGTAGTGGTAAAAACTAGAAGAAAAAAGTAAGAAAGCCAGTATCAAATTAAGACAACTAAAAAGTATAATGAGGTTAATATTTTTGAAAGTATTGCTGACGTATTTAGCAAGTTGCTTAGTAACTCCCTATCCATCAAAGCAACAGCATTTATAGTTTAGTTTCAGGCAGAGTCCCCCGGCATAGGGAGACACTGCTTAGTTTAGAGCAGCAAGCTCAGTTCTTAGGCTTGGGCTTTTCTAATTTCATGAGCTTCTCTCCACATGCCAGCTCTACCACAGAGACATGTAGAAGGTGATGTAAGAAAAGTTCCCCTGGAAGAAATATAAAGCCTTCTGATGAGGGGTGCTGTCAAACGTAGAGAGAAGAGCTAAATGTGAGGATTGAGACATCCATGTCTGGGCTCACCTCTCTGGCTCCTACCTCCATGGTGGCAGCGGGAGGGGTAGTGAAACCAGGAGGCACGGGTGGAGCAGGAAGACTCAGTGGAAGGACACGATGCATGTTTGATATTTAGAATGCTGGGAGGAAACTTTCTCACAGCAAATCCTCATAACAGGAAGCGGCGGCAGCAGAGCTGGAATGGCAGAATGGCTTGTTCAGGCAGACGCAAGCCTGAGACGTGACCTCAGATCCCCATGATCTGTGGGATGAAGCTGAGGCTGTCGGCTGGCCAGCTCCCAGCACAGTCACTGAGGTGACGGTCAGAGTGACCTGCAGCAGAGCCCTGCAGCAGGGCAGATGCCCAAGTTGAGGATCAAAACAGCTTTGTCATTAGGAGAGAAGGCTGAGCTCACCAGGGAGCTATCCCTGTGCCAAGCAAAGGAACCACTGATTTCACCACCTGTAATCAGCAGTGGGGTCTGTGAAGACAAAGATGGTTGCCCAGAGATGAGCAAGGCTGGGTCCTTCCCATTCACAGGGGCTATAATTTCCCTGCACACTCAGCCGCCACACTAAACATGAATAGGAAGACAAGGTTGCCTAAGATTGTCTGGCTTTTCACACCACAAGTGTGCGTGCTGCAAAATCCCTCAGTACTGGGATATTCGAGAAGGTGGTGACCCTACCTTCAAAGTCAGAAAGGCAAGATTGATGGCAAAATGATTCATCTTACAGCACAGTGACAAGAAGTAGGACTGCCCAAATTATGCGGTGGCCAGAGGGCAGTGTCTGCCCAGTAACTACTGGCATAAATCATCACAGTGGTTTGCCCGTTAAAAAGGTAAATTTTTTTGAGCATGCCACATAAGTTAAATAGGAAGTGTTTTGTCCCAGCATTATACAACGTCTTTTAGATCCGGGTTATTGTTCTTTCTGGTATTTGACAATAGAATGGGATGTAGTCTTTCCTCTCATTTCAAACACATTGTACTCTTTCTTTTAACCCAGATTGTAGGGGTCCATGATTTAGGGTTAACAATTTTAAGTTACAAATCAAGTTCTTTGAAAGGCAGAAGAAAATATTGTGGGCTTCTCTAATGGCATTTTTACATTTTGTGCCATGTTTTCTATTTTATAGTTAATCGTGGCATTGTAGCATGGTAGTTAGACAAGTGGAGTCTGCCTTCAGACTCCCTCCGTTCAAATCCCACCACTCAACTTTCTTTCACTGGCCAGACTTTATGGACCTTACTTAAATTCATGGTGACTTGGTTTTCTCATCTGTAAGATGGGGATGATACTAATAAAGGTAATATTATTTACTTCAAAGTGTTTTGTGAGTATTAAATGAGATAATGAATTTAGAGCTCTTTCAATGTGTCTGGCACTCAAACCACTCAATAAATGTTAGTTTCTATTCTTTTTAATTAACATATGACTTTTCCACTAGCTTGTAAGCTCCTTGATCACAGGTCCATTGTATATCTTTGCTCACCTGTTTATCTCCAGTGTCTTGTATAGAGTAAGAATTAAATAATTGTTAGCTATTGTTAGAATTAATATAAAAAAAGCTCTACAGCCTTCATAACATTCTTTCTGTCTGGATTTCCTCTCTTTCTTAAAATTTCTCCTTCTTTAGACTTAGAAATGTAAAAAAACCTTGAAAATTTATTGGGGGTAAGCACTTGAGAATTATTATGAAGATACAGGCATATTTACAATCCCAAAGTTACTATCTTCTAAGACATCCGAGGCAGGCAGAATAGAGTCTAACACCAATCCAAGAATCTGAAAATCTGGCTCCTGATTATTTCCCCGTCAACAAACTTTTCCATCGTGTTCTCTTTAAAATCTTTAAAATTAAAGGATTGGATTAGATGAGGTTAGAGGTCATGTCCATCTCTAGACTTCGGCAATTCCAGAGGAGAACAAAATAAGACAGCATACAATTAAGTGCTAAATTGTGTACTGAACAACATGATAATGCTCTTTAAAAACTTCACTCCTTTCTCTAAAAAGAAATCCAAGTGTTACTGTCCTCCTTTTCCTTTTAAAAACCTGCTTTCCTCGTGCAGGACTATTCTGAGTCAGAGGGGAAAAAAAGAGAACACTCCTGTGTAGAAGATTCCCCAGCAGCCGA